>NC_052625.1:96661427-96964458 GCF_016161935.1 Mauremys reevesii
ATTTCCCATGTAACAAGAGAAACTATAATTAAAACACCCAAGGTTGGGGTTTTTTTTTGAAAAGTCCAAAATTTTTGCTGCTACTTGAGAAAAGAAGAGACCCATAATAAGGATGGGTCATCCTGATTTACTTCTCCATTCTGGAAGGTGCTCCAGTTCTGTGTTTCTAATGGAGTAGAACTATAGAACTGAAACCACAAAACTTACTACCTGATGTGTCAAGGCAGGAATATTGCACATTTTGCCATCTTCAGATATTTTATAATATTACGTTTTGAAACATTTCCAAACTGATTAAATATTATTTTAATCCAGCAGTTCTCTCCGTGATATAAGACATCATTCTCATTTAATTGAATATTTTAATATTTAATATTCTGAAATAACTAAGAATGACAAAATCTCAGTAAGGTGATTGAATATTTTGGAATGACCACTGATTAAATAGCGTGAGAAGATTAATGTTTTCATTGCTCTTTATAAAAACTTGAAAGAACCAAGAGTATTATTCAGAATATATTATATTTGTATTTAAATCTGAGATCAGGGTGTTTTCAAAATGGAACAGTAAATAAATGTACTAAAATTATTTTTTTTAAATGTGTTGTCAAACTGTAAATGTCAGTGATCTTAAAATTAAGCATTGTTTTTAAACAGCTAGAATACAGTACTATACTCCACCTACAATGAGTATCTTGGAAAAAATGATTTCTTCTTTCCATTGCCCAGGGAGTTAATACTGTCTGGCCAGATCACAAACAGCACAATTGTCATATAATCACATGCACAGTAGAACCTTGATTATTCAAATGACGGTTTGGTGTTATTGATATTATTATTGTTTTATTGTTTTTGTAGCATGTAGGAGCCCCAGTCAATTGGTGAGTTACATCAGAAGACTTTAAAATTGTTCAAAGGGTCTACTGATCATGAACACAGACTTCAAAGGCTGTTGAGATGTTCCTGATACTATAGACAGTTTGACCAGGCTTTAAAAATTTCAGCAAATGAATACTTTTGCACACGTGTCTATATGTACTGGAGATATTTCAGCACATTCAAACATCTGCAAGGAAGCCTTTACGTACTGATGTATTTTTGGTGTATACTGGTTTCTGTGCAATGTGCTTAGGTCATGCTGAGCCAGTTGCCTTGTGGAAAATGTTTGTTTCTTAAAGGAAAACTTCCTCTCCGTTAAGCAAAGAAGGGAAAATAGGAGTCTGGGAGTATGAACCACACTTGATCTGAACTTCATGTATCTTTCTATGTCCTCTCATGTCTTTATAATGGGCCTGTTGTTGAGGCATCTAAACACTTCTAAGAGCTCCCCACCAGCGGTCAAGGACACTTTGATTCAAAAGGAAAGCATCAGCCAAAAAAAAAAAATCCATGGGACAGATGTGCATTAGGATTATTTAACACTGTTCAACCATTTATCAGGCCTTTTAACTTTACCGCAGAGCAGCAGTGGAAAGTGTTTAAAAACAAAGATTGTGGTTAGAGGAGGAGTTTCAATATTGGGATACTAAAGGGGCTGATGTGTAAGGAGAAACAGAAAGTTTTCTCAGGAAAGAAGAGATAGGAACTAGGGCTGTCAAACGATTTAAAAAAAGTAATCGCAATTAATTGCGCGATTAAAATTAAGCCTGCTGTTAATAATAGAATTACCATTTATTTAAATGTTTTTTGGATGTTTTCTACATTTTCAAATATATTGATTTCAATTATAAAACAGAATACAAAGTGTACCGTGCTCACTTTATATTTATTTTTTATTACAAATATTTGCACTGTAAAAACAAAAAAAAAGTATTTTTAATTCACCTAATACAAGTGCTGTCGTGCAATCTCTATATCATAAAAGTTGAACTTACAAATGTAGAATTGTGTACAAAAAACCTGCATTCAAAAATAAAACAATATAAAACTTTACAGCCTACAAGTCCAATCAATCCTACTTCTTGTTTGGCCATTTGCTCAGACAAACAAGTGTGCTTACATTCACAGGAGATAATGCTGCCGCTTCTTGTTTACATCATCTGAAAGTGAGTACAGGTGTTCGCATGGCACTGTTCTAGCCAGCGTTGCAAGATATTTATGTGCCAGATGCGCTAAAGATTGATATGTCCCTTCATGCTTCAACCACCATTCCAGAGGATATGCGTCCATACTGATGATGGATTCTGCTCGATAACGATCCAAAGCAGTGCGGACCGATGTATGTTCATTTTCGTCATCTGAATCAGATGCCACCAGCAGAAGGTTGATTTTCTTTTTTGGTGGTTTGGGTTCTGTAATTTCCGCATCAGAGTGTTGCTATTTTAAAACTTCTGAAAGCATGCTCCACACCCCATCCCTCTCAGCTTTTGGAAGCACTTCATATTCTTAAACCTGGGGTCGAGTGCTGTAGCTATCTTTAGAAATTTCACATTGGTACCTTCTTTGCATTTTGTCAAATTTGCAGTGAAAGTGTTCTTAAAATGAACAACATGTGCTGAGTCACCATCTGAGACTACTATAACATGAATATATGACAGAATGAGAGTAAAACAAAGCAGGAGACATACAGTTCTCCCCCAAGGAGTTCAGTGCCCAAATTTAATTAATGCATTATTTTTTAATGAGTGTCATCAGCATGAAAGCCTGTCCTCTGGAACGATGGCTGAAGCTTGAAGAGGCATATGAATCTTTAGTGACTCTGGCATGTAAATATCGTGCAATGCCAGTTACAACAGTGTCATGCCTGTTCTCACTTTCAGGTGACATTGCAATTAAGAAGTGGGCAGCATTATCTCCCGTAAATGTAAACAAAGTTGTTTCTCTGAGCAATTGGCTGAAGAAGAAGTAGGACTGAGTGGACTTGTAAGTGCTAAAGTTTTACACCGTTTTGTTTTTGAGTGCAGTTATGGAACAAAAAAACCCTACATTTCTAAGTTGTACTTTCATGATGAGATTGCACTACAGTACTTGTATGAGGTGAATTGAAAAATACTATTTCTTTTGTTTATCATTTTTACAGTGCAAATATTTGTAATAAAAATAATATAAAGTGAACACTGTACACTTTGTATTCTGTGTTGTAACTGAAATTGATATATTTGAAAATGTAGAAAAACATCCAAAATATTTAATACATTGGTATTCTATTGTTTAACAGTGCGGTTTATTTTTTTGAGTTGATTGCATGCGTTAACTGTGATTAATCAATTACGGGAACTCTGAGACAATGAAGTTAAACTTCCTGATGAAACAGAATGGGATACCCCAGAAAGGTTCCTCTGGTAGTGTTGCTGCTGTAAGTAACTGTTATAACTTTGTTTTTGAAGTACTGCAGCAGGGCGTTATGAGGAGTCAGCAAGAATAGCTGCCATTTTGTGAGGCAGAACTGATGCAGCATATTGACAGGAGGGATGGGACATTAGTTGGCCACTTATATTTAGGCATACAAATATGGATTAAAAAACTGAACTTTAGATGCTTATTTTAAAAATTCTGGTCCACGCTCAAGCTATTTATTTTAGGTGACAAATCTGACCAACTGTCCCAGATTAAGATGCCATTAAAGGATGTTTTAAAACAAATTGATAAATTAAACAGTAATAAGTCACCAAGACTGGGTGGCATTCATCCATGAGTTCTGAAGGAACTCAAATATGAAATTGCAGAACTACTAACTGTGATATGTAACCTATCACTTAAATCAGCCTCTGTGCGATATGATTGGATGATAGCTAATGCAACATCGGGTTTTAAAAAAAGCTCCAGAAGTAATCCTGACAATTACAGGCCTGTAAATTTAACTTCAGTACAAGACAAATTGGCTGAAATTATAGTAAAGAACAGAATTATCAGACATAAATTAACACAATATGTTGGGGAAGAGTCAACACGGCTTTTATAAAGAGAAGTCATGCCTCACCAATCTAATAGATGTCTTTAAGGGTGTCAGTAAGCATGTGCAGAAGTGTGATCCAGTGAATATAGAGTACTTGAACTTTCAGATAGCCTTTACAAGGTCCCTCACCAAAGGCTCGTAAGCAGCCATGGGGTAAGAGGGAAGGTCTTCTCATGGATCAGTAACTGGTTAAAAGACAGGAAACAAAGGGTAGGAATAAATGGTCAGTTTTCACAATGGAGAGAAGTAAATAGCGGGGTCCTCCAAGGATCTGTATTGGGACCTGTGCTGTTAAACATATTGGTAGAGTGAGGTGCCAAAGTTTGCAGATGATACAAAATTACTCAAGCTAGGTAAGTCCAAAGCTGACTCTAAAGAGTTACAAAGGGTTCTCATAAAAGTGGGTGACTGGACGACACAATGGCAGACAAAATTCATTGTTAAGTGTGGGTATCATAATGGCATTGTATAATTTTACATTGTATAATTTTACCTTGGTTCTTCTGTGAATCTCCTTATTTTTCCAGCTATTTGCTAGGCTCCGTTTACCTTCCCAGTTTTTGCTTCCACCTCCTTATGGAGTAGGCCAGCAGCACTGATTGTGCTTCCAAAATATACAAACTTGTGAACCATGCTTCACTATTGACCATGTGTGCACCATCATTGGCAGTCTCACCTTTTACATGGTCAGTGGTCTTTTTCATAGCACCATCATCTGTGTAAAACAGATGTTATCTGCAAAACTGAGATCTTGAATTTTTCCTGCACTTCACATAATTCCCGTATCTTCCTTTGATGTTGCTCTTCGCATCTCATAATCTATCACTATGCAGGAGAGGTGATGAAATGCATCCCTCTTGCACTCCACTGGTGATATCAAACCAGTCAGTCTCTCCTCTTTCTCCATACACAGCACTTTGGACCTTCTTACAGCTTCTTAGCCAGTGATTCTACCTTTCCAGAAAGCCCATATGGTCGCAAGATCTTCCATAGTGACTTTCTATGGGCACAGTCTGAAGCTTTGGCGAAATCTATAAAGTTCAAGACTAATCTTTTCTGATAAGCAAGCCCTTTCTCAGTCAATCATCTCAAAGTAAAGATGTCATCTATGCACAGTCTTTTTGGTCTAAAGCCTGCTTGCTTAGTAGACAAAGTAAAGTGCCCTATGCCAGACTGCCAGTAGTTAGTTCTTGTACGAAACTCTGCTCCACTGTATGGTGCTTTTCTATAGCATGGATTTTTAATCTGATTTAGAAGGAGCAAATACTGGTTGTCATATAAATCCTGCATTCTGCATGATTCATTGACCGGAAGGGTCATTTTGGCTCCCACCAAGCTGAGGAAGCACTGTGTTTCTCTGTAACTGCCACGTACAGACACAATGTTTGTGCCAAATCCCTTTTTTAAGTTGAACAGAAACAACAAATTGTGGCACACACTTATTAAAACCCATTTCTAAATGAAATGACATAAATATATAATATGAGGAGAAGTGGGGGGAGGAATGAGTGTTTTAATATGCACAGGTCCATATTTGTAATTTGTTTACTCAGGAGGAAAGCTCAGCGCAGATGCAGCATTTAATTTTCAATGAGGTCCTTTTCTTTTTTTTTCTGCTCAATGTTCCAGCTGGGTTGATTGAAGCACGAATAGTTTGCTTGAGGGATCTTGTCATAAGTCAGCGGTTCAGATCAGATTACCCAGGATCCTCTTGGTTTTTGTCCTAATCCAGAAAAAATTGACTTGGTCTGTGAGAATTCAGCTGCAACTTGTACAAAAGCAGCGATCAAATACTTACTCAAGCTCACAACTAAAATCTCTAAAATACTGTTTGTGTAACATTGAAAGTCACAATATGTACAGAGCTGTGTATAACTTTATGTCCACAGACATATTAGAAACAAAATCATTTGATGGAATACAGGGTTTAGTATGTCAGTGGGACAGATCCTCAGGAGTTACGGCAATTTACACCAAATGGAAATTTACTCTAGGATATATTCTGCACTGGCAGAGAGATTGACTAGGTGTCTAAATGATAAAAGGCCCTTTCTGGTTCTAATTTTTGTTTGTTATAAGATCTAGTGATTTCTTTGTAACCTGGCTACACAAAATATTCATCTGTTTGGTACAAGATCATGAGACAGAGGTGTGAGTTCTCTTCTCCAAAAGTTAAGCAGCTGTAAAATATATTTAGTTTGTGCATTATTTGTAAACATACAAAATAATTGGAGGGAAGGGCTTTGAAAAATCCAGACTATAACCTGATTGTTTTATATGTTATTTATTAGCTCCACAGCAATGAAGAGTGACTGTTAGAGTATCACATAGCTACAGTACATGGGTAAAATTAAATATTTTTGGTGCAATGTCTACTTCAAATCAATCTCAGGACCATAGGAAGTTTTAGATAAAGCTAAGTAACATTTTAAAATGTGATTATTTGGTCCTAAGAAAATTCTAATTTAAAGTGAAATTTCAACCAAATTACAGCTCTATTCTAATTTCTTGACTATTTTTAAAGCGAATGTAATGCTAGTGAAAGACACCAGATTGACTAAAATCCTCTATTTATGCACAGAACAACTATAATATGGAAAACATTCATATAATCTTCTCCACATTTTCACTTGCCTGGGAAAGACCACATGGACTGGTGATGGGGATTCAGTTTTCATGCCCATTCAATATTAGGCATTATGTTGACTCCGCTAACAACGGTGCCAATTAGTGGTAATTATGATGATGGAGTTTTCTGTAATATGGATGGGGAACTGGACTGAAAGGCTTTAGGACTATTTCCCAGTTGACTGAATGAATTATTCTGTAGCACATAATTACACAATAATTAATTATTTTTGTTTTTCTCTGTTCACGTGTGGTCTTTCAGGCTCCTTGGGCAAGCATGAATCCCTCAGTTTTATGGTCTTTCCATCAGCGATGATGATTCAGTGACCTATTGTATGAGTTAGCTTTCTCGGAGCAAGTCTGAGAGGACATGTGGACACACGCTTCTAGCTGGCACTAATTGGCTCCACCGTTGTCAGTCTCAGCAGAAAGGCCAACAGTTGAATAGGAATGAAGAGATGGTCCTCCATGCTGTGATTTGAGATGTATTGGTGAGGGAGTTTGCCCTGCTGATACCCATTCTCTCCCTCTTTTTTGGATATACAGAGGGCCTCAGTTTTCAGGGCTGTCAGTATAGCAACTATGAACACATTCTTTTTTCTTAAGTGAAGTTCCTAGCCTTTCACAAGGGAGATAACAGCACAAAATGGCTCAAGGTGAGCAATTCTTGTTCCATTTCCTGCAGCACATTCCCACATACCCATTGTCGCTTTTTGTTGGCGTTTGAGATAATACATAAATGATATAAGGGAAAGCTGTTTTATGTGTCATGCACGAAAAACTCTCTACTATCTCTCTGGTAGTTCTCCTTATTGGCCAGAGAGTTCTTACTTCCTGAACAATTTGGTCTAGATCATTTAAACTTAATTCACAAATAGCTGATAACTTAAGCATTGTTAGCACTTTAGCAGATTACTTGCAACTACACAATTTCAGTTGAGTGGTCAATATATCTATCCAGTCAATAGAACAGATTCCTTATTTTTAAACTGTCAAAACTAAATTAATATGTATCTGTCTCCTGTTCAGCACAAGTTTGGGTGTTCTGTTTTTGGTTTGTGGGCAATTATTTGGAATTTGGATTGTTCTGGATGAGCAACTTGTTTGAGCATGAATATAATTTGTTGTTTTAATCTTTTTGTAATTTTTCACCACAGCATGAGCAACAATGGATTAGATGTTTCATAAGTCTAAATATATACATTAGCTAATATAGTAATTACATTTTCCAGTTCTATAGTCTCATACAATAGAATTCCAACTAATACTGAGACCGAGCAACAAAACAAAATAGACTGACACACAAGCTGCTATGAATCAATAAATGTGAAATGTAATATATTGTGGCAAACCCAGGACAAATAGCTACCAAGGGAGGGGTAGTAATTAGTCCCAGAGGGGTTAAGAGGCCTCTCCCTATCTATTGAGGAGAGAGAGCCATGGAGAAATAAGGTTCAGCTGGAACAGGGGTTACCAGGGAGCTAATTAGGTTCAGCTGGCCCCAATTGCTGGAGACCTTTTTAAACCCTCCCTGGCAGGGAAGCAGGGAGGGAGTGAGAGAAGCAGAGAAGCTGCCAGCGAGTAGGTGCAACAAGACTCTGAACTCTTCCAGCAAGGAAGACTGCACTCTGTCCCCAGGAGGGGTGAAAACCAGAGCCAGGGACTGACTGAGGAAAGGATCAGCCAGACCCTGCGCGACCTGGAAGGACTTTGCCTTGCCCAAGCCTGTGTCTCCGAGGCAAAAAGGGACTGAGCCAGCTGAGGAGAAGCAGGTACTTTGCCACACTATGTATTAGAACCAAAGAGCAGGGACATGAGAAAAGAAACTGTGCAGAGAGCTTCAGACACTAATAATGAGGAAGTGTCATTGGCTTGTTTCCTTTGATAGTTATCAGTAGTTTTAGTTTAGGGAAGAGGCACAAAGAAAACTTATACCTGGTGAATGCAAATCCAACTAAATCTATCTTCTCAGTTACATATGAAGTTATCCTCTCTGTCTGTTGACACCTTTGCCACCCTTTGATGGCAAAGCAGGGGTGCCGGAACTAGGGGTGCTGTTGCACCCCCTGGCTTGAAGTAGTAGCAACAAATACCAAATGCATGGTTGTTGTATCAACCAGGCAAGGTACTAACAAACTTCAACAGGACTTTATTTTTAAAGTGGAAACCTCTTTACCAAGCTGCTGCTGCACCCTCTGTAACTCTCACTCTGCCTCCCCAACTCCTCCTCCCTCCTTCCTGTTTCCTGTCCTTTCAGACTCCCAACAGCCAGTGCTCCCAGTTCTAATAATTACAAGCAACATCTAAACACCACATTCCCTCCTCTCTTAAGAAACTCTGCCAATTAAAATAAACGTTGTTGTTCTAACCACAGGAAGAAATAGGAAACAAAACACTATACTATTGGCATAAATATTACACTGAAAACACTGTAGATACTACATAACATAGTCTCTAGTCCAGACATGTGGTCGTCTGGGTCTGACAGGCCATCTCTCAAGCCCCAGTTCCAATGCAATTTCTTGTTTTGTTGATACTACGGTGAAGTCATCCAATGCAGACTGGGTGTTGGCATAATCTCCTCTTGGTGCATAAGCAGGTGCAAGATAAGAAGCATTCCATACCCGCCTATCAGAAAGTCAATAGGTGTAAGGTCCCTTCTTCTCTATGAATTTAAGAGGAGCTGTGAATTTATGGTCCCCTTTGCGTAAAATTCCAGGTTTTCATATTCTAACAAAGGAACCTCACTCAAACTGGTTCCTTAGCACCCCACCGCTTGTATGTGAAAGCCTTATACTTTGCTTGGTTCTGTTCAACTGTTTGTCTCACATCATCCTCGGTTGGGGCCTCAGGTGGTGCCTTTAACAATCCAGCAATGTTCAGTTTAGTATTCATCTGTTTCCCATGCAGTAACTTTGCAGGTGATCTTTGCATTGTGGCATGTCGTGTAGCCCGGTATGCTTGCAAGAAATCAGTAGTGAAGTGTATCCCCAATCGCCCTTCCAGTTTAGCCATTTGCAAACTCTCTTTCAAACTTCTGTTAAACCATTCTATTTCCCCATTGGCTTGAGGGTAATATAGGGATGACCTTCTGTGTAAAATGTTCCTCTCTGTTAGAAAAGTTTCAGACTCCAGGGAAGTAAATTGACGACCATTATCTGAAACCAGTTCTTTGGGGTTACCTTCCCTGCTAAAAACTGAAGAGAGGAACTTAATTATTGTAGCAGAAGAGATTTGCGATGTAAACGCTACCCCAGGCCATTTACTGAAATAGTCTATTAAAGTGATGGCATAATGACAGTCAATTGGAGCAGTATCAAAGGGTCCTACAATGTCAATCACCACTTTTTCCCATGCAGATTCAGGAAGAGGAACAGGCTGTAATGGAGGGGTACATGTCACTGCTGTCTTATCATGCATTTGGCAAGTGACACAGGATTTTATGAGTGCTTCAGTTTGAGAGTCCATCTCTGGCCACCAATACAGATCCCATAGTCGTTGTTTGGTTCCAAGCTGCTGCTGCACCCTCTGTAACTCTCTCTGTGCCTGCTCAACTCCTCCCCTCTCCTTCCTGTTTCCTGTCCTTTCAGACTCCCAACAGCCAGTGCTCCCAGTTCTAATAATTACAAGCAGCATCTAAACACCACAATGGTTTCCATCATCAGCACCCGCATTATCAAAATTGTTCCAGCACCCCTGCTTTGCCATCAAGAATAGTAGACTATTTCTTCTACTAGAATTATCCCTGGATAGAATATGAAAGAACCTTGAATGTACACTAATATGATATAATGGAAGCTTTTCAATATCAAAACACCTTTCGTGGGCTCCATTTTCCCTTTACAAAGTGCTGGAGAGAAGACAGTGAGCGTGGTACATGTAGATACTATTGACATAGGCAGGTCAACAAATATGTGGACAAGGGTGATTCAGTAGATACAGTGTGCTTGGACTTTCTGAAAGCCTTTGACAAGGTCTTCACCAAAGACTTTTAAGGAAAGTAAGCAGTCATGGGATAAGAGGAAAGGTCTTCTCATGGATCAGCAACTGGTTAAAAGATAGGAAATGAAAAGTACAAATAAATGGTCAGCTTTCACAATGGAGAGGGGTAAATAGTTGGTCCTCCAAGGATCTGTACTGGGACCAGTGTTGTTCAACATATTCAGAAATAATCTTGAAAAAGAGTAAACAGTGAGGTGGCAAAATTTGCAGACCATACAAAATTACTCAAGATAGTTAAGTCCAAAGCACACTGCAAAGTGCTACAAAGGGATCTCACAAAATTGGGTGACTGGACAACAAAATGGCAGATGACATGCAAAGTAATGCATATTGGAAAATGTGATCCCAACTATACGTACAAAATGATGGGGTCTAAATTAGCTGTTACCACTCAGGAAAGAGATCTTGGAGTCATTGTGGATAGTTCTCTAAAAACATGTGCTCAATGTGCAGTGGCAGTCAAAAAAGCTAACAGAATGTAAGGAACCTTTAGGAAATTGATAGATAATAAGACAGAAAATATGACAATGCTATAAATCCCTGGTATGCCTACACTTTGAATATTGCATGTAGTTTGGTTGCACCATCTCAGAAAAGACATATTAAAATCAGAAAAGGTACACAGAAGATCAACAAAAATTATTAGGGGTGTGGAACAGCTTCCATATGAAAAAATATTAAAAAGACTGGGGCTGTTCATCTTGAAAAAGAGATGAATAAGTGGGGACATGATAGAGGGCTATAAAATCATGAAAGGTATGGAGAAAGAAATTAAGTAAGTATTGTTTACCCCTTCACATAACGTAAAAACCAGAGTCGCCCAATGAAATTAATAGGCAGCAGGTTTAAAACAAACAAGAGAGAGCACATTTTCACACAATGCACTGCCAATCTGTGGAACTCATTGCCAGGGAATGTGAATGTCAAAGTATAACTAGTTTTAAAAAAGAATTACATAAGTTTTTGGAGGATAGGTCCATCAATGGTTATTAGCCAAGATGGCCAGGGACACTGTTCCATGTTCTGGGTGTCCCTAAGTCTCTCACTGCCAGATGCTGGGATGGGACAACAAGGGATGGAGCACTTTATGATTTCCCTGTTTTGTTCATTCTCTCTGAAGGATCTGGCATTGGCCACTGTTGGAAGACAGGAGGAAACTAAACTAGCTGGACCATTGGTATAACTAGGGCCCTAGCAAATTCACGGCCATGAAAAACATGTCACGGACCACGAAATTTGGTCTTTTATATTCTTTTACCCTATACTATACAGATTTCACGGAGGAGACCAGCATTTCTCAAATTGGAAGTCCTGACCAAAAAGGGAGTTGCAGAGGGGTCACAAGGTTATTTTAGGTGTGTCACAGTATTGCTACCTTTACTTCTGGGCTGCCTTCAGAGCTGGACAGCTGGAGAGTGGCAGCTGCTGACTGAGGGCCCAGCTCTGAAGGCAGCAGCACAGAATAAGGGTGGAAATACCATACCATGCCATCCTTATTTCTGCACTGCTGCTGGTGGCAGCTCCTCCTTCAGAGCAGGGCTCCTGGCCAGCAGCTTCCACTCTCCAGCTGCCCAGCTCTGAAGGCAGCACCGCCTCCGCCAGCAGCAGCAGAGCAGAAGTAAGGGTAGCAGTGCCACAATCCCCCCCTACAATAATCTTGTGAACTCCCACACAACTCCTTTTTGAGTCAGGATCCCTACAATTACAGCACCCTGAAATTTCAGATTTAAATAGTAAATTTCATGATTTCAGCTATTTTTAAAATCCTATGACTGTGAAATTGACCAAAATGTACCATGAATTTGGTAGGACCCTAGATATGACCCAGTATGGCCATTCTTATGTTCTTTACTTGTTCTAAATTACTTCACAATGCCAACTCTTTTCATATGTCAGGCTACATACTTCTCAGCTCCTGAAGCATACTTGCTATGGTAGCAAAGGGCAGACTTGGCTCTTTGGTTCAGGATGGCTCCAACAGAATTGTTCAAGTCATTTGACATTAAAATCATGTTCAGTGACTCTGTCATTTTCAAGCAATTTCCTGAATAATTTCCAATCTATTAAGACACAGGAAACTGCTACTTAACAAAGGTTGGATTCAGTGAATCCAAGAGCACCATCTAATTATTAACTTCCCTTATTAGCTGAAATGAAACCTGTTATGATACAACCACATCTTTGGTATGAGACAGTGAAGAACACGGAAGGGTCAGTCGTAAGCACAGAATCAACATCTTTGCCTGAAGCACTTGTATAAAAATAAATTCTATTCTACAGAGATTGGTTATTATTTGCTTCTCAGTCATACAGTCTTTGCATGGGGGAAGAAAGGATAAAATGAGTATATAACTGTGTTGTACTGGACTTCAGACTTTGCTCCCAAAAGTAATAGAATTATACAGAGGAATAAAAACCACATACACATGGGGCCCAAGTCTGAAGTACACTATGTGAAACGGATTTGGCTGGATTTCCTCTATTTCTGCAGTGTGACATGCATATTGATTCCATGACAGCTCCAAACACCTTTAACAACATCCATCCTGCAACCCTACAAAGCCCAGCATAGATTCCATCTTCTTTCTTTGACAAACTTCTTAGCTGAATGAATACCAAAGGGTAATCAGGTAAATCTGTAATCTCCCTTGTGAAGTATTAAAGGTGGTTAGCACTGGACTTTCTTTGTCCAGTTTTAGCTACCAGTACCCAGAACTGGAAAACTGAGCATCGGTCAATTTACTTGCTCCATTCTCAAATGTCATTATGTGATCATGTTTTTCCTCGACTTCCTTGTTCTGGTCTCATGGATTTAGGGACAGGCATGTGGAAGCTCAGAACCTCTGAAAAAAGATGCCACTCCTATTTAGGTGCCTAATTTAAGAAATTAAAGTTTAAAAATAATGGCCACAGATTTTAACTGGGATTGTGTTCTGACAATGTCTATCACTAGTTAAATCAAGCTCAGCTTCATGACATATGAGTTTTTCATTGACTATCAGTCAATTTGTCCCAAACACTGTCTGATTCCAAATCATTTCACCTATCTTGGTAAATAAAGTCTTTAAGCAGCAGCTTTAACTCAGTCACAAAAAACTGTTCTTAGGGTTCATTTGGTTCTTTTACTTTGTTATAAAAGGTATGGTATGCAAACACTTGGCCGGATATTAAGGTGGCATTTTCTTTAAAGCTATTGCAATATGTCCTCAGTTGTTGTTTTCTCTTCACTTACAATATCTTTCCAAGTATTATAAATGTAAATAAGCGTCACTCTCCATTCAAGATTAGATGACAACATTTTTTTTCTTCCTAATGCTTGGATTTCAGGGGATCTTTACTGGAAATCTTCTCCTGCTCAGGAAGGTGCATGCTTGTACAAGTTTAAGCTAGGCATCTGGACTTCAGCCATCTCTGCAAGATTGGCCAGTTGTCCTTTCTCAGGCTATTTCTACACTTGGAGGGCTTCTGATATCATATGATGTTTTGGGTTGCTTGCATGAGTATAATCTCTAGACAGCAGCTTTGCACCTAAGAAATCACTTAAAATGCTGTAGAGGCAAGTATCTCTGCAATAATGGCTTTGGCTTTACCGCTGATTCCCCGGATCCATTCTGAGCCCTGGGGAGGACTGGAATTGGACCCAGCAATCTATCTCCACTCTCTGGGGCAGAATTAAAGAAACACTCTGTGCTGTGTGGGGATGCTAGTGGAGATTTTCTCCTCCAAAGCTCTTTCTGCCAGGTTTTCCCAGCCCCTGGCAGCTGGTCTGACAGTAGCTGCCCATGCACCCAATAGCACCCAAAACTTCAAATGAGACTCTTATTCCAAACACTGCAGCTCTGAAAGATGAAAGTGAGGATCCCTGTGGGTGTTAGAAGAAGTGCTATGCTTTTCTCACCTGAGGTGCTTTTATGAGACCCTTACTCAGGCTGAGCGACACTTTAGTGGGATTGCTCACTTGCAGCTCAGCTATGCCTAATGGGCACAGCCCTTGTGGTGGGGGTGGTGTGGAGTCACATTGTGACAGGAGGAGCACGAGGAGGCAGAATGTCTTCCAGAGTTCCCTGGCACACAGAGGTAACAGACCTGCTGCTAGAGTCCCTCACACTCATAGGGTGCAGCTCATTCCCCACATCCTCCACATGGTCAACCAGTGCAGCTGGCCATTGCATGGCGGAACAGACCCATGTCCTCCTCTTTCTTCTCTTTCTCACCCTCTCAGAGGCACTACGGAGGGAGCAGTCCCTGCACTCCCCTGAGCAAAGGCACTGCCACTGGGGCTGACCCTTACACAGGCCATGCAAAGGCCTACCTTCTCTCTGGCGGGTCAGCCACAATGTAGCCTTTGAGTAAGCACTGCTCATCATCAGACCATGTAGAAAAATCTGAAAAATTCCAAAGGCCTTTCTATAGCTTATATAAATTACTCTTATGAATTCCTTTCCACATACGACTTATTTTATACACATTATTTATGTTTGCTGGGACGGGCTGAAGTTGAGTGAGAGTAGGCAAGCATGGAATGGGCAGGGCAGGAATGGGTAAATCCTCCCCACTGCCAGCAACATGGAAACCATTCTATTTTCTCTTGTTTATACCTTCCTTAATATGCAGAGAAATCATGGAGAAGCCAGCCAATTAGTTTGTGACATACAGATGTAATCAGTGTATTTTTCAGTCACAGGGAGGTAGGGAGCACATTCAAACTCTGACATCTCAAAATTTGCACCCAGGTTGTTAAAGAACATACAAAATACCCCACTTTCCATTATAGCTTCAAAAAATTGTGCTTCGGAATCCTCTGGGTCTGTTCAGATGATAGGTTAAGAAATAATATAATACTAAAATTACGTGTGTGTGTAAAATAAGCTCTTTGGGGGCAGTGACCATGTCTCCCGATGCATTTGCACAGAACCTAGCACATTTTAGCTCTTATTTTGTTTGGGTCTCTGGATGCTATGGTAATATGAATATTAAAATATGAAAATCAATATGTGGCAGGAATGTATCATTTATGGAGACAGTCCCTCCTTTTTTAATTCTTGGCTTGTAGACATAGCCTGATTTTCAAGAGTGTCAGCACCATTTGCAAATCAGGACCAATATATTGTGAACTCAGGAATCAATTTTTAGGTAGCTAAGACAATTCCAATTTTGCAATGTACACCTGATTAGCTATTTCTTGGCAGCTTGAGGTGTTTGTGCTAACAGATGTCTCTGTCCCAAGCTAGCTTAAGCTTGATAGAAAGATCTTTGCTTTACTGTTTATATTGTGAGCTAGTGAGAAATGGATCATTAAAGAGTTTATTTTCAGCAGCCAGACCAAGGAATGACGTTGGTGGATTGAGATATGACATACTGTAGCACCTTGATGAATCTCTAAGATTGTCTCTTGAAGAAAGATTGAAGGACCCATTTGTTCTAATGTCAAGAAGTAGATAAACCAATAGGGAAAGGAAAGGAAATCATGAGATAAACTTAATTCAACTGTTGAAATAAGGCGAGTACAATGTGGTGGTTGTTATATTAGTGATTACACTGTTGTCAATTAAATTAGCAAGTGGCTCTGGCAGTGATGTTGGATGAAGTGGTGATGAGAAGTATCGTTTGAACAGCAAGCAAGTGGCTTAGAGCAAATTATATAATAAGGGTTCTAGCATCTTGTCCAGGCAGTCCCATGTGAGATGAAAATTCAAGCTTTGTTTATAGATTAAAGGTGGTTTTGTTAACCATTTGAATTGTTGGGTAATTATCGGAAACAAAACAAGCCAGAGCCTGGCTCACCTTCCCTCAGAGCAATATTTGTGGGAGGTAGAAACAACCATGAACATTCCCTGAAATCATTCTGGCAGAGGGATTAAAAAAAAAATGGGCACTCCCGTTCCCTCCTCCATCCCCCTGGAATAGGGAGCATTCCCCTACTTATGAAAAGAGACATGATATCTTTATTATCTATGCAAAACAAACAAGACTCTGGTGTTTAAATTCTCATCTGAAAGGCCCATACACTGTAAGCTCCATGGTGTTCAATTTCTCTCTGAAGGTTATTAAAAAAATCATTACTTGTGTTCTCAGTCCCTGCATAAAGTGTGCGGTGCCGGGGGTGGGCAGGTGCTTAATTACTTCTGATCTTCATATTCAGGAACTTCTAAGAGTTACTGTTGACCTTGTGTGTGCATTATAAGAAGAACAGGTAAACAGACAGGAAAGCATATTTCATTGAACTGTACTATTGACATATGGTCCAATCCGGCATCCATTAAGGTTAACGGAAAGACCTCAGTGACTTCAGTGGGAGCTGGAACAGGCCCTTAATGAACTACGCCCTTCGAGTTCAAGTAGTTGGTTACTAGACCTTCAAAACAAGATTTCCAAACTCTTCCCAAATTGAAAAACTGCACTTAACAGCAGAAAACCAGCAGGGAAGGTTGATAAGCCAAGTGAGGTTTGTTAATCAAATTGTGTTACAGCAGATAACAGAGTTGATGAAGCACAGTACATGACATAATTGTTTCAAATTACTGATATGATTGAACCAGAAAAGTAGCTATACACATCTGCTGCTGGTCCATCCCAAATTAAAATACTGCTTCTAAAATGTTATGTTTCTAACATAAAAGACAGATTGTTTTACTACTGCAAAACAAGACATAGGAACACAGGGATTGACATACCATAACAGCCTCTGAATGTGGTCTATAACCACAGGGGAAGGTAGAATCCCTCCAATCTCAGTAATGCTTCTGGCATGGATAGAAAGCAAACACTTCAGAGAAAGATAGAATGCCTACCCAGGTCCCAAAACTAGTGATATGCTGCCAGTATTTTAACCTATGGATCCCCCTGAAAGTTTCTACATAGTTGATGTTAAAGCCACTGTACCAGATATATGTGCTGCAAGTAAGGGGCTACAGAATTCATTCCATTTTCCCCTCTACCCAACAACTAGCCATCATAAATCTAATCAAAGAGGGAGAAAATGCCACATAGGAAACAAACTTGGTAAGTTGCTCTGTCTGTTTATGCTTGGTTCCTGAAAACTCTAAGTATATTGATAGTACAGGACAAAGTTCAGCATGTACTATTTGAAGCAGGGCGTAGGAGAGAACCTGGATGTCTCTTACCCTGAGAATTTTTAGACAATGCCAGCCCTTTGGTACAATCTGGTCCATTCTGAAGGTAAAATAGTTACTCTTCAGACTTATTTTTATAAGCTCTAGAGATAAAAACATCTCTGCTGGGGAGACGGGGAGGACTGCACCAGAGACCCAGCAAATTTACCCCAACCTTTCCTTCAGCTATGTGGCAGAATTTCAGTAAGGGAGCCCAGCAGGTCAGGGGGAAGGTTAGACCTCTAGATACACAGAAGTAAACTGATTGTAAAGTCAGTGTTGAAATAACAGATTTTTAATCAAATATAATAATAAAGCTGATTACAATTGTAGGAATAAATAACCTTCCTCTAAAATGGGGTTTAAATTGGACCCCAACTGACCCATGATTCTACTTCATAAAAATGTTCTCTTATTAAATTGTGTTAGATGCTGGAGAGATTTCAGTGTCATGCAGTCGTTCTCACCTAAACCCAGAAGACTGGAATTACAGCTGCTGATTCCACAAGGGGCATGAGAGATGGAAGCTGCATCACAAAGCTAAGAAAATGTTCCTTTGGCCTGGGTTTATATAGAGTATATAAAGTAGTAAAATGCAGGAAATGTACCTCTTACTGGAGGTAATAACAGAGATTTGTTCAAAAGAGCTCCATAGTGGTAACTATGGGTTTGTTTGGTGTGCAATCAAATAAATCTGGCATAGGTTTATTCTGCTAATGATTTAAGTATCCAGTTACCATCCAGCTACATTCAGTCATTTTACCTGTTTTAGTTTACCATATTTGGAATATCAGACTAGATGCACACTTTGGCTTTTTTGGACTGTTCCAGAGATGAAAAAGGTGGCACAGCCCCTATTTATCTACCTGGTCAGACTGGGCATATATCCACTTTTGCATCTTCAACTTTTGCATGTGCAAAGTAGGCACAGTGTTCTGGTGAACGGAGCCAATTAGTTTTTAACAGCTTGATTCCTTGGTTTATCTTTAGTATGCCAGGATTTAAACCTCATAGGCATTGCTGCAAGATGTCTTTAGAAAAAAAAGCGTTTAAAGTAATAATTATATGTATCACTATTTGCTCTGTTTTAGTCCTCCCTTTACAAATCCCATTTATGTACTCAGCACTGTAAACTGATTATTGCCCAAATCAAACTAATTGACCAATTAGCTGAAAGCAAAGGTAAATTAGACATTGTGAACATTGTGTAATTAGGTTTACTGTCAGTTAATCAACTAATAAAGATACAGTACATCCACCAAAGTATATCAGGGAAGGGGAATAAAACAGACCTGTCTCAAGAACAAATTGTTAAATATTGTTCTACCAAAAAGGATCTTTTTTGGGGGCGGGGGGGGGGTGCTTTGGTACTTGCTATAAAGTAAAACTAATCCACAGGGCAACACAGAATGTACAGTACTTAGCTGTGGTGTAAAAACCTATTGTCTCTTTGGTTATTGAACAAAACACACAAATCTAGACTGTCTTGCTAAATTGCAGACTATTATGACAGATAATGTCTGGTGTGCTGATTGTATTCCACTCGGACTGCTCATTCCACCGTTCACCAGTTGGCAAGTATTGTGAAGGGCAAAAGGGGCATCTTTAAACCACTAATTGTTAGGATTGCTGAATGACAAGAATTGCAAGCAGTAAAGGGTGTATCTCAATAGCTTTGGAAGCTTGATTCAGTTAAGCCCTGAAAATCCTTGATGCTTATCAAAATCCTTTGAGCTTTCCTTTCTATCTCCCTCCCCCTTCCTGTTCTTCACCTTTGCCCTGCCCTGTCCCTTATAGCTTTTAGCAACTTGCAACAGCCCCCTCAAACTTCTTCTCCCCCACCCTATTTTTAGCAACAATGGTCTAAAAACTTGTTAGATCTAGTTGTCTGGCTGGGCTTGAGCTGCTTGCGCCATTTGTATCATGCTCGCTCCCTCCCTCTTGGGCTTCCTTCTGCAAAGACACCACAATATGCATTGTAGACCAGGTTTTTAAAGGTGTTTAGGTGCCTGAAGATGTAGATATATGCTTTTGAAAATTCTACTGGGCACCTAACTCCCACTGAAACCTGGTTAATTGATGATGAAGGGTTCAGTCACTGAATAGGAGCCAAAAGGGCCCAGACCAACAGAGGATGAAATCAAAAATATTTCCCTGTGATAGGATGCCCGAAACACCTGAGTTCTTGTAATGCAGAGTTCCACAGCTGCCTGTGAGCTCATCATCAACATTCATTTCAGTGCATCAGAATTCTTTTCACTTTAGACCAGGGTGGGCAAACAACGGCCCACATCTGGCCCGCGAGCTGTTTTAAGCCAGCCCGCAAGCTCCCACTGGGGAGCTGGGTCGGGAGCCACACTGCACGGCTTGGCCCCCCTCTGGTGCTCCAGCCGGGGCACTGGGTTGGGGCCACACCCAGAAGCCACAGCATGGTCCCCTCTCCGAAGGTCGTGGGATGCTCCATGCCTATGAGCCGGAGAAGGGACATGCCACTACTTCCGGGGGCTGCTTGAGGTAAGCGCCACTTGGACCCTGCACCCCTGAGCCTCTCCCTACACCCCAATGCACTGCCCCAGCCCTGATCCCTCTCCTGCTCTCCAAACCCCTCAATACCAGCATGGAGCACCCTCCTGCACCCCAAACCTCTCATCCCCAGCCCCACCCCAGAGCCCGCACCCCCCAGCCAGAACTTGCACCCGTTCCTGCACCCCTTCCCAGCCTTGATCCCCTTCCAAACCCCTCAGTCCTAGCCCAGAGCACTCTCCTACACCCCAAACTCCTCATCCCCAGCCCCATCCCAGAGCCCTCACCCCCTCCCACATCCCTACCCCAATTTTGTGAGCATTCATGGCCCACCATACAATTTCTATTCCCCGATGTGGCCCTCAGACCAAAAAGTTTGCCCACCCCTGCTTTAGACAATGCCTATTTCACAGAATTTCCATCAGACCGGGGAAGGATGGAGTACATGCAAGGGCCAGATTTTCAAAGGCACGTTTTAGTTAGGCATCCTGCTGAAAGTTGATGGGAATCTGCAGGAAGAGGTTTCAAGCATGCCTAATATAAGGGCCTACACTCTTTCCTGTGCTCATGGGCACTTTGCACCAGCTTACTGGCACAAAGGGACTGTAAAGCCAATGGATCTTTTGATCTGTGGTGTCATCTGGGATGGGGGAATCTTCAGCTGCTCTCCACCAGCACTTGCCAGCAATCCCGTGCAGGTGCATTACATCCTAATATATATATTGGATGGTCAAGTGGTAAGGATACCAGCCTGGGGCCCAAGTTCAAATCCCTGCTCTGCCACACACTTCTTGTGTGACCTTTGGTAAGCCACGTTAGACCAAATATTTAAAGGTATTTAGGTGCTCAAGTTTGCAGATAGGTGCTTAATGGGATTTCCAAAAGCTTGTTAGGTGCCTAACTCCAATTAATGTCAATAGGAGTTAGGCGCCTATGCCCTTTTGAAAATCCCACTTGATGTCTAAATACTATTAAAAATCTGGCCCCTGGTCTCTCTGTACATCAGTTTTTCATCTTAAAAAAAAGGGGATGATAATACTTCTCTCCCTCCCTGGAGTGTTGTGAGGGAAAATACATTAAAGATTGTCAGGTGTTTCAGATACTACAGTAATGGGTGCCATATAAGTACCTTAAATAGATCTGATCCTGAATGAACATCAATTCATTTTCTTTAGAAAGTTGGACTTTCTTAATCTACCTCCACTCAGAGTGTGATTTTGATGGACAAACCAATACCCTGACTGACTTTTGACCTCTTATCCATTTCATACCAAAGAGGAAAAAGGAAAGGAACTCTCTCATTCAATATCATAAGAACATAAGAACAGCCATACTGGGTCAGACCAAAGGTACATCTAGCCCAGTATCCTGTCTTCCAAAAGTGGCCAATGCCAGGTGCCCCAGAGGGAATGAACAGAACAGGTAATCATCAAGTGATCCATCCCCTGTTGCTCATTCCCAGCTTCTGGCAAACAGAGGCTAGGAACACTATCCCTGCCCACCTTGGCTAATAGCCATTGATGGACCTATCCTCCATGAATTTATCTAGTTCTTTTTTGAACCCTGTTATAATCTTGGCCTACAACACATCCTCTGGCAAGTAGTTCCACAGGTTGATTGTGCATTGTGTGAAAAAATACATCCTTTTGTTTGTTTTAAACCTGCTGCCTCTTAATTTCACTTGGTGGCCCCTAGTTCTCGTGTTATGAGGAGTAAATAACACTTCCGTATTTACTTTCTCCACATCAGTCACGATTTTATAGACCTCTATCATATCCCCCCTTAGTCGTCTCTTTTTCAAGCTGAAAAGTCCCAGTCTTATTAATCTCTCCTTATACAGCAGCTATTCCATACCCCTAATAATTTTTGTTGCCCTTTTCCAATTCCAATATATTTTTTTCGAGATGGGGCAACCACATTTGCATGCAGTATTCAAGATGTGGATGTGCCATGGATTTATAGAGAGGCAATATGATATTTGCTGCCTTATTATCTATCCTTTTCTTAATGATTCCCAACATTCTGATTGCTTTTTTGACTGCTGCTGCACATTGGGTGGATGTTTTCAGAGAACTATCCACAATGAATCCAAGATCTCTTTTCTGAGTGGTAACAGCTAATTTAGGCCCCATCATTTTACATCTATAGTTGGGATTATGTTTTCCAATGTGCATTACTTTGCATTTATCAACACTGAATTTCATCTGCCATTTTGTTGCCAGGTCACCCAGTTTTGAGATCTTTTTGTAGCTCTCCGCAGTCTGCTTGGGACTTACCTATCTTGAGTAGTTTTGTATCATCTGCAAATTTTGCCACCTCACTGTTTACCCCTTTTTCCAGATCATTTATGAATATGTTGAATAGGACTGGTCCCAGTACAGACATTTGGGGGACACCACTATTTACCTCTTTCCATTCTGAAAACTGACCATTTATTCCTACCCTTTGTTTCCTATCTTTTAACCAGTTACCAATCCTTGAGAGGACCTTGCCTCTTATCCCATATCTAAATAGCCAGATGTCACAAATCACATGGCAACACCTTGTACTGATGCTTTCAGCGACACACACTAATTGAAAAGGTTTACATTTTCCTGGCCAGTTCCATAGTCCTCACTGACTGTCAGGGCGCTGTGTCTAGGGTGACCAGACAGCAAATGTGAAAAATCGGGACGGGGGTGGGGGGTAATAGGAGCCTATATAAGAAAAATACCCCAAAATCAGGACTGTCACTATAAAATTGGGACATCTGGTCACCCTAGCTGTGTCCTGTATGTGAACTTCTATGTTCACACAGCTCAGCCACACACCTATATTCTGTGAACGCACAAAAGCCATCTTGGACACGTCTGTGGAAGTCTGAAGTAAATTCTAAAAGTAATGTTATCTCTGCACCAAGGCCTCTTTCCCCACAGGTGAATTCTTGCCTATATTTAGTATCGTCAGGTGATATCTGCAAATGTCACATACAGACCTTTGATTCCACTGGAGCACTTCAAATTTCATACAAGGTAAATGTTTGGCCAGACAGTCTTCCATTTTCATGAATCCAAAACAATCCCTGCCCAATGCCCAGCTAGTAGTCTGAGCAAATATTTCCCAGTTTTGTTGTGCAAAGAGATTACCAGACAGTAGTTCAATAACTCTTTACTTACCTTTTACAAATATAAAGGTCATTAGAGGGCTCACTTTTAAAGCTTCCTCCCCTAAACAAAAAATTCCCAGTTCAAAGTAAAAAATTAATGCCATGGAATTAGCTAAAGTTATTGACCCTTTTGGGGCTCTCTCTTCCCTTCTCCCCCAAACTTCTAGATATAGGGGCAGCTCCTCAGCTGGCACAAATTGTTATAGCGCCACTGAAGTGAATGGAACTATGGCAGCTGAGGATCTATCCTATAATTACTAGCTCACCAAGGGTCCAATCTTGTAAGGCACTGAACTCACTCTACTCCTATTGAACTCAGTGGATGTTAAAGGTGCACAGCATGTCATAAACTCAAGCCCAGCAAAAAGAATAAACTTTGGATTTTCTACAAGAGAAACGGACTATTCCAATATTTCTGTTTTACATTTGCTAATGTTCTCCCTGGACCACACCCGACACTGGTGCTCCTGTGAACCTATATTTTTTCAGTGTATGAAGAATTACATAGGAAGGGTTATATCCTGCTCTGGAAAGCCCAATCAATTGCAAAGTCAGCTCATCATGAGGCCTTTCTTGGATATAATAGAACAAACAGTTGTTTTCAAGAAGGAAACAAACAGCACAATCAAAAGCATGAGCTTTAAATAGTTTCCTTGAGGGGGCCTATATACAGATGGCCTAAAAGGCAAGGAAGGAAATGGATGATTATAACACACTGGTCTTTCTTCTCTTGTATATCTAAGCACATAAAGGTTGGGAGAATGGTAATGCTAAAGCCTGAGCTCTACTCTTCATCCATAAGTCATGTGGGTTTTAAGTGCCTGCATTATAAACATTCAGGGCCAGAACCCAGCTGGTGTAAATTAATGTTGCTCCATTGACTTCACTGGAGCTAGTCTGAGTTCCACTCCACTAGCTAAGGAGTGCCTCACCAGTGACATATCATTGAACTGTTTCAAAATCCCTAGCATTGATAGCTCATTTCATGTCCCCAGTTATTCAGTTGTAATGAAATATGGAAATTGTACATGAAACACAACATCCGCCTTCTGGAATATCATGCAGTGTCAACAGCACCATCAGTATCTTGAGGAAATGAAATCTCCCACTGGCCTTGGGTTACTATTTCTGCATTAAAGCTTTCTCTTGGAGTCATTATTTGTGGTGATTTCTTGATTTCACTTTCCATGCAAAGGTCAGATTTTTTTAGGCTTTTGGTGCTATAAGAGAATCAAAGAGGACCCTGGGAAGCATCCACTCTCTTAACTAGGTTGACCTTGAATTTGTTATTTTAAAGTTTGCAAAAACTTACCATGCTGCCTTCTGATTTTATTGTTCTAGTTTTGAATGCAGTTTTGGATCTAGCCCTAGATGGTGCATAAGGGAAAAGAGGAAGGGAAATGGTGGCAAGAGGCTCAAAAGGGGTTAATATAACTGAGATTTTCACTTGGAAAAATAGGGGCACATTCTGACACCCGGAAGCAAACAACTTTCTGAACTTCCCCACACACCAAATATATTAACAAGGTGGTTTTTTCTTCCGGTGAGAGTCTGATAGTCAGGTGTAAAGTTGCAAATTTCACCAGGGTATATCATCTGCTTTTCCTCTCCACATTGATCTTGGATGGTTCCTCAGACATGAAGGGTCTGGTCAAGCTCACACTGAAGTCAATGGGAATCTTTCAATTAATTTCAATAGGTTCTGGATCAGGCTCATATTGAAGAGATGTGATAGAGATTTAATTCTTCTCTGTTGACAGGCGAAATATTTGTAGAAATGATTACAAACTGGTAGACTATTCTGAAAATAATCAGGGCATTCTCAATTCCACTATGAACTGATATGGCATGAAATTGGCTTATTCATAGATTTTAGGAATGGTAGGGACTCTTAGATCATCTAGTCTGATCTCCTGTATACACCACAGGCCATCAGGGCCAGATTAACTTCTTGTGGGCCCCGACCCCCACTCCACCTATGCTCTGCCCTGAGGCCCTGCCCCCACTCAGCCTCTTCCCCCTGAGGCCCCACCCAGTGCTTGCATGAGGGGAGTGGGCAGAGAGAAGTGAGCAGCAGGTGGGGAGGGAGAGGGTGGAGATGAGTGGGTGTGGCCTTGGGACGTGCAGTCAGAGCAGGGGGTGGGTGGAGCTACAGTCCGGGCACTGGGACCCCTTCTGAGTGTGGTCCCGGCGCCATTGTAAACCCAGATCTGCAGGCTATAGATTTTTACCAAGTTTACCCCTGAATTGAAACCAATAGCTTGTGTTTGACTAAAGCAGATCTTCCAGAAAGGCAATCAGTCTTGACCCGAAACATCAAAGAGATGGAGAATCCACCACTTCCTATTGTTCCAATGGTTAATCAACCTCACTGTTTAAAATTTGTGCCTAATTTCTAATTTCCTTTTGTCTATCTTCAGCTTCCAGACAGGGTTTAGTTATGCCTTTCTCTGCTAGATTAAAGAGCCCTTTTGATACCCAGTATTTTCTCCCCATAAAAGTCACTTTCCAATCCCCTTTTTGTTCAACTAAAAGGATTTAAGTCTCACGGTAAGGCATTTTCTCCAGCCCTCAAAGCATTTTCATGGCCCTTTTCTGAATCTTCTCCAGTTTCTCAACATCCTTGTTAAAAGTGGACACCAAAACTGCGCACAGGGTTCCAGTATCAGTCTCACCAGTGCCATATACAGAGGTAAACATCACCACCTTATCCCTACTCACTAGTCCCCTGTTTAGACATATCAGGGTTGCATTAGCCCTTTTTGCCCAAGCATCACACTGCAGAATTACAGTGCTAGAATATTATGAAGAAAATAGGCAGAGTGGAAATCCAGGCATCAGAAACTCAACTCAAACCATTAAACATGAAAAGAAGCTGCCTAAACTAAATCTAATTTTGAGTGGTAATAATATCATCTTGCCCTTCTAATGCACCTTAAGTCTAAGGATCTCAATGTACTCTTTGGACAAAACATGGAAAGGACACACTGTCAATGTTGTTCTTATCTTGTCCTTCTGTTGATAATAAAACCTTACCCTTTATTATATTATTGCTTGTGAACTCCTCTTTGGTTTGGTTGTGGAATTTAAATAATTTGTATTGAATAAGACTGATTTCCTAATTTACTTTTAAAACACATATTGGAAAAAATTGCATACTGAAAAATTATCTAAAAATATTCCTAGCATCATACTTGCGGGGGTGGTCTCCAAAGTAATAGAAACTTTGCATCTTTTCAGTTTTGCCTGAAAGTGATTTCCCAGGCTACATTACAATTACTAACTATGCTATATTATGTTATGCTTTATTTCTGTAGTGCTAATCACTGTGACAGCTACTAATTTAAATTATAAAGATTAAACAAAAAATACTCAAACAGAATCTTGTTCCACAATATTTTCTAATCCATTGCATTCTAGAGTTGTCTTAAATATACATATAATTCTTTATATAGTCTATAGTGCATTGTCTTTTTTTCTGATCTTCCTTGTAGTTTCAATAATGTGTGAGGTTGATCTTCCCCATCAGATTAGTAGAAAAGTGCAGTGGTCACACTTTTTATATAATTATAGTTTTGCCAAATCATCGTTATACCTATTTCACTTGCTAGAGCCAACAGCAAATATTTGCAACCTTAAATTAAGGACAAAAACTGTTAATATACCAAGCAAAGCTTATGTTTGCAATTTCAACATTCATTTGGGATATCTTTTAAATGTCCTTCTTTATCTGTGATTTATCCATCTATGTACTTATAACATTCCCATCACCATGGTATTGAGCACAGCTATGTGGCATTAAGAGCTGTGTACTAATCATGATCTTGATGTTCATGGCTCAACTTCAGTGGGAATTGGATCAGGCCTTAAACAATTGATAATTATGTGAATGTTTTTATATGTTTTTTTGTAGGATTACAGTAACATTATGAACATACATGGACCCTTCATATTTTTCTGCACTAGGAAGAAATTGTAAATTTGATTCTTTTATCTCAGAATGAATTTTCTGCTCAAGGTTTTTCAGAAGTAAGCATCTCATCCTTTCACAATAAAAGTAGAGTTCACTCTTTTTCACCCATCCATGGATTCAGCAAGAAATTAACACTGAGTTAATATTGCCTGGGTGTTACTCAGCAGCAGAAAGGTCAACAAAAGTGGATGTATATTTCATTAGTCCTACTTTCTGGGCAATAACAACCCTCTTGAAACAAGAATTGAAGCTATTGAATGCATAAATCAACCACCGTTGTTAGAGCTCCATTATATGAAGTAACTGCAAGAGTGTATGCAGTTCTTAAGAGCAGAACATAATTTCACAGAGCAAGTACATACATTAAGAAACTATGCTCTAGGAAACCAATATGTTCAATGACACTTCAAAATGCAATGTGTGATTCTGAGGTCTAAATTATATCTTCCCACAGAAATATCCATGGCAGGAGTTGTGACCAGCCTTTCCAGTTCTTAGTGTGGCGCCTGGGCTGATACAGCTCCAAGCAGCATTAACTTGGGTGCAGATATCTGCTTGTATAATCAACTGCCTCTTTAGGGAATAATTGAATGAGAGCAGCATCCTGCCTCCAGGCCCCTCTCTTCAGTTACGCCCATAGAGCCCCACTGCATACAGTCGCTGTGCAGAGGGCAGAGTTTGCTCTGCAGCATTTTTGCCACTGGTGTTGATACGCAAGAACTCAGCTTGAGTTGCAGAACTGGCAATTAAATAAATCATTTTTCTACTTGTAACCTGAGCAAGTTAACTCTTGAAAGCAAACACAGGACTACGCTTCTCAGAATTACTCCTTGGCCTTTTCTTCTTACTCCAAGGTCATTTTCAGTGTCTCTCCTCAGCGTAGAACTTCACTTTTTAAGGTTCCCCCAGTAAGAACATGGGGTGGCTGATAGCTAGAAAATGAATCAGAAGCCCTACTCTCCTCCTTCCCCATTCAATTATTAACTGTGTGTAAAGAGTTAAATCAAGCTCTTGTATCTAGTTGGCCCAGCTTCACTCACATTCTTACTTCAAGGTATCATGGGAATGTCCAGTCACCTAAAATGCCAATTTTTAGTTTGTCATTTATGGTACGAGTTTCTCCATGGATATGTAGGACAGAGATTCTCCAGATTTGTCCTTCTGCAGAGAAAGATCCTCTCCTGGGCCACTTCAGCTCTCTGCACCGCAATCTCCCACCATTTAGTTGTCAGAATATTTCACAAGCACTCCATTGTGGTCCAGAGGCTGCTAATATAAGGGAGTGTTTATCTCTTCATAAACCAAAAACTGCACATTCACTCATTTCTTTGAAGTATGCCCAATAGCCAGATCCATTTCTACACTGCAATGGCTGCTCTCATTAACAGCTATGACCTACTGTGTGATTGGTGCCTCTACTTACTGTCTCGTTGATACTATCATTTCTTCATGACTAGATTATCCTCTCATACCGCTGTAGTTCTGGTTATTTCAACAGAGTTGCACTGGTGTGAATAAGGAGAATCCTGAGGCTTTTTTGTTTCGTTTTTTTACACATTTGTTCTTCTGCTTCTTATTTGGCAAGAATGTTTAGACTAAAAAGCTGGTTCCAAAGCACCAACCATCTCCAAATCATATTTTCAAGGTGCAGCTTCTTTCTATTCAATTTAGGATAGGTATCTGGAGTAAGAAACACACTGCTCTCCCTGTAGGGTGCTATGCCATAGGAGCAAACTATAGGAACAAAGTCAAGAGCTATGTTACCAGAAACCCTCTATCAGAATTGTTATCGACTTCGCATAATGTATGCAGCAGAGACAATCAGAAATTTCTTCATCCTATTCTCTCTCCAGTTAACAAAAATACAACTGCAGTGTTATGTATTAATGATAGCTAAATGGGCTATATAGTGTATAGCCTAAAAGCAACTTTGAATTCTGTATGCATAGAACAATGCTTCTTTGGTTTCATGCGGCTGTTATTTCTACTACTTATTTCTTGTGAATATAAAATTAGTTTTAAAAAGTGTTGTTTAATTAAAGCAATATTTAGAAGATTGATTTATTTAAAAAAATCCTACTATAAGTATAATAAAAACCTTAATCAGGAATAGAAACAACTTCACAAATTCAGAACCAACTTGCTTTTTGTAGATATTACATCATGGTGAGATGCAGGAACCCAGCCTGAGTATTCTGAGCACCTTCTTCCTCTGTGCTGTATACTTTGTAATAATATAGTCCATGGAGAGAGACTTTTACACTAATTATGGGAAGGGGGAACCTCAATCATCTGGAGAAATGATGGTTTGCATCATTATTTCTATGATAGCTCTGGCACCATCACAAGAAGAGATGAATGCTTTAGTAGGTAGGAAAGCCAGCATCCCTAATGCAAAATTAAGCCATTTTGATTAAATGCTTACTGCAAGAAAGGAAATAATTAGGAGAGGAAAATAGAAGCTTGTCATTTGGAGAGCATGAGAAGTTAGGGGAAGCTGTATGTTTGCTGGTAATTACAACAGATCTGAAGTCAAAGTTATGGAAGTCTAATTTGTTTTTTAACAGAGTTGGCAAGAGCTTTGTGTGTATAAAGGATGTGTGCTTGGACCCTATGGGATTTTCAGATCTAACGCTGACAACATTCGAGAGCACTAGAAGCTTTGCTGTTAATGGTGAACTGCAATGATAAAATGAAAATTGAGTTAAGCATATATTTACATGGGGAATGATCCCACTCGCTAGATGGTGGGTGGGGGGCAAATGGCAAAGGAAAATGTGCAAGCTTGCCTTTTACTAAAATAATTCCCCTCTGTGAAATCTTTCTGGTACTTCCTGGTTTGCTGAGCACATCCTAGAAAACAGTATTCCCTGGCATCCTAGTGAAAAGGGTTTGCAATGAGACTTCAGCTGAGTTGTTACAGAATAATGCATTCAGTGCCCAAATCTGGGCTTAACTCAGTCTCCACATTAGCTTTGCCATTTACCTAGTATTGCCAGTGCCTGAGATTTTAATTACAAGTCTCATGATCTTTTGTTTTTCTTAAAACCCCAGGTGCCGGAAACAAGAGACTGCATGAGAATTTCAGCTTTTGTTTAAAAGCAAAATACATTACTAGTCCTCACAGATGTGGAGAAAAGCTTGAAATCATGAAGCAAGTGCTCCCTGAGGCTCAGAAAGCAGACAGTAAAGAAAAGAAACCAACATTTACTATTGTTGTTTTAAATCTCATGATTTTGTAGGGCTTGCCTTATGAAAGTTTGCAAAATTCCCAAGTGACAAATGGTATCATTTGCTGGGAAGAACTAGGCTATTTGCTGCAGTTGGTAAGAAGTGGTGACCAATGCTGCCAGAACCATATTAAGAAAATAAAAGGAGCATGAGAATGTTGTTACTGCTTCATTAGAAGCAAGTGATGCAGTAAGCAGGCAGAATTGTAGGAAAGAGATTTTTATTGAGCATGCTGACAGGCCTGGATCTGCCAAGTAGCAGCTTGACCAAGCTTGTACTCCTGAGTCCCTGGTGTCACACCAAACTGGGTGTCTTCTTGAATCTGACCCTCTTTCTCCATTTCCACACATCACACTACAAGTAGAGATTTCAAGAATTGCAAGGGGAACTCTTCTTACAATATCAGGCAGTCCCATTGTCCATGATAGAAACTTGCTTTTGAGCTTTATCCAAATGGAAGAAAAATAAATTTCCATCTTCAAAAGAGAGCAAAAATGACATATAACTGGCTGAGGGAAACATTTACCATTCAGACAAGTCACTTTTCAGTTCTGTTCCAATGCTAACGCCATACTAGAATAATTTCTCTCATTTTAACAAGTTTGATTCAGTTTTGATTATGCTGACCAAGGCACTGTCTGGTGAGGCAAGGGGAAATGTAATGCAGCCTCTGCTTGCATGGTGTCCTACAGAGAATAGCCACAACTTGTTGCTCTCTTCCAGGCCAAATCCTTGAAGGTGCAGCTGTTTCTCCTAGTGAAGGAGGATGGGAGAGGGGGTTATAATCAAACACGGGAGGTGTAACTCATTATCCAAACAAGCTCCTCCTAGTTTTAGATATAGGTAGGTTTGTGCCCCAATGATTGTCCATCACTGATGACTCAGTGCCCCAGTAAAGCAAGCTGTTTATTTTAAGAGCAAAAGACAGCTATTGAGGCATTGTCTTGTGTTCGAAACTCAGTAAAGGAGTGGGTTCAATTCAAGACAAGCTGTGGGCAAAATGTTGGGCTGCCAAAAGCTTAAAAATGTAAGTCAGTAGATTGCAGATACACATCAGTTTGCATATATTTACACTAATTTACCTAATTTGAACAGAGATGCAGAGAGAAAAAGATAGATGAGGAGAAAGGTGTAGAAAAATAGCAACATCAGCATTTTATTCTCCTCCCCCCCATATTTTTAGAAGTCTCCTCTAGCTTGCAGGACTTGGGGATTCCTGGTGGTTTGTCCCTGTCTAGGCAGGATATTGCAGAGATGTGCCCTGCACTGTTCTCCTTGGCAAACTTGATTCCCTTTTCTGGGACCAAGGCAATGTTTGGAGTCCTCTCACTAACCCCCTACCAATCTCGAGGCAGTGGGGATAGGGACAGGGCTTGAAGTCTCCTCACCTCCTTCCAACCCTGCAGGATTGCCTTGCACACACACACACACACACACACACACACACCTTCCTCAGACATTGTTTGAGCACTATAGTCTTTGTATCTTTATAAAAATTCATTTGTGTGCAATTCTCAACATAGCGCTGCAGCTCTGGAACAATATACATTCCTTGGTGGCCAAAATAACACCCTCATATTCTTACTGATGTTAGCCAAATGTGCCCCCTGTTTCATCCAGAATGGTTAAATAGCAAGAACCAAAACAGAAAAAAATAGCTCTTATTAAGCATGAAACAGGAAATGCAGAGCCAGCTCCAAAATTACTTCTGTAGCAAATATGAGGTCTTCAACCCATCTCCATACAAGATGTATAAGTACTTGAATTATGGTAAGATATAAGTGCCCCCAGAGACAGGAACTGTTCTTAAATAGTATGAGTCAGTTCAATTCTCTGCTGAACAGAGGCATCACTGTTGTTTTATTTTCTAATTTGTTACATTATACCTGTCAGACTTTCTGATATGAATATAATTATAGAATTGTTGGCACCAATTCCAGCCCCTACAGTCATGAATAAGGGCTATATACGGAGTTGCAAGGGCTGCTGTAGGAGCACTTAGAGCAAACATAAACAGCCCTGTGCCTCCCCCTCAGAAGCCCCAGCATATGGAATAAACCAGTGGTGGAAGGGGGTTGGAGAGCATGTCCCTCTAGCTCTGAGTGCTCTGGGGATTTGGGACTGCCGCAAAGCCCATAGACAACCCTGAGAAGGCTATTGTAAGTCAGTGCAGTCCTCAGGGACCCATTTCACACTCACACACACAGAGTAGCTCACAATCCAGAGGTAGCAAAGGTGGCATAAATAGAGCTGGTCAAATCAGGACACATTTTAATGAATATTTCTTTTGAAAAATTGTCCTTTTTCTCATAAGAAAATGTTGAATTTCTCTCTAGGGTAAAGCTGTCTTTGACCTGTTTTGCCCCCTATGCTGCGTCTCCCAAGTGGCACAGCAAAAAAGATAGCCCTTGGCTTTTATCTTTACCAGTGTACTCATGTAAAATATATCTTTGCTGTACTAGAAACAGCGCTAAGAAAGTGGGCAGTTGTGTTATGCTGACGCTTCTGTGTGTGTTCAGTGGCAGCATCTTCTAGAAGACACTGCAATAATCTAATCTGGAGGTGATAAAAGACATGGATAACTGTGACAAAGTCCATGTCTCATGGGAAATGTCCCATCTTAATGAAAAGATTGTGAAAACTTGCTCTTGGCTATTCTTGCTATTTGACTTTCAGTACCCCCAGATTTTAGACCTTCTTAAGAAAAGGCAAACAAGCACCCTCTAGATATCAAGGACTAGAGCTGAGCAAAATCATTAGTTATTTGATTCAGTGACCCAACTGAAAAATCTGGGGGGGGGGAGGATAAATTTTGGGTTGACACAGTTCTTTTCAGGTCTCGGCAAAACATTCAACTGGAAATTATTTTTTTTTAAAATAAGTCTAGCTAAATTTTGAAATGAAAATGCAAGTTTCCTTTAAAAAATGTTGGAACTAAACATTTTGACTTTTGTGAAGAAGAAGAAAAAAATTGGACAAAATTTGCCAAAATATGGAGCAAATTCACAAATAGCTTTGGTCAACTTGAAACTAATTTTTTCAGCAAATAAACTTTTTCTGAAATATTTTGCCCAGCTCTGTCAAGAACATATCCTGTTAGGTGTGACTATGCAGTACCAATGTTTTATCTTCATGCTGCCTTAAGCCAGTTTGTCTCAGGACACTGTATCTCTGCTGCTGACTGTGTGAGCTGCTGGTTTCTTATGCATACATATGATTATGTACATATATTCTAAGAGAAAGAAGGTGGGTGATGTAATATCTTTTATTGGATCAACTTCTGTGGAAGGGACAAGCTTGTCTCTCATATCCTGGGACCAACATATCTACAACAACAATGGTTAGTTTCACTCCATCCTTTCATGTTAAATGTGTCTTCCTTTTTCCATTCTATTATCCCTCAATTATCCTGTTTCTATGCCTATCTCCTTCTGTATCTCTCTCCGCTCCTGTTCCTGTTTCACATTTCCCTACATATTTCTCTCATTTCTCTGACAGCAGATCAGTCTGTTTTTCCATGTCCTCCCTCAGCCCCTTTTCCTGTCAGATCAGTAACATTATTTGACGGTGTCAATATTAACTCCATTGCCAATGGAGTTTCCAGGTGGGGAATTAAAACCAGGACAATTTGCGCATCACAACAAGATACACACTGTTAATATTATAAATCTTTGCTAGGAGGTTTTCATATGAAGTTCTGACAGAAAACAATTGTCAAATCCAAACTTATCTAGTTAGAGTCCAAAAGTGAATTTACAATTAATCCCCCTCCTACATACATACCCCACTTCATTAAACACCTTCTCTTGGTTTAATGTCACCATGGTAGTCTGCTAACTTAACTGTGCTCAGAACTATTGTTTTGTAGATTGCTTTTCTTTACTCCCAGGAAGTTGGTTAGCATGTGGGGGAGCTAATTGAAGAAGGATAGTCTGAGTGTGTCTCCTTAACAAGTATTCTGTGTACACAATCTATGGTATAAAACATTCACAGACAAAACTGGATTTTAAAGCACATTCTCAATGACCTTTACTGCTCTCAGGGGGAAAATACCATATACAAATGGCATCAACATTTGGCAGAGTAACAGTTAAAAATATTTGTCTGAAAGACTAACCTCAGTACCATATGTCATAGAATAGCTGATAGACTGTAGTTGTAAAGCCGTCAGTAATTTCCCATTTCTCAGTGATGTAGGTACAATATATCTTTAGCAATGCTTCCTTGCAAGTCTCCAACCTCTCCTGTAATGCTGTGCAGGTACATTAAATCTAATTATGTATTAATGTTCTCTTCCTGATCCAACATAAAGTCATTTGCTATAGAGCCTTTGATTATTATTAATAGTAGCAGTATGGTAGCACTTAGGAACCCTAGTTAAGGACCAGGACCGCATTGTGCAAACAGAGCAAAAAGACAGCCCCCATCCAAAAAAGCTTACAATCTAACTTGTCTTCACTACCAGGGAGATCGATGCTGCTGCAATCGATGCAGCGGGTGTCAATTTAATGGGTCTAGTGAAGACCCACTAAGTCGATGGCAGAGTGCTCTCCGGGCAATCCCAGTACTCCAGCTCCCTGAGAAGAGTAAGGGAAGTTGACCAGAGAGCATTTCCCATCAACACAGTGTGGTGTAGACCCCGGGGTAAGTCGACCTAAGTGACACCATTATTCACATAGCTGGAGTAGCGTAACTTAGGTCGACTTACCCCAGTAGTGAAGACAAGCCGTGAGTGTAAGAGGAGAGACAACAGAAGGAGACAGACAGGGAAGTACAAGGAAACAATTAGATATTTTGGTCAGCATGGTGTAGGCTGTGGTGTCAGCACACCAGCTTCCTAGCAGTTATCAAGTCTTGTGTATGCTCCATGGCAAAGGAGCATTTTAAGACAGAAAAAGCCATATGGGATCATTAAAGACCTGACCTGGTCAAACCCCATCATATAAACTAAAGCTTGGATAACTTCCTAGTAGAGCAGAAGAAAGAATAAAAAAAAAGGGGGGGGATTCTTATATATAAGGAAGGCCAGATAGTGGCAGGTATATACCACCTGCCTAGAGCCACGCCTTCCCATGGGGAGCTCTGAAAGAGTCAGTGTCTTACTCTTCCTCCTCATGCAACTGCACAAGGGTTAGTCACGGCTAGGCACAATGGTTACAGGGAAAATTGTGGTGGCTCTGGGCTGCTGCTAAGGGACATGATCAGGAATTAGACTCAAAGACACCCACCCCTGCATGGCCTCCCTGGATCACCACTGTAGTCACAGAGGTGAAAGCAGGGGCTATAAACCAGGTACACCTGCTTTGGGATGGGGAAGGAGAGATGCAAGGAATGGGTGGAGCTCCACCCCAGCACACCTCCTACAACAGCTGAATCTTTGTAGGTCAGAAGTTAAATCTGCTGCTGGCCCTGGGACAAGTTGGGGAGCAGGGAAGAAATTCTTCCCAGGGCTCATCCTTGTGTGTGTAACAACCCAGAGCTTCCCCCCTGCTTCCAAGCACACTCTGCCATGTCCAGTCTTCTTTAAAACACGTATTTGCTTAAAACAGACAAGGAAACAAACAGAGAACCATATTTTAACTCTGTCCTTTGTCTCAGACTTCAGGTCACCTCTCCCAGGGGTCTCTAAAACTGGGAAGATCCCAGGAGCAAGAATGCCAGTAAGTTCTGCTCCCTTCCTGGAGCAGCAGCCCAGGGATGCTTCCCTGAGTACCTGGCCCCTTGTTCCAGGGACCCACCACTGGAGTCAAAACAGTTCATCAGCTTCCCTTCCTCAGGCATAGCCTGTGCCCATTTTCTGCCATTTATAGTCCCAGCCTAGTGCCCTCTGACACAGGGGAGCTGGGCCTACCTTTGCTCACAGGGACCAGGTTCCCTGTGACGGGTGGTATAACTACATACTGCTCCTTCTTGGCAATTTTTGTTTTCCTCAGTACAGCTGTGTTTTGCCATTTTCAGTTCTAGCCCTACCTATGCTTGAAATGGCAAACATAATTGTTTTTAATTGACCTTTGCACGTTTGATGGTTAAACATCTAATCCTGTAAGGGCTAGTGCTTCAGAACAGGGCTCCAGATTTGTTGGACTAAAATCCCTGGAGGCCTGCAAAGTTCACCTACCTTTCTAGAAAGGTATTAGCATTATTACAATAGCACCTGGAGGACCCAACTATCTCAGGGCCCCATTGTGTCAAGATTGTACAGACTCACAGTAAAAGATAGCCTTTGCCCCAGAGAGCTTCCAAATTTAGATTAAGACAGGTTAGAACAAGTGCATGAAACAACTAGGGGAGTAACTCTATATTTTAACCCTTCTCACCTTAACCCTTCCCTTCCTGTCCCCAGAGACTGGTAAGAGTTTACTAAGTTTACAAACATGTTTTCACTTTGACATTTTTTATTTGTTCTTTGTGCTAGAATATCTACTTTCCAAGTTATGCTTTTCTTGGTCTGTACAAAAAAAGTCAAGGTTTAATATTGGTACTTTCATGTTTCTGACACCAAAGATTTACAGAACAAGACCATGCATCTTTGGAGGTACAGTCAGGCCTGCAAAGAGCCTGGTAAACACACCATAGGTAAAAAAGCTCCCTGAGACACCCTAAGCTCACAGTGAATGACAAATCTGAGTTTCTGTCCTTTTGGAAACCCCCAGAGCCATGATCTGACAAGTATGAGATTAGTTGTCATCTTTAAATCATGTCAGCCTGAGATCAAACAAGGCCCCTAATCTTGACAATTCCTTTAATATTTATCTCACAGTGGTTGCCAAGGTCAGTACCTGTGGCTCATGCATTTTCCTCTAACCCCTGAGACAGTAGCACAGGAAATTGCTAAATGGAAAAAAAAATTGGTTCCTTCAAACAAAGGAATGCTGGTCATAAAATATTACATTTTATATAGCATTTTCTGAGAGCTGCCCCCCATTGGAACAAATCTGAGTTGAAATTTGTGATTAAAGGAACAAAAATCTGAATCAAACTTGTCTAGAAACAGGAAGTTTGAGTGACATCTAAACTCATTCTCCTAGCCAGTCAAGCTCTCCCCCACCCATCTTGTTTGAGGGGATAGGTCTTTCATTCTTGTGGGCTCCACCCACTCCTCAGGGATTTAGAACAAGCCCTCCTCAAAAGATCAAATAGGCCCTCCCCTTCCTAGCTAGCTAGTCAGCCAGCCAGCCAGCCAGCTAGGCAATTGGAGCAAGCAGGTGCAGCTATATCATTAGAGGAATGAGTGTAGAAAATAAGGGGTGAAATACTACTGGAAATCAATTCCATTGGGGCCTGCAACTGGGCCAAGCCAGTGTATGGGAGGTCGGAGGGAGAACAAAGAGTGGTAACTTCCTAATCCTCTATGGGTCACAGAGACACAAGGGATGGGGCAATGTGACAGTTGTGCTGGCGTAGTTTTCTGTCCCAGAAGTGCTGTCATAATGGAGATCCTTGTTCTGACTATTGGCCGGATGGTCTCCATTGCCACAGAGAGGAGTGTGCCTTAGGTGTAAAAGGCAGAGCTCCAGTGGTGACACCCAAGGCTCCCCGCTGGCTGCCTAGCCACCATGACCATGATAAAGTCAGAGATGGGGCAAGAGTGAGGCCTTTTTTGCTTGATCTACACCTGAGACTTCTCCTATTTGTCCACTCACCTCTGGCATCTAGCACTGTCGTTGGACAGTCAGGTTTCCCTGTGCTTTGTGCTCAGGTAGTCACAGCAGGGAAGATTTTATGAGTTTATAGATAAAAGCGTCTTACACCTAATTTGTATTTATTTTCCTCAAGGGTAAGTGACAACCCAAGGCGCAAAGCAGTGGACAATGAGGCTCCTGTTCTGTAAACAGTTTGCAAGCGGGGTTTGATTCCTCCCCCCCATGCAGGGCCATGAAAACAAAAGCAACGATTGGCGGAACTTCGGCAGCAGCTCTACCGCCGACACTTCATTCTTTGGTGGTAGGTCCTTCCCTCCGAGAGGGACTGAGGGACCCGCCGCTGAATTGCCGCCGAAGAACCAGACGTGCCACCCCTTTCTGTTGGCCGCCCCAAGCACCTGCTTGCTGCGCTGGTGCCTGGAGCCAGCCCTGCCCCCACCCTTTCAGCCTTTGACATTTGAGCTGTTTTGATCAGACACACAGGTCATAATGCACATCTGTATTTCCTAATTGCGTGAGAGTGTGTCTCAGAATCAGTTCCTGGTGTGAATTCCTGAGGTGATTAATTTGAAATTTGTTTTCTACAAATAATCTGCTCAAAACTATTTGTTTTAGTGAAAACTCCTGTCAGTAAATTCATTTGCTAGACTATGCACAGAAAGTGAACACAAACATGGGCCTGAATATGGTCAAAGTGAATTCATTTAAACATTTAAAAGGATGTTCATAGAACGTCTATTTGGCAGTTTTTGTCCAGCTCTACTCAAGAGTGAGGTGATGCATTATAAGAAGAAAGCAAAGAACATTAAAGGGCTCAACAGTTGGAGATAAATTCAGCCAGCCAGCCAGGAGCTGCAGCTCAAAGAAGCTGTTACTCTTACTTTTTCAAATTCACAAGAATTGAAGTAATGTATTTATTTAGACTTGCATTTTATTTAATGTGTTGTGCCCAACAGTTTAAATGTCCATAAATGTCTAGATTGTTGTTATTTAAATTCCTAGAGGCAAACTGTTATAGGTGCAGGGATCTTTTACTTCAATGAATGGGATCTCTGTGGGAACTGGAACAATCCCGAGGAGAATGAGGCTGGGCCAGAAAGGGGTATAATGCAGCTGCTCAGCCATCCAACCACTGGGTCTTGCATACCCTCAGGAGGGAGCAGGAATTTCATACAAATTATTTCTCCACCAGGCTGTGTGGATCCCAGTTTCTCTTTTTGTGGAGCAAGTGGCTGTACTTAGCTTCACCAAGCCACGGACATGAGAAAGAGAGAGGGAAATCTTGGGCTCAGCAGTGCAGCGAGAGTCCTCCAAGAACAAAGCATGCGAGAAAAAGGATTTGGGGAGGAGGGGCAATGGGGAACTCAGATGCCTCCTCTGCTTCATTTTCCATAATGGATATGGGAGATATTTGTGCCTCATCTCAGTACCTAGTGGGAAGGGTCACTCTGCTCTCTCTCTGCTTTCCCAGCTGTGAATCAGCCAAGGACACCCTGCCACCCCCATTAGGGCATCACAGAAAAATCCATCTCCCTCCACAGTGACATCTTCACGCAGTGATATGTATGGCAGCAAGACTAGGACTCCATGCCTGAAGGAAGAAGTGAAGTTTGGCAGTCACAGAGCAGCTCCACATTTTCAGCTCCAGAAAAACAAAAGCTAGGTAGATACAGAAAACGCTACATTTCTTGTTGCACTAAGTTAATATTGTATGAAATCCCCAGGCCTACTCTATGGCGTGAATGGTGCATTACGTTGTCTACAAAGTCCTGTGCGTAAAACTCTCAATAGTTCTTTTTTTAGTAGAAAACTTAATTCCTTTTCTGATCTGAATTTCTGGAACATCTGCAGCTGGCCTAAGTTATAGGCAGTGTTCAGTTATTAGGAGGTGATGATGACCTGATTGTAGAGGTCTGTTGAATTCCTTTTGAGCAGAATAACTGTGATAAAATATGGTGGTGGTGTCATTTATCTCATTGTTTTTGGAAGGATCATCAGGGGAAAAGTATGGGGGGGGGAATGAAATGAGATATTCCCAATATTGTCTTCGTTACATGAATCAGAATTGTGATCTGAAACTTCTGAGTTCTTCAACTGTTATAGCAGCAAAGAATCCTGTGGCACCTTATAGACTAACAGACGTTTTGCAGCATGAGCTCTTGCATCCGAAGAAGTGGGTATTCACCCACGAAAGCCCATGCTGCAAAACATCTGTTAGTCTATAAGGTGCCACAGGATTCTTTGCTGCTTCTACAGAACCAGACTAACACGGCTACCCCTCTGATACTCAACTGTTATAGTGTACTCGGTTCTAAAAAAATATTATCTAGCTGATTATACACCGTAGAAGGCAGTGTAGTAAGTTATATGAAAATAGCATAAATATTGTCATTATTTGAAACCTGCCCGTTTCTAATTCTATGTACAGTTTAAAATTAGATTGTCCTCACAATATATTAATGTAAACTCTTGTCAAGTTTTGTGCATGTCTGATGAAGTTCAAATGTCTTTCGGGTGCAAATATTTGTTTTCAAAGCTATTATTACAATTAGCATTGTGAGACCATTGTTAGCAGAAAGGCTAAGGATAGAATTGGCATTGGAAATTGAACTACCATTACATCTCTATAAGAGTCTGCACCACGTCAGAATTATGGTATGTGGATAGAAAAATGTGAGAAAGTTTAAACTGAATTGCCACTGTCCAGAAAGGACTTCAGCCTCCAGATCAGGCCACTAAGCACTTACATGGGGATCTTGGACTGGAACTCTGGTTCTTCAGCCCCATAAATACAGGCCATGAACTACTTGAATGGAGGACTGAACTGTAAGTAGTAGTAATAATTTTTAGCTCTTACATAGCACTCTTCATCAGTAGATCTCAAAGTGTTATACAAAGACAGTCAGTATCATTATTCCTATCTATAAAATGGGAAAACCGAGGCAAAGTGACTTGCCTAAGGCCATACAGGATACCAGTAGCAGAGGCAGGAATGGAACCCAGGCCTCTTAAGTCCCAGTCCAGTGCTCTAGCCACTAGAGCCTCCCAGTAGTAATAGGAGGAGTCAGGGACTAGTGCTCTGTGGTGCCACCTAGAAGTGGTGAGAAGTTCTGCCTGGTCCCTAAGTATCTGTTAGCTCCAAGATTATGCCAGGAGTGGCTGATGGGAACCACATCCAAGAACATTAAGAACAGAAGTCCAAAGGATTCTATCAGCCACTCCTGGCACAATCTTGGTGGAGCAGGATCAGCCACTGCTGCACTGAGCTCCCTTAGGGAGCACTGTATGCAGATACTTAACTTTGAAGTGGGAGAGGGTGTCTCTGAAGGGGCTCTGGATGAAGAGAAAATCTGCAGTGTTTATTGACAGAAAAGCCAGCCCTGAATCCCATTTTTTCTTCCCTAAAAAAGCATGGAAGCAGGGTGTATAGCCTAGTAGGGAGCCCCACTAGCAGATGGCCAGATCCACATTGTGGATGAGGTAGTATCTTTTATTGGATCAACTTCTTTTGGTGACAGAGACAAGCTTTTGAGCCACTCAGAGCTCTTCTTCAGATCTCCCAGCGGCACAGCGAAATGCAAGGTGGAATAAATTGTTTAGCATAAGTAGATAGTGCGTAGTGTAAGGGACCATTCTATAATGTACAGACCTCATATTTGCTACTACAGTGCATGAACATCTACAGATCAAGAGAAAAGGGGGGAAAAACATGGACCAAGTCTCCAACTCTTTTCTAGCCCTTAGATCTGCGAAAATAGTACTTTAAACAAAAAGGGGACACTAGAATTAATGTACCTGAGTATTTATGTACGAGTCCATGTGTTTTTGTTCCACTGATCTGACATACATAAGAATTGGGTTAAGAGTATCCACAAATATTTTTAGACTAACCAATCAGTAATATCATGTCTACAACTTTACCATTTGTCTCTCCCTTTTGGGGGGGGGAGTGTTCTGCAGTCTCGGTAATATTTTTTACTTCCATGTTTGGAGATGAAACTGTTTAGGTACTTCCTCATGTTTTTCAGTTCTTTACTCTGTTTGGCTATTGGATATGTCCACTCGAATGATTGTGGATGAGAAAGTGGACAGCTTGATTGATTGGAACAGATTGAGCTATGGAATCTATGCAGTGAAAAAAAACATATACAATTATATTGTCAACCCATTCAAGGCCACTTTTTAAAAAGTAAACTAGTCTATAAACAACTTACATGTAACTGTTGTATTCATTAAACAAAATTCCATGTGGTGCACTTCTTCCTCCAACAGATTAAAAAAAGTTAGAGGAGTTGCCAAATATTAGACCTGCTTTGTAATGGCAAAACTGTCTGGCAAGTGAGTGAGACAAATTCCTGTTTAGAAACATTGAACTGGGATAGTCAGTTATTCATTCCTCTCTTGATTTTTACTAATGAAGTATTCACACCTGTTTCAAGTTGTTAACATAATAAGGGCCCAATCCTGCTCACACCGAAGTCAACAGCAAAGCTCCTATTACGTTTATTGGGAGTGGAATCAGGCTCATAATCAAGCATACCGTCGACAGGAAACAGGCATGATGACAGCACCTAACTGATAGGATGATTAGCACATCTGTTCTGAACCATTAAAGAAATTACCTTAGAGGCCACCTGCAGGACAGCAATTGCACACAATTACCATAGCATCATTATGAAAAGTGAATGTAGAAGAAAAGTGTTGTTGGAAACATAATCTCTGTGTTACATGGTCTACTAAAAATGGGAACTGAGAAGTGTTGTCTGTGATGATTATGCATGGGGTCCAGAGTGCATTGCCTTCATATGGCTTACAACCGTGGTGAGAGTGGGTAAGTACTGTGCAGTGGTACTGTATACCTCAGTGCTGGGTATCTAAAAATGGAAACTTTCTCACTCCACAGGCCAGGTACATTGCTGAGAAGATTCTGTGGATTGTGAGGGCTACGTGGACTCCTAGTGTTGGGACTGAGTGACTGCCATTTATTACAAAAGTCTCTTATCCTTTGATTCACAGCCCTGGTCTACACGGGGAGGGATCGACCTAAGATACGCAACTTCAGCGATGAGAATAAAGTAGCTGAAGTTGACGTATTTAGGTCTACTTACCGCGGTGTGTGCACGGTGCTGGGGGAGCGGCAGCAGTTGACTCATCGACTCCGCTTGCGCCTCTTGCAACGGTGGAGTACCAGAGTTGATGGGAGAGCGCCCGGGGATCGATTTTATCACATCTACACTAGACACAATAAATCGATCCTTGATAGATCAATCATTACCCACCGATCCAGCAGGTAGTATAGACGTACCCACAGTGTGGTAATGACCTGGGCTTAAGGAAAAGCCACTTGCCCAGCCCCACAGACAAAGCAAAAATAAGGAAACAAAGAGGGGGGGAAATGATGACACCCAAGAACAAGTAATCCAAGACAGCCAACAAAGAGTTTCTCCGTAGCAGAGCCAGAAACTTGTATGGGCAAAAGCAAAACAGCTTTAAATACGTTTATGGAATTGGGACAGGGAGGAAAAGCCTTTATTTATCCTACCCTAAGAAGAGGAACCAGACTCCATTGAGTCTTTACTTAAAGAGTACTTAGAAGCCATCATGAGAGGCCTGTTAGAAATCTAATAGATAAGATTTGGAAACCCATCACATTAGGTGTGATATGATAAATGGGAAAAAGATAAAACCAAAATAGTAAACAGGAACAGAGGGGCCGGTTACAGGAATTAATGTGAAACTGGGGCCAATTCCCAGTGGAGAGATATCAAAAAGGATTAATGTTGTAACTGTTTGATGCCCTTTGTGAAATCAAGTAGTGGTCGCAGCCCAGTTCCCAGGACAATATGGTCCACATCACTGAAAGCCATCACTGAAGTCCACAGCTGACATCCTTACATGCCTTCATTCTGGTATTTGAGGTGTCAGAAACAGTGGGAGTCCTACTGTAGACAACTCTCCAAGGGCTTTCCTACTGTAGACAAGAATTAGATGGACATTAGAATGAGTTTTTAATAACCTTCTTACCCCCACAGGTGGTCTCTGCAAGTCAAGGTTCAGGCACATCCTGGGATAGTGTGATGGTGCTGTTTCCTAGGTTGTTCTTGCTATATAGCTTGAGAGGATTTCTGTCTATCTTTTAGAAGCACTAAGTTTTTTATTGCTCACTATTGAAATGGAGGCCCAAGGAGAACTAAATGCAAAAACAGAGTTCCGAGAAAGCTTAGTGTGAATGCAATACATGTTGGTGAGAAATACATATATGGGGATAATTTGTACATGAATTAGGAAGGCAATGGGCCAGAGTGTGAAATCCTGGACTCACTGAAGTCAATAACAAAACTCTCATTGACTTCAGTGAGACCAGGACTTCACCCTGCGTGTTAAAAGGAAAAAGAAGTGAATGGGAAATTTGTAATATTGCTCAGAAATCAGGATGCTGGAAAGGAATATAGCCAGATATAAAAAGGAGATTTTAAAAAGTAATAGCAAAAGTTAAAGCAGCAAATGTAATAAAATAATAAAAGGAAACAGATACTTTATCAGTTGTGTCATTTAGCTACACAAGCAAAAAGCCAGCCAAGAGTTCTGTGAAGCCACTGAGGGAAATACAGAAAGTGGGAAGTTAGTTAATGATGACGTTAGTATTGCTCTGAGCTTGAATAAATTCTCTGCCTTAGTCTTCATGAAAGAAGCCAAAGGTCACATTCTGGGGATTGGGATATTTTCCCAAGTGGGAGGGAAGGGAATGGAAGTGTTGAAAGACTTTGTGAGTACATCAAAGCAGAGAGGCAATTAGAGCTGATAAAAGTTCATACAGAAGAGATACAGATAGAGATTTTGTAACCTAGCAAAGGAAACTATTGTGGAGATTTCCAGTACCTGAAAACTGAAGAAATATAGTACCTTCTGCACTGGAGTGCATAGGCATGGGTCAGTCATGCTGTGCAATTATTTTATTTAATTAATGTATTTATTTGTTTATTGACACAGTGGGGCATGAGGAAGAGCCACTGTTATGTGAGTCAATGAGGCTAAGTGCAATATGATGAGGTAGTCTAATCATCATAAAAGCTTATTGAAGTTGTCATCACAACATTCCCTACAAAGGTTAGCACCTCTGCAGAATCAAGTGTGTTCCTGCTAAAAAGTTAGTTTGCTAGCACATCATAATTCAGTGAGAGTTCTGATAGCAGTTTCCTTCTCCTTTACCATAGAATCATGACACAAATAATTGTATTATAATAATGTAAATAATTACACTAAAGGTAATTTGTTTACACCATTTTAGTTGTTTCATGCAGATGCAGTAAACAACATTCAACTTAGTTAGATGCTGTCAGCTAAAGTGCCTACTCAAGTGATTTCACCTAGATTGTGAATGTGAACACTGAATGTGAATACTATTTGTTTTTAATGAATGAAAGTCAATGGAAAAGAGGATAGCCATAATGACAGCATGAAGGGGATAATGCTAGCATGTTTCAATATTGTATACTACATATTAAAATGGTCATAGACACTAAAAGACAAAGTTGAAGGAAATTAAGGGCCTGATTTAACATTCACTGAAGTCAATGGGTGTCTTTCAGAAGGTGTTGGATCAGAATCTACACTGTTAGCAGATGCATGTGCCTCATCTGTAAAGCCTATGAATATATGTTCCTCTTATTTTTCTGCTAGCAGCTAATATTCTTGATTCTCTTTGTAGCGGGGTGGTCACCTGATCCTGCCCTGAAAGGGCTTGAAGCCAGCCCTGGAAGAGGGATGGAGCTGCGAGCTAAAGGCTCGCTGAATGGGGAAGCAGCCGCAGCTTGGCCACACCCCAATCAGACTGCAGCTAGCCCGATAAAAGCCAGTGAAGCTAGGCGCTGAGAGTCTCTCTCTAGCTGTTGAGGGAGATGGGCCTGGCTGCTGGGAGCTGAACAGAGTACCTAAAGTGGAGCAGGGCTGGGGGAAGGCTAGAGGAGCTCCAGCCTGGAAAGGCTTCAGGCCTTGTTAAAGGTCAGAAAACAGGGGCGGCTCCAGGCCCCAGCACGCCAAGCCCGTGCTTGGGGCAGCAAGCCACGGGGGGCGCTCTGCTGGCGCCGCGAGGGCGGCAGGCAGGCTGCCTCTGGTGGCTTGCCTGCGGAGGGTCCGCTGGTCCCATGGCCTTTGAGGACCTCCCGCAGGTAGGTCTGTGGGAGGTCTGCCGAAGCCGCGGGACCAGCGGACCCTCCGCAGGCAAACCGCCGGAGGCAGCCTACCTGCCGTGCTTGGGGCAGCAAAATCCCTAGAGCCGCCCCTGCAGAAAAGGTACTGGAGTTGCAGAGGGGCAGCCCAAGGGTAGGCAGAGGCGTAGGTCCAAACCCCCCTTGCCTGTGATGAGTGGCATTTACACTGCAGTCTGCCCCCGTGAACAGGGGCTAGATTGAGACTGGCAGTAACTATAGTCTGAGGCAAGGTGGAGATAGAGGGTGGGGGGTTCCCCAGGGAGGGGAGACCAAGATGTGTGGGGGTACTGCCAGGGGGCAGCACCCCGGACTGAAAGGGGCACCAGGGTCCAGGAGGGACTTGGGCCCAGCAGCAAGTGGGACACCGGCCTGCAGGAGGCGCCGCAGGGATGAGTCCCACCCCATGACACTCTTGTGTTCCTTGTTCTGCATCCAGACTGGCAGGTAATTTTCAGTTAACATAGTGCTAGCAAAGCTACAGAAGTGTTGTCTTTTATTCAATAAAGAGACAAGCTTTAGTAAGCTGTCTAGAAATCTTGAGTTAAAATGTTTTGGCAATAGGACACCTAGAACAGCAGTGATGTCATAAAAGCTTGAAGTAGTTATCTGAGTTTTAAAATATTATGAGATGATAAATTGGAGTGTTCAGTCTACAAAGATGATGGAAAGATATTATTGTAAAACCTAGTCTGGACTGCAAAACAAATGTTCTATTATATATTCTTCTGCATTGCCTATAAGATCACAGTAAAGGGTGGGAGGTCCCATATTCCAAACCTCTAAAAATCATGGCAATGAAAGGTAGGCTCAAGTCCAAAGAGGAAAGAAAATATATTGAATATAGAAGAATTCAATATCTGTGAAAGAAATCTTATTTGTAAATTGCAAGGAAGGTTCCAATTAGAGCTGAGCAAAATTGGTTATTTTATTTTATTTTTTGCTGTTTTGAATCACGGTGTTTTGGGGGTTGGTTTTTGTTTTTTGGGGGGGGGGTTGGCACAGAAAATAGCTGACTGTCAAAAGTTCCATTTCACAAAAAAAATGCCTTTAAAATTTTACAGAATTGTGATCAAAATGGTAATTTAAAAAACCCAGTTTAAGAAAAATGAATGATTTATAGCAGGGGTTTTTTTGTGGTTTTGAAAAGATACTTTAAAAACAATTTTTGGGGAAAAAACAAAAAATGGTTCCATTTTGAACACTTGGGAAAAAAGGTCTAAATTTTTCATTTTTATTTATTTATTTATTTAGTTAGTTAGTTATTTAACCAGCTCTTATTTCATGCAATTTGTACTCCTTGGGTTTCATTGCTCTATAGAAAGGTATGTGTAGCAAAGTCGAGACTCACCAGTGCGGCACCTCCTGCTGGTCATCTTGGGAATTAGCTCTTTCCAGCCTTCAGAGTGCCGTGTGCCAGCGTGTGTCTCGCCTGCCTCAGGCCCCGTGTCCCTCCTGGACCCTGGTGCCCTTTTCCTCAGGGTTCTGCCCCAGCAGTACCCCCACTCTCTGGGTCTCCCCTCCCAGGGAAACCCACCTTGCCTCTGTGGCTACTGCAGTCATCATCTAGCCCCCTTCCTCTGGGGCAGACTGCAGTCTGTAATGGCCACTCATCATTGGCAAGGGGTTATGACCAGCTGCCTCTGCCTATTCCCAAGCTGCACCTCCCAGCCTCAGTACTCACATAGGCCGTTATCAAGGCCACAGCCTGGGCAGTTGCCAGGCTGGAGCTCCCCAGCTCCTCTTCCCCTTCACCAGCACTGATCTGCTCCAGGTACCCTATTCCCAGTCAGCCAGGTCCTTCTCTCACCACAGCTAGAGATAGACTCCTACAGCTCCTGGCCCACAGCCCTCTTACCAGGGCCAGCTGGGCCCTGACGGAGCTGGCCACACCTGTGGTCAGCTACTCACTCAGCGGCTCTCACTACTTATCTCCTCCACAGCCCACTCCAGGGCTGTTTTTAACCGCTGTTCTGCAGAAGTGGGGCAGCCACCCCATACAGTGTGACACAGGTACATTGGTGCCAACTAGTAAAGGGTTCACTATTCTCTACAAGCAACTCACTATACCCAAGACACTACTTACATGATATTTATCCATAAAGGATAGCATGTGAGATCTCTACTGAAACCTTGTAACTTATTGATACTCAATCAGTGAGAGACGTTGTCATAGGTCTCACCCCCACTTGGAGCTGTTGGGTTCCAATGTGGGGACCTGCACTGGTTTCCCTCTAAACTAAAATTCTAGTTTAGATCTAGTAAGCTGCCACCACTCAATCAGATATGTGGATTGAGACACAGTCCTTCCCCAAAATCCTAGGGGATTCCAAGAGCCCCAAATCCATGGAGTTCTTACACCCAGGAGAAATAAACCATTCCCCCTGCTTCCTCCCCCCTCCCTTTTACTAGGAGAGATACCGGGATCTAACTACAGAGGGATACCTCCCCCTTCTCTTTCCCTGAGAATCCACCCAAGGAAAGACCAACCAAGTCCTTAATAGAAAAGAATTTATTAAAGAATAAAAAAGAAAAGTCACTGTCTCTGTAACCAAGATGGAACAATACAGGGTCTAAACTTATCAATCTCTGGAGAGAATTCTCCCTCCCCCTTTCTCAGTAAAAGCAATATCAGTACAGACTTAAAGAAATTCTATAGCAAAACACAGAATTGCAAATACAGAAATAAAAGTATAAGAATACTAGTTCCTTGCTAATACTCACTAGCTTGAATAGAAGAATTTGTTGCAGAAACCTGGGAGGACTTGATTAAGATGTCTGGACTCTCTTAATACCCAAGAGAGACTCTCTAAGAAAACAAAGAACAGGGAAAAAAAACTTCCCTCCACGGATTTGAAAATAATCTTGTCCCTCATTGGTCCTCTGGTCAGGTGTTCACAGGTACTGCTTGTTAACCCTTTACAGGTAGACAAAAACCTTAACCCTTAACTAACTGTTTATGACATGCCCCCCAAATCGCCAACAGTGGGAACCACTGGCGGTGATTTCCTCCTAGAACTGTAAAATAAACAGATTACTAAAACACATGCAGTATTACATATACTACTACGCATGTAAACATGTGAAGAACACTTTTTAATCACTTGATTCTGGGAAACTTTCACGAGAGAGTGCATCAGCAACTTTGTTGGAAGCTCCTGAAATGTGTTGAATTTCAAAATCAAAGTCTTGGAGAGCTAAGCTCCAGCGGAGAAGTTTCTTGTTGTTTCCCTTGTTAGTATGAAGCCACCTTAGTATGAAGCCACTTTAGAGGAATAATTTAACTATACTAAAATTATTTCCTTGTGGTCTTGGATTGAAAGTGAGTCACCAGGGAATCGTGTGTCTTCATGATACCCATACAAGCAGGAGGGAGTTGTCACCCCTTCCTGGCTATCCAGTTGCATAATGCATTGCTTAATTATCCACCGTTGCACCAACCCAGAAAAGTCAATGGAAAGACAAACTATAAACATTGAAACCACTTGCAAGTAACAGGAAGGGGATCATCCTATCTGCGAATAAAGACAAAAGACTGATTAAGTATATCACAGGGTGGAGAGACGGACTCTGGATCCATTCACTGAGGAGGTACCTTGATGAGCAGAGGTGCTTCATAAAAGACTGGTGTGACGTTACACCCCATATTCTTCATAGAAATATGGTTATGATATGAATATGGTCTAACTAAGATACTTTGTGCGAGATGGGTCTTGTAAAATATCATGGGAAAGATTATAATTTACTGAATGTGTTTATCCAATTTGTGTGCATGTATCATTTTTGTATCTGAAGCTGGGAATATTGACCATGTCTCTGTATTTCAAATGTGCTATGTTGGATGAGGCCAAACAATGTTGGGGACTTATTGAAGAAATGCACACTAGCATAATGATCATCCCAGGAACGGTGTGCAATAGAAACCTCCCAGAGACAGCTCTATACAGTGGGAACTGTTTGACCCAGATTACAGCAAAAAAGCTTTCCAGCAAGTGGGGGGAAGATATAAAAGAGGGACAATGACAACATGAAGGGCCCTTACTCTCCCTACAGCAACACATCTGAAAACGCCTGAGGACCAAAGACTGAACTGTGAGAAGTGATGGTCCCAGGCTAAGATCAAACCCCAAAAGATTAATAATATGCTTAAAACTGTGCAGAATTTTGATATTTTCTGTTGGCAGGTTTCATGTCAGGTAATGTGGTTGTGGACCTTCACCTGCCCAGAGGCTGACTGAAGAATTTTATTACAATCTTTTTTTTAAGTGTCATGTCTAAAGCAGTTATAATAAAAAATCTGTGTTGACTTCAGAGTTCTCCAAAGTAGTCAGATTTTTTTTTTAAATAAGTAACATTATTCATCAGTGATATGGTGGCAAAATAGAACTTACTCCCTCGCAGGAAAATTAGATGAAAAGTGAGCTTCATGACTCTCACAAAATCCCATGTCAATTAAGGCACGCATTTTTCAAAAAAGGATTTCCAATATAGTTTTTAAATGCTAATGATTTCCAGATACAGTATTTAATAAGTCTGAATCCAGCCCCTTTCCACAATGGCCAAAGATCATTGCCATCAAATTGTTATTCAGTGGCATACATTAAATGTTTTGATTGTCCCAGTCTAGCACCTGATGAACTGATGTGCATCACATTTGCCATGAACTGCCACCCTTGATGGCACTTTCAACAGAGAAACTAGACTTGTGAATGGGCATGGAAACAAAACTAACCTTGTCGCCCTGTAACAGAGTTTACAAACCCCACACTGAGCATAGGCAGAAGGGAGAGGAGAGACTTCCCTGCTTACAGACAACCAGGGTGACCACACCCCAGCACACATGCCAGAACTGCCAGCTATGAAGGCATGGATGATGGACCCCCAGCTGAGACCAATAAGGAAAACAAGCCCAGCTATAAGAGGAAGGAGAACAAAGAGAGATGGGGAGGCAGAAAGGCCTGGGATAGTGGCAGGGAAACAGCCCTACACCAGACTGCCTCTAAGAATCTGACAGGGAGACAAAGGAAGACTGCAAGCCCTGGAGTTGAAGGGCTGATTGATTTATTTTAGGTTAAATTGATGGACTGGGCTAATTTGTCATGAACACAGGAAGACCAGTTAGGAGGAAGCTGGGAGCTCTCTACAGGGATTGCCTCTCAAGCAGTTAACACACCCATAAAAGACAGTCTTATGTGAGGGTTGCACATTAATGAAGCCGTGCTGGGAAATAGCTGCCCACACTGTACCTCTTCTGTTGAAAAATAAGACTTCGCTCTGCAGGGATGTCTAATACTTTATGTGAGCACTACATTTACCTAAGATAATTAATTGATGAAATGAGTACTGACAAATGTAGCATTGATTCAGTTTCAGTTCAGTGTTGCTGCCATTATAGTTAACTTCTTGAAGTCTCACATAAGGTTTACTAACATCTGGGTCCTTTGTGTTTTTATACTTAAGACATAATACATTTCCCCTCTATATTAACTCTCCTAAAGCATTTTATTCATGCTGTATCCAATCATAAGTCTTGTTTTTCTTAATATTTGGAGAAATCTAAGATGTCACTTATTCTCCCCCTTTTTGGCAATAGCTACATCTCACATCTGGCTTTCAACATCTACTGATAATTCCACTGTTTGCTTTTAATTAAAATTGTCAGTCATCTAGCATATGCCATCATAGTAAATGTTAAACTCTTAGCTGAAAAAAGTCCAGTTGGACTGTTAGTATGCCACAGTAAAATGGCACTTAAGTGTTGATATTTGTACAAGAAAAGGAGTGTTTTATTATTGAAGCAGACATGTTGTTGTTGGACCATTAATAAACAAGTATTATACATTAGCATTAGATATGTGATGAAGACAGAAGGGAAGCCTGGTCTTATGGGATTTAGATCTGTGTTCGATTCCTGGCTGTGCTACCAACTGCCGGAGTGTTTCAACTTAGTCACTGCACCTCAGTCCTCCATCTGTAAAATGGGGATAATATCTGCCTTACAGGGTGTAGTGAGAATATATTGAGGTTATGATACTATGTTGACATGGACTATATAAATAACTGAAAGCAATGTTACCTCACCGCTTCCACAGCTGAGGCTATTCCCTGCACTCACTGTCATGGAGATAATCAGAGCTCTTTGTAGGATGTGGACAGTCTAGGAACCACTTCAAACAGTTTTTGCTGTAAAAATGTCACTAGTAGTCACACACAATAGCTTTTGATTAAGAGTTCATCTGGTATGAAGGAACCAAGTTACAATGTGAACCTTCCTTAGTATTAGACACATATTGGCATATGATTAGGATTCATTCTGCATAATAATGGAGTTTCCCCAATTTACATGAATATTCTGGGTTCAAACAAGACTTTGATAAAAAGCTTTCTTCTACAAAGCAAGTTCTCTTCCTTTGAGGTGACAACTTTCTTTGTTGTTTTCTGACAATACAAATTAACAAAACTTCTTGCATAAAGTTTAATAAGCTTTCTTTTCATACTGCAAATGATTCCAGATAACACCTGGCTGGAAGGGAGTTCTATTAACATACAAATAAACCGGTGGCACTTTTAGTTCCTTTGTACAAGCACAGCTCATGGATGAGAAGGTATTAGAGAATCCACAACTGGAAATCAGAAGTATCACTACACCAAGTAAGATTAAAATGGAACATATTTATTACATGTCATCAATATGCCATGCACCTCAGTTCAAAAGAAATAGCTGCAATTTCCTTATAGCTAGGACTTCCGTTTTGGACAATTTATTCATTTCATTTGGCGGGGAGGGGGTATGTACAAAAATAAGAGGTTTTCAGGGCTTTGTCTTTACTTTTCATGATATATATAATGTATATTAGATACATTACTCATTATAGTACATACTACTGTAATGAGTAATCTCTTTGTAATGTTCCCTGGTGTGTTTAAAGGTAGTACTGTTTCAAACAGCACAATGTTAACGTGCACTAAGGAACCTTTAGTGCACAATAGCAGGATTTACACAGACCAATTAATGCTTTAGTGTGCTTTAGAAATCATACTCACAAGCTCCACATTACAGGTCTGTCGCATCTTACGCGCATTTAACATGCGCAATTTCAGCTTTACGCGGTCGGCAAAAACAAACAAACAAACAAAAAAGAGAAAAATAACAATTTTAATACTGTACTTGTAGTGCAGGTGCTTGCGCCCGCCATTCAATTCAATGTAATTTTGACTATACGCAGTTTTCGCTTTATGCACTAACCGTGGAACAGAACCCCCGCGTAAGATGAGATTCGCCTGTACTGCTTGTCCCATATAGAAAAGCCCTTCGATACAAGTAAACATTTCCATTGTTTTTTCTATTGGATAACCCCCCACCCCCTTCATCCCCACCCCCACCTTTTTGTAACAGAGTGTTTTATCTGTGTGTGTTAGTTAAAACAAAAAAAAAACAGCTTTACTTATAGCTTAGGGATGCCTTCTGACTGCATAGTAACCTGTGTCCATTTGTCCTGGGTGCCCCCTTGGGGTGAAGGTGAGCACCCCTCTGACCCCAGATGTCTTCCTCGTACAGAGTACAGCCTCCAGCTGTATGTGTTAGGGAGATAGCTCCCCCCCTCCCCCCCGCATCTGGGGATGACTGCAGTCTAAATGAAAAGGGCAAACAAAATAATCCTGCAACCCAGGCTCACTCCACTGCTCCCCACCTGTGAACAGTCTAGGTTCCTAACCAGTGTGTGTCTGAGGGGCTCAGGCCAAGTACCCTGGGCTCTAATAAAAAGGAAGCCAAGGTAAAGAGGGTCCCTCTACCTCTCCGAAGGGTCCAGGTAGCAGAGGCTCTTCAGCGGCAGTCCTGGTAAGCCACTCCCACTCTGTGGGGCTAGGGAATACTTGCTCTGTTTCCCTGAGTGCCACACTGCACTGAGCAGGGATCCTCTTGTTTAAGGACCTGCCCATCTCCAGGTTTGACAGGCCTCACAGGTGCACCAGCTTTTTAACCCCTTTCTGACCGGGGTGGGATCTTCCCCTCCACACCAATGTTCCCTAAAAGTGTGGGAACAGAAACAATTTTAAAACAATTTTTTTTGCATTTTCTTAGATAAGTAGCTTTGCTAAGGTCATTCTTTTACTTATTTTATAAATATAACCCTATTTTTGTATTACAACGAACCAAGAACACTACACCCAACCACAGATATAAAAAACGTATCAATAAAGGAAATTACGTTCAGTTTAAGTTCAAATATTTATGCCATACCACTAAATGTCTCTGGCTGACTTCTCAGTTAATAGATAATAATAAGCTTTGGGGTTTCACCCAGGCCAGTAACGGGTTGTGTCACTGCCTGCCCCGTAACCCGGGTTGCTTCTGTGCTGTGCTGCTTTGGCTCAGAGCCCTGAGACCAGCAGCCTGCTCACAGCACCCTGGCTTCCACCAGCCTGGCTACTCCTGTCAGGGTGACACCAACAGCTCTTCCAGTCCTGAATCTCCCCCAAACCCTCTCCCCTGCAGTGTCCAGTCCCTCTCACAGGACACTCACAGAAGTTATCACCTTTGCTGCCTCCCAAGAGACAGAGCACACACTAATTGGGTAGTTTGGCTCAAGACTCACACTTCAGTTTTATATACAGCCCTGAGATGGTTATGTAATAAAAACAAAAATAAGTTTATTAACAAAGAATATAGGGTTAAGTGATTACAAGTAAGAATGAAAGGGAGAGGAAAGGTTAGAAATAGACCAAACAAAACACGCTTTCTAGTGATTAAAACTTAATTCTACCGCATTGCAATCTTTACCTGAGTAGTTTACTTATTTACATAAAGATATCAGCAACCCTAGTCCTCCAGACCAGGGGACCCAACTTTCATAGTCTCAAAGGCTGCTGTATCCTATTGTCTCCTCAGTGATGGATGACAAAATGGCTTTTTGCTTCTGCTTATATCTTCCCAAAGCTCACTGACCCTGTTTCAAGGGGCAGGCAGGCTTTCCCAGGGTGAAATCTCCATCCCCATCAAGACTGCTAAGTGGCCATCTTCCCCACTTACTCACCCGATGGCTTCATTTAACCTTACTTGTAAGTGTGCTTTTCATTGTCTTTGGTCTCACCTTGCTCAATTTACACTGGAGACACAGTCAAGCCTGCAAAACAACATTCCTTTGTCTAGCACAGGCTGGGCTTTGGCACTGCCTGCCAAACACATTTTAGGAACGTATTTCCAGCACACATCTATAATTGTTTATACACTGCCCACACATACAGCACACAACATTAATGACTAGCTTGTTACCAGTTTGTATGTGACACTTTACACTACATGTTTTAGATGCAGATTATGACAACAGAGAGTTGGGGGCAATGAGTATGTCGGGTCTGAAGAGAGTTATGGTATGGTGTGCCCTCTGCCAGTTGGCAATGAGGGCTCCCTGGGTCACATAAGATAGAACCTATTTCAATAGATTCTGTACATTTATTCTCCAAATCCACTTTGATATTGGACTCCTTTGTCCAATAAAATATTAAAAGTCTAGCTACTGGCAATGCTACTCCAAAGAGTTTTCTCTGTTTAATGTTATTTGTTCTCATTCATCTGGCTAAATGAATCAAAAACAGCCAATGAATTCTGAATAATAGGTAAATAATTTTTAATCAACAGTTGGCAATTTTTCTATTTTTCCAAACTATGAGAAAGCTAGTGTGAATAGTCACAGCTCCATCTACAGCCCCCATATGCATCAAATACCCAAACTCCATTTTACATTTAATATGCAGTTGCAAAAAGAAGCATTTTATGTTAATTGGTTTTGGCATGAGCAATGTGAGAGGAGCAACTCACCAGATATTATTCTGTTTTCCTTTAAAAGTAGATGCTCTCCATTACTGTGAATTGTCCTGCCCTGGAAGAACCTGTACCCTATAAGACTTTCGGGAAGGAGAGCTGACATTTTCTGTGAAGGCCTCTGTACTTAACAATTTTTAAAATAAGAGTAAAAAGAAATTATTTCAGGTTTTACCAAAAATGAGGCAGATGCTCAGCTGGTGTAAATTGGCATTGAAGTCAACGAAGCTATGTCGATTTACACCTGCTGAGACTCTGATGCAATAGATTACAGTACTAATTTAGAATCTGCATGGTCTTACCTATAATAACCCTAACTCACCACTGCATTACTCCTGGTGTAACCCCCTGAAATCGATAGAATTACACCAGCATGAAACTGGAGTAACACAGTAGTAAATTAGACACGATGGTGACATTTATTTCAAAGATCAAGAGCTAAATTTAATGCTAGAGTGTCAGATTGCCAGAGTGAGAGAGTGATAGGAAAGCAGCCCATGGCAATCCAACAGCTGGAAAGAAAGCTCATCAAACGTGGTCTAAAACTCCATTATCTTTGGTAGTCTAAAAGTTATGATTTTTCTGTAAGTCACTGCACCCCTTCATTACTGCACTTGCTTATTTAATCCCCCTCACTTCAAGAAGCAAATGCAGCTTTATTAGGCAGCTTAGTTTTTCTTTCTGCATATTCCTCACAAGTGCTTACCAATTAACATCGGACATCAACAGCTTGACGTTTGGAACAGCTGCTGAGCTAAAAATGTATCTGAGTTGTGAAAATTACCATGCTCTTTCTAGGAATATAACCCAGTGAAGTTACTTCCCTACAGTACATAATGAACTAGAGCAATATCATCCCATAAGGAAAGAGAGTACAGCAGGCTTTTCACAAAGGTCCAGTTTAATATACATATTTAATGTATGTGCCTATTTAACTCCATAAGGGTGTGGTCTTATTTAACACAAGTTTTGTCTGAGTAAAAAGTGCGGGCTGGACCCTATGCATCTTATAAAATATTTAATTATTTTAATGTTCACTTCTTATGCCTAGGCAGTTAACTATTTTATGAAAGCATATGGCTGCAATCAGCAGAAAAAAAAAAGAAAGAAAAAGAAAAATCTCTGGCCACAGAGATTACAGAGATTTTGAGGATTCTGTTTCCATGGAGCTAATAATGGTTATTAGGGACCAAAATTATATATTTTCCTTTTCCCCACTGAGTTTAGATGCCTGAATTTTGGCTTTATCTTTCCTCCCACAGACTACAGCAGCACATGAGAATGTCACCCTCTGGCCCAACATATGGGTGACGCACCAGTAATTGAACTGGGCATGGATTGAAAGAGTGGTGAGATGCACAAATGACAGAGAGGCCAGTCACCAGTGAAAGGAAGCAAACAATTTTCTGCAGATTCCTATGAAGTTCTGCTAGCACTAATTTCAACACTGTGGAGTAAAATGTTCATTAGGAATATCTTTAAGTTCCTTCAGTCCATTTGCTACATAGTACTAGGAGCAAGAAGACACATTTTTTCTGTTTCTACCTTACTGACAGTTGCTTCAACAGCCAGGGAATAAGGGGATTTAAATTCTTGTATAAAGCTGATTTGTGCCATTTTCATATATGTTTGCATTATATGAAAGAGGATTGACCCGTAGCCGGAGCATAATGAGGAGATTTCAGAGAGAGTTTGGGAACTTCAACATCAAGGGCTTCAAAAATTAAAAGTCAACCTGCTACTTTCTGGGCAGGCAGTGTAAAGAATATAGAGCAGGCTCTAACAGGCTTTAAAAGCTCAAGCCAGCAAGCAAATGTGCTGCTGCCTTTTGCTCAGTTTCCAAGTGCTGGAGAAACCTTGCTGAGAACCCTCTCACATAGGAATTGCAGTAACACAATATCATTGTCATAAGAACATGTGCTGCTGTAACAAAATTGCAATGGAGTAAATGTCATATGTACAAACTAAGCTCTTGTTATTTGTGCTGTTCCCTGGATGAGTATGTGGAGTATATGTTATGATCTCAAAGGAGTCAAGACATCCTTGTGATTTAGTCAGTCCTGAAGGTCTTCCATGAACTGGCTGCAATGAGTGCTAACAGGCTGACCTCTTAAATACTGAATAAAAAAGCATACTTATTGTGATCTCACTGGGTTTCCCAGGTGCTTGCTGTAACCTTTCTGACAGTTTCCAGTGTCTATTAATTCCATCTCTTCTCTTAATGTCCCTCTATTTCTTTTCCTTTCTCTTAAAGGATAAGGAAATCAGTGTAGCTAATAAACTGTGAATTAGTGCAGCTGAATCATCCCATAAATATGTGGTTTGGATCCTTGTGTAGGAGGCCAACAGGTCATTTTAGTTCAGAATAATTTTTCACTTTGTGGCAGACATTTATTGTGAGCCTCAATGCAATGGAAAGTTTTACTTAACTTCTTCTTCTCTTTCTGTACTCATTGATGTGCCCTAAATCATTGGGAATTAAAAATAATTTGAGATGAGTGACTCACCTGATAATTTGTCTTCTTTCTATTAAATGTATTGTACCTCGCTGAGAGTTTTATAAAATGGACTGGAATTAGCATAGCACCTAGAGTGCTATGATTAAATACTACTTTGGGGGATTTTGCCTGTACTGTATCATATTGTATTAATAAAGAGGTCTCCCATTTCATTTTAAATATGATAATTGCTACCACAGGTCCATGTTATGTATATATGTTGCAACTTGTAATGGGGGTGTAACATGTAAATGAAATCAGAATTAGAACCAGGAAGGCAATCACAACAACAAACCTATATATAACAATTCTATATACAGTATGTCACCAGCCTTTGACTGAAGAAACGATTGGAGCAAATTTTCATGGGAAACTTATGTGGCAGAAGTAGAAAAAATACACAACAACTTATAAGTAAGCTCTATCAGAGATAGAGAGAAATCTCTCATCCAAAGGGTTTGAAATCACTACAGAAGAAATAAATATCCCCAATAAATACCACATTAAGGACACTTTAAGATAAAGCTGTCTTGAGGGAATTAAGTAGCAGCATCTGAGCTAATGGGTTAAATTCATCTCCAGTGTAATTCCTTTAACTTCAGTTACATGCTTATGAGTGGGTTTGGAAGAATGCACACACCCCCACACACCCATTTTTAGCAGTTCTGTGAATATTGCCAATGTTTATTTCCAAGTAGTTAATTTTAACTTTGATTGACTTAGGGCTCTATACTACAAGTGACTCCATACGGAGTGACTCTATTAAAGTCAAAGGGGCTCCATGTGGGACTGCCTGCATTCCCCCCCCCCAATTTTTTTTACACTACAGTGGAGTCACATCTTACGCAGGGGTTAGGTTCTAAGGTCAGCGCATAAGAGGAAAATCGCGTATAGTGAAAATTACCATAAAGTACAGTACACACTGGAACAGGGGTCCTCAACCTATGGCACGTGTGCCAAAGGTGGCATGCAAGCCAATTTTTTTTTAATGGCAGGCTGCGGGTCCCGGCCACTGCTGAGCCCGCTGCTGGCCTGGGGTTCCGTTCACTCTGCTGGCAGCCTGCTGCCAGCCAGGGTCCCAGTCGGCAGCTCCACTCAGCCTCCTGCCAGCCTGTAGGAATGTTACACTTCTCAAGCGGCTGAAGTGGTTCCCACACCCCCACACTCAATCAGAAGACTCATAGATAAAGCGCCAACCAGGTGCATATTTCTGGAGTACACAGGGATAAAGCACCAATCAGGGGAGGGGGCAAAGTAGTTGAATTATGTTAGCACATGCGCATAACAGAACGATTTATGTAACCATTATAATAAAAAACGTAAAAAAACACCGCTTGGGGCGCTCCACTAAAATAAACTAACGAACTTGGCTTAATTCATTACTACACCAGCCTGGGTGAACGGAACCCCAGGCCAGCAGACGGAACCCTGGGGGAACGGAACCCCAGACCATTCACCTAGGCCAGCAGTGGGCTGAGTGGGGCCGGTGGCTGGAACCCCGGCTGGCAGCAGGCTGAGCAGGGCTGGCGGCTGGGACCAAGGCCGGCAGCGGGCTGAGCGGGGCCAGCAGTGGGCTGAGTGGGGCCGGTGGCTGGGACCCCGGCTGGCAGAAGCCAGCATCCGGAACCCCAGACGGCAGCAGTCTCAGCCTGGGGTCCTGACCACCTGCCTGCTCAGCCCACTGCTGGCCCCGCTCAGCCTGCTGCCAGCTCAGTGAATGGAACCCCAGGCTGGCAGGGGCTCAGCGGCTGCTGGGACTCGCAGCCTGCCATTAAAAAAAAAATCGGCTTGCGTGCCACCTTTGGCACATGTGCCATAGGTTGAGGACCCCTGTTTTAGTGTATACTGTGTATACTGTGTGTACTGTGTGTACTGTACTTTATGTTAATTTTCACTATATGCAATTTTCCTCTTATGCACTGAGCTTAGCACCTAACCCCCGCGTAAGATGTGATTCCACTGTATTCATTTTTGAAAGTTTATAATAAGTGATGCTCCGGGGGAAGGGGAGGGAGAGGGGGCGCAAGTTCAAAGTTTTGCCTAGGGCGCAAAATATCCTTGCACCGGCCCTGATGGCAGGATTGGGATGTCACACATTTTCATATTTGTATCCAAGTTTGTTTGAGTTTTTTGTTGTTTGTTTAGTTTGGTTCTTGTGTTTTAATGAGCTTTATTTTTTTCATTTGCAAAACATAAAGAAAAAAATGGAAATTGCCAGTTAGTCAAAATGCATTGACTGTACAAGCTCAGATTCATTTAATGCATTCAGATACAGGAATATAATATAGGATGATAAACTATGGCATTATCATTGCTTAGTATTTCCCTAAGGCTCAGATCCTGCCACCAACTCCATGCAAGCAAATTGGCACTACGAGCCAACTGTACAGGCTCATGCCTGAGCTTTCTGTTTCATTTACTTGCAAGCATCATGTAGGTTCTAAGGCACAGCCACATTTAAGGTTTTCTTTTGCAGACAATTCAGTTAATAATTGACAGAATTATTTTCTGTCAGGTTCTGGCTTGAAGGAGAAATGGATAGATACCAACATTCACCCCAGGATTCTACAGGGTGTTAGTTTTCAGTTCCCATTGAGTTCAATTATTTCAGTGAAGTTAACCAGCACCTAGGTGCATTTAGGACTTGATCCAAGGCACTTTCCATTTTCTTCAATAGGCTTTGACTTAAATTCATTTTCAGTCAATGAGGGCTTTTATAAAAACCTTGTCCAAGTCCTGTCTCTCTCTCAGTCCCAGTTTCTAATTATAGTACTTGTATTTTGTTTGTCATCAGCAATATTCTTCTTGAAAGCCACATACTTCCGGGTTTTCTAGTTCAATAGGATCCAACCCTGCATACCTCTCATTGACTTCAGTAGGGATTTTGGGTGCACAAAGAATGCAGACGGGCTATGCCACTGGCAGTGTTTTCTGCGGCATGCTTTCTTCCTCTTCTAACATAGATTGTGCCTTTTGTTTAAGATTAGATGCTGCATCAAAAGACCAGTCCCTGGAAAATATGTATTTCCCTGCATAATATGCTTCCTCCCCCCGAGCCCAGGAGCATTAAGTCAAAGAAAATATATGTTTCTTTATTCTTGGTTATGAAAAGTGAACTTCAGCAACCTATAATAACCTTCAGGATACTGATAAATAACCTTCAGATTAACAGGGCTTTCATTTCACTGTCATTTCTCTTGGGAATTACAAGCCAACAGTTGCCTGGAGCCAGAAAAATAGCTGACTATTAAAGCAAAATGTGACATGAAGGCTATTTATAAACAAGTAAAAAAGTACACGTTCTCAGAAGGTTTGTGCATTTGCAAGGCAAAAAGGGTGGAAAAGAAGTGCAATCTGTTCCTGTTTCATGGCCCTGCAGCAGGTTTCACTTGAAGGCCAACAAGCCTAGTTTGCAGGCTGTCTCTCAACAGTCTTTCCCACCAATTTGTAGTGGGTTCTGCTCAGAGGCCAGCAGGCCTAATGGGCAGATGGTGGCTTGACAGTCTTTCCAAAGTCCTGGAATAGACTTTCCTGACAGGCAGCAGGTTCACTGGTCAAGGAACAGCCCGTTGCTCCCCAGACAGATGTGGGGAATAGCTAGGGGGACTGGCCCTCCCTGTCAGCCAGGCCCCAGCCCAGGGCCCAAGGGAGAGAGGCACTCGGTCACTTCATTCTGGCATACCTAACTAGCCTTCCCTGGGCCGCTTCCTACCTTTCCTTTGCCTTGGGGCCTGGTCACAGTCCCTATCTATCTCAGTGGTTCAGTTGGTCAAAAAAGTGTTCCCCAGCTCTCTTCTCGATGATCCGTTATTCTCCCTCAGCAGGGAAGGGGAAAGGATGGAGCCGCTGTTGGGGTCTAACCCCCCAGTCCAGACACTTCTTTGGTGGATTACTCTGTCACTGGAAGCTGCAAACTGACTTTTACCTTTCAATCACTCTCTCCTTCATTCTTCCCCTGCTTAAATGTTACAACCCCACTTTAGAGGAGCTCCTACATTTGGAGCATGCTCTGCAGCTGCCCTCTTAAGCCAGTACTGCTCCTTCACTCCTTTGGTTTCTGTTTGGGGTCTCTAAACCACAGCATTGGCCCTACAAAATCAGACTTCCATAAAAGACAAACCTGCACCCTGAGTCTTAGATAAAACCGTGGGATAGAGAAGCACACACACTTACCCAGCTTCACATAATCTCTTTGTGATGTCTTGTATCTCCCAAATGATTAGATCTGATTAAGTTTTTAAAGAGGTGTTATTTACATTTATGCAACAGTGACCTGGGCAAAGAATCCTACTGAGAATTTTTCAAGGAATGTGCTAGTGGACAAGTGCTACAGATTTCAAGATCCAGTGACTGGAAACTGAAGCTAGACAAATTCAAGCGGGAACAAAGGTGCATATTTTAAAGTGATGGTAATTAGCCATTTGAACAGTTTAACCAGGGATGTGGTGAATTTTTTATCCCTTGTAATCTTGAACTCAAGACTGGATGTCTTTCTAGAAGATAAACTTCAAGTCAACTGTAAATCACTGCGATCAGTGCAGGAATTACTGGGTGAAATTCTATGGCCTATATTATGCCTAGTGGACCTTTCCAGCCTTAAAATCTACTAAAGACCCCGTCCTTCCCTGGGAACAAATGAAATTCATAGAGTTTACATATGAGGCTGATTTTAATAAAATAAATTAATCATTGCTTTTAAATATTTTTTTAACTAACCTAGTAGTAAAACAGAGTTATCACGCAGGGCTAGATTCACAGAGCAAAAGGGTAGGTTTGATTGCAGACAGTCTTCAGTGGTCTGTTTTGGCCTGCTAGAACCAAGTAGTCATTGGTTTGAATGAGCTCTGCTCCAACATGAAACGTCAGTCACTCTATTAATAACATTTAAAATTTTAGGCAAGAAATACGCCAGAGTTCTGCAGCATCATTACTGAGTACGAAATTTCATCATGAGGCAAAATCCAGGTGAGAATTTTTAATATATGCATCTGTACCATGAATACAATATCCAAAATGTTCATGATGTTTCAAACAGGCACAGCTGATACCAATAAGCTGAGGGTCAGGTGATCATTTTTCTACATCCCTCTTGGATGAGAGATTGGTCTGTAAAAGGTACAGCAGTTCTAAGATTTGTAAGCAGTGCTGCTTCTCTGCTCCCACAAAAGGCTGTTCTTACCAAATGGCCAGATTCTGCTAACCTTGCTGAGGCTGACTAGTAATTTACTTGACACACAGTCCCATTGAAATCAAAGGAATTATTTCTGGAGTAAAGTGTTATTCAATATGAGGCTGGGGTACCACAATCTAGCCCCAATTCTCTTGTGATCTTCTCCAGTCTTGTCTCAATTCTTGCTTACATAGAGAAGATTCCAATTCCTCTGCAGGAGCTTCATGACTGAAGATAGGAAATAATCAGTGTTGCTGAACTTAGTAATAACTTTAAAAAAGAATTAATATGATGGTGATGATGACACTTAGAAGAAAAGCTGATTGAAGCAGGTGAACATCTACACAAGAAAAGAGCCAAAAACAAAACTAGGAAGCTTGATTAGGAACTGCAGAATAACAGCCATCTGCTATTGAAAGGTTCACCTTTTGCAGATTTATAGCTCTTACTGTATCTTCAATTAAATAATCTGTTTAAAATTGGTGGGAAAATTTCCCTTCAGTTAATGTAAAACCTTGATTTACTAAGAACAAATCTTTCTTGCTTGCATTTTTTTGTTCATAGTTTAATCTCACTTCAATCTTGACATGGTAGTGGTGGGCTGGGTCTCTGTTCTTCCCTTTTGCACCTCAGACCACAGGTCTACATGAACAACTGCATGTGTGACTTCATCTCTGGTTCCTAGCCTGAGTCATGCAGTTACCAGAGCCATATGCATAAGTAAAACCTTTATATCTCCAAAAAGGCATTTAGGCGATGCTATAAAGTGCCAAAGAAGTCGATGAAATCTTCATCACCAGAGATACACAAGATTAGACCTGATCATTTGCTATGTTCATAATAATAATGAATATAATAATGAATAATGACACTCTCCTGACAAGATGCTGGGGCATGAATTATATGACCCCCTGGAGTTCCCTTCTATATATCCTTTGTCTGGGATAAACCTAATAAGCACTTCCAGAGGTTGCACTGTTATTCTCTAGATACTCTCAACTCACCCTTCATGACTTTCTTTAAAGACAAACCTAAAAAATGCTCCTAAAGATTTTATGATGGGGCAAACTTGGCTTTGGTGTAACCCCATTGCCTTCATTAATAATAATAATTATTGGAGATATACCAACCTCCTAGAACTGGAAGGGACCTTGAAAGGTCATTGAGTCCAGTCCCCTGCCTTCACTAGCAGGACCAAGTACTGATTTTTGCCCCATATTCCTAAGTGGCCCCCTCAACAATTGAGCTCATAACCCTGGGTTTAGCAGGCCAATGCTCAAACCACTGAGCTATCCCTCCCCCTTGAAACATCAGCTTTGTGCCTGCTTACACCCAGGGTTGTATGTGGCATACTAAGTAAAAGAGAGCAGCCAGATAGGTGTGTGACAGAGGCCAGATATTCTCTTAAATTGGATAAAAGGAAAGAAGAGTAGAGACAGTGGTGACATGAGTCACTGACTGAGGCCCAAAGCATCCACTATGCAGATTTTCAACCTGCTGAGTTTCTAACCATGGGAGCAGGTGAGGGGGTTGTCCCAAACCCCTTCACTCCCTGAATGCTCATAAGGTATGGCCTTAAGAGACTATTGTGGGGACGAGGAAATACTCAGCAGACCCTTGGCCTCCACCACAGATAGGGGGATTGAAAAAATCCATGTGTACACAGCACATAATTAGAAAAAGAAACAGGTGTAAGTGCAAAAACACTTTCCTTCTGCCAGAATGTGAACATGTTCTTTACTTGTAGTAGTATTTAGTACTAGTATTTCATACTAGTATTTCATACTACTACTTTATCCGTTATCACAGTAGAAAGGTAATGAATTAACTGGAGAATACTTTGATTGCAACACATTCTCCTGATATTGTCTAGACTGAAAAGGGGAAGCTTATTAATTAAATGAATTACATCCTAACTGAATCAAGTTCTTCCAAGCACTTTGTTTAAAATCCAAGTCTGGTGGAGTCTCTTTCACTGGCTGTCAATATCAGCAAAAGGAAAACAAGATTAAAAGCATTAATTTGCCTGTGTGTCAGTGCCACTAGATTTAGGGAGTCTAAATGAACGTTCTGTATATGCACTTGAAGGGTTCAGTATAAAATGTTCCACTACTACTGAATATAAATTGGAGAGACACTACTTGTGGAGAAAATACCACTTTTCTTTTATTGTAATATTTACTTTTGTTTCTTGTGTGGAATATTAGCAATTTCAGTTCTTCATTAAAAGATATATTTGCATCAATGTTACAGAATGCAAAAGAAAAATGACAGGTGGACAGTCTGCCCATAATAACTTAATATGTTGTATGATAATTGACCAGGGACTATTGCCTGGATGAAGTTCTATAATCAATACGAAGTTTGAAAAGCAGTAATTGAAGAAATAACTCAAAAAGCAATTGAAGAAATATGGATTGATTTGATGTTTACACTTATTATTCTTTGTGTTAGGTGGGGGGAGACTCTGAAATGTTCTGAGTTTACATTTGTTTCAAATTAGCACCCAAAAGTTCAAAAGCTTTCAAAACAAGATTTCAAGCAGTGGCACTTCTGGTGCTGGCCTGAACTGCTGTTAAAAAAAAAAAAAGGGTTTCCTCCCATTATTTTGGCATTCCAGTTTCTGATGACAGGACGAAAGTGGAGGTGGAAAAACAGAACAGAATGTTTCAGAATTCTGCAATAAGGTGAGGGTCCAGTTTGACTTTTAGAAATCAGCAAAGATTTGGAATTGTCCTTTTTTTTTTTTTTAGCAACAGATTCACCGTGATGGGATGTCCGCCCCCACACAAGTCCTGAGAGGGTTAATGTGGGCCAGAAGAGGCCAATTAACCTGATATGTTGCACCTGGAGAGGACCCTGGGCTTCAAAAGGCCTAATGGCAGATGAAGCCCTGCTGGGGGAGAAGCAGAAATAGTAGTAGGAAACTAAGATGTTAAAAGCAGAAGGCTGTAGAGAGAGATTCTGCAATCTCTCTGTAGGAACACAGAGGTGGTAGGGAGGACATGTGAGAGGTGAATAAGCTCTGGCCAGGGGCATCAGATGCAGTGAGAGCTGATTCCCAGACCCAGCCTCGCGTAGGCACACCTGCAGTGAGTGGAACCCCATTTTACATTCACCATTACTAATATTCATACAAAGCATCTATCTGACTAAGCTTTTCTATTGTGTCTTAGCTTGAAATATCTGGACTGAGATGCTATTTGATATAATAGGTTAGAATGTCTCTTTGGTGCTGACCAGCCCTCCTAAGAAGCTAGAAAGCTAATGGATCTCCCCAGCTGGGGATTCCTACAGCGCAAGGAAGTCCTCAGCTGGTGCAGAGTTAGCTCGTATGCCAGCCTTCTGCAACAACTAGGGTAGTGGTGATGCTGGAGTTGAGTTTGGCATGAGAGGGTACATGAACAGTACACAGGTTACACTGATCACCTTCAGCTGATGGACAGCTCTTGTGAGCTATAACCAGCCAGTGTACATTAGGGCAGCTCTGAGACTGTTCTAAACTTTGCCAAGACCAATGTAGACTGGACAAAGTATCAAGGAACCATAACTGGCTCCTTTTTGGCCCTCCACTGCTGCAGCCAGTAAATAATAGAGGAAGTAAAGAATCTGGACCCAGGATTCATTCAGATTTAATCAGTTTTTAATTTAGTCAGAAAAATAGCACTTCTGATGGCTTGTTGTTTTTACACTCAAGTTTATCACACAACACGGTACCTCTCCAAAGCAAGATTTCAGATAGATGGATTTCTTTTAGGAAACAGTTAAGTGGTAACATAATTAGACATGGAAAATAGAACATTCATTTGGATTAAGTATCTTTAGTACAGACAGTAAAATACCTGCTGGCCAGGCACTTCTTATTAATAAGGTCATGTAAACCAAGTTTTAAAAGAATAGAAAAGAAAGACTTTTATTGAAATGCTGTTCTGACTTTATTAAGTGATGTTCTGCCATCAAAAAGCAACTTAATTATTTCATGTGTTGTGCTGACACCCTTCAGAATACCAAAAACGTTCAAAAGGTATTCAGCTGAATTGAAGCAAGGGAAATGAAATTTTGAATTACCCACTTCTGCAGGAAAATATATTCAAATAGGGCCGGAGTGCTATAGAACCTGCTACAGCCTATTAAATCCAGTCTTTACAGAGCTGGGGCTTTTTCTGCGAGAGAAGGGCACATTAAGCACTCGTGTGCTCACCTCCATGGAACAGAGAATGAATCATTAATCAAAGAGCAAGCATCAAATGACCCAAGCAGTTCTCTCAGCTGGATTTCTTTATTCCTGCACAGCAGCAGACTAATGATCCAGTAGGTAATCCCTCTGGTAATCCCTTTAGCTGTGGATAAAAGGAGACCCCCACCTCCTACTAGTCATTGGCACTGCACTTTTGCATAATATTTTAATATACACAAAATACGTCAGCGAGTGCTGTAGTAGCTGCTTTTACTCTTCCTTTTACGTTTTCACCTCACTGCACTCTTACAGTGAGCAACCTACACTTGCACTGAATTGCCTCTTTAAGCGTGGTGGGCCGTTCACTAGTGTGCAGTGGATTGACCCTCAGGTTTCCCTTCCTCAGAGTGGCAGAAAGTTGCAGAGGTGATGTTCACAACAGACGATGGGTTCAGATGACATTACATCACTCTCCAATATTCCTTCGCAGCTGACTGAAGAGGAGCATTAGAAATGGAGCTCTCAGCTGCCTTGGCCTCAGGATAAAGGGGAAGGGTAAAATCCAAGGATCAAGATCAGACCACCCAATTTGCAGAGTCTCAGCTATTCTACAAAGTCAGAGTTTCCCTGTGGGTGCACCCTTGGCTGGTGTGGATGAGTGCAGACCCTCATAAAAATACACAGGCATAACTTTTTCAAGTGACTCATGATTTTTGTGCCTCAATTTTTGGATGTCCAACTGGAAACACTTTAAAGTTGTCTGAATGCTGATCATCCTGTCTCTGAAAATCAGTACCCTTCAAGGCATCTGGAGTTGGCACTAGTCACTTTTGAAAATGTAGACCACAATTATACAACAGAATAAACCCCATAATAGCCATGTCTGGATGTATCACTTATCACTGAGTACTGTTAAAAGGAGATTCTTTGTTGCTCACTTTTACTCTCTCTACATATCTCGATTTCTCTTTCTCACTCCCTAACCATATGTTATTGTCCTCAAGAATGGGGCTCAGATCTTCTCAGTTACAACATGCTGTAGAAGGGCAGCATATTTTAATGTCTCCACGACATAATGTGCAGTATAGTGTTATGGCTGGAATCACCAGGTGGCACTGGTATATTTAGGCTATGTTACAATACAAGCCGGGGTGCAATACACATCCTTGTGCTAGCTCTCCTCTGAGCTAGCTCTTTACAGATAGTAGTGTAGCCATGGTAACATGTGCAAGGGTCATGTGGCCAGGCTGTCCCAACCATGGAGTTTAGGGAGGTTTGTACTTGGGCCAGCTAGCCCATTCTGCCGCTGCCTGAGCTATGGCAGCTGCACTACTCTTAGAGAGTGTTAGACAGACTTGTACTAGCTCTTGTCTGAGCTATGAGCTGGGAATCATGCCCCCAGCTCGGAGTGTAGACTTAGCCTCCAGGGTCGTCGTGTGTGAGCAGGGTTCAGTCTTCAAAGAAACGCTGTATTGTTTTGTGACAGAGGGTTGCACCCTGCCTTAGTCTCCCTACAGAGAGTCAATTCTTGAGGCAGAGCTGCTCCTGGGGACCTGGACATTGTTGTGTGACTGTGCCTCTGAAAAGAAGGGATAGTCTGCGTGTTCTGTGTGACACCTGGCATCAAAGGCCTGGGGTATATAGTGGAGAATAAACAAGTGCTATTGATAATGTAGCCACTCTCCACATCACTGATTTCTCCTCCATCAGGAAGCTGACGGGAAGGTCCCTGGCACAGCATGGCGGGCAACAATACCATAGAATTTGACATGCCACATTCTAATGTTCTGTTCTCTTTGTCACTGTCAGCAGCCCAGCTTCATAATAAGATACTTGTCAAAATTACTGATTTCTGTATGTTTCCAGTCTGAAAGGTTATCACTGATTAAAATAAACCAGCAGGGGAAGAGTATGACTCGAATAGTCAGCAATCAGGTTTTCCTTCTGTTTTTTTCCAAGTAGAAAGGATGCAATGTGGATCAAAGTAAATGTTTATACTAGGGCTAAAATTTTCCAAAGTCCTATTTTCAAAAGTGACTGAGCCATTTAAGAGCCTAGTTCTCATTGAAGGTATATGGGACTTAGTCTCCTAAATCCTAGGTCATTTTTTGAAAATAGGACTTAGGCTCTTAAATCACTCACTTGCTTTGGAAAATTTTGCCCTAGGTCCCTACATCTTGCATCTAGAAGTTAATAACTCACATATTTGAGGGGAGGGGATTGTGGCTGAAATTTAGCCTGTTCTTTTTCCTCCAATATACCACTCCTTCAAATATACTTTGGTCACAGAGTGAATCTTTCTAAAGATCATATTTAGATAACAGAACTGTTTTGTTTGCTATATCACACTGTATTCATTCTCTGAGCTTAACAGAGAGGATCATTTTTTAAATTCAGATATTTTTGATCTCTTAAAATTATTGTTCATCAAATACTGGCTTTTGGTGTTCCTCTCATAAAGGGGTAGAAATGTTTTCCTTCCTCGTAAGTTTATATACTGATGCACTTTTACTGATGCACTAGTACAGCCAGTGTGTCTGTATATGAAAGAGAGAAATAAAGTGAAATAAAACTTTTCTATTCAGTAATAGGGTTCATATTCTGCATCTCAAAAGTGAAAGTCATATTTAATTATTCCAAGTAGTTTTTGCTAAAGGTGATTTAGGAGATCAACGCTCTCATAATCTGGCTTCAGTCCTGAGCCAGCTTGTCAAACTGGCAACCAATTTGTTTTTGTACGTTCCAAAGCAGAATTGAGCAGAGCTGAAAATATCTGTGGCCAGCTGAGCCATACAGGCCCCAGAAGACCACACATGCAGAATCCACAGAAGGTGGATTTATCCAAGGGAAAGGTCAGCATGCTGCAGTAGTCACAAACCAAACTAAAACTCGAACTGTGTGGAGGGGAGTTGGAAAGCTGTGTGGGAGCAGGAAAGGGAGCTTTTGCAAATGATATCTCCACCTCCTGTACTCTGTTTGTGCCAGCGCTCTTGAAAATTAATTCCCTATCCAGGGCTGGCATAAGAATTTTGTGCATTGCCTACAAGACGTTCTCTGTTGCACCCAAAAGTTATCTGCTTCTGTCCCAGCCTTTCCCTACTGCAAAAAATATGACCAATCCTTGCTCACCATGCTGGCACCTCACCCTGCATTCATGGGCATGAGCAGCACAATCTGTTTTTATACATGACTAGGGTAACAATGAAAACAAGGATGTCCCTCTTCTCAGGGTCTGATCCTGCCATCTTCACAGGAAATAGTATTATGTGCTGGCTTGTTTGTCTTTTAAACCACATCAGACTGGCCACATGGAAGTACAGCCCGACAACTGACTGGAGTGAGCACATATACACTGAAGGAGACAACCTGCCAGCCCTACAGTGCATGGCACAGCACAGTGGGGAAGTGTGTGTAAAGGTGGCCAGGTCCATGCCCCCTACACCAGCAGTGAGCAGGGGAGGCGGCACAAAGCCACTTTGTACCAGCAGTAGGGTTGGAAGCAGATACAAGTGCAAAAGCTGCACTTAAGCGTCCGCTTGCAATTGATGAGATTATAGACAGTGCCCCTGGGCCATCACTGTATTCATGGTGGCTTGGGACACTGGCTGGGATAAGGCATCCATGCTGCTGCTCATCGTCCCTGCACCACAAGTAAACACCATGCTCAGGCAGAGTATTGAGCAAAGGGGACAACATGAGGGAAGAAGGGGGAACCTAGAAGACTGAGAGTAGATGTGATAGGGAGAATGATTGTGTACTGAGGACAGGCCTCCCAGCCTAGCACATGGCTGCCTCTATTCTCTCCCAACTTGAGCAAGGCACAGAGAAAGGTCACAGAAAGGTCAGGCTTTGAAAGACAGAGACATGCCAAACAGAATAAACAAATAGCTTTTTGCTATGGATACAATGGTGACAGAGCTAGGGAGGGAGGAGGAAAAGGGGAGACCCTTGGAAGCAAGGGGAAAGTGGAGAAATCAAGGGGGGATGAGGGAAAGGGTGGGGGAAAGGTAGAGGAAAGCATTGGAAATATCAGAGGGTGGATTGGGCAGCCTTTTCTCTTACCTTCTCTAGCCCCTGCTCCAGTAAGCAGAACCCTCCTATCACATCTCACTGACCCTGCTAAGTAATAGCCTCCTCCCATAAAGTTTTTTTTCACCTTGAAAATCTGGTCGTTCTCTAAATAAAGTGAGTCAGATCCTCAACTGATATTAATCTATTATGTGAATCTGTCCTAGTATTTCTGTTTAAAAATAGAAGAATAATATCTCAAACTATCCAATTATAGCAAACATTTGCAGTCACTCAAACTCAGGCAGCTCGAAGTTTCAGAGGAAGTCTCCCAGTTCCTAACATTGTCAACTTTTTTGAGTGTCACTGTTTTCAGAGAACTATTCACAGTAACTCCAAGATCTCTTTCTTGCGTGGTAACAGCTAATTTAGACCCCATCATTTTGTATGTATAGTTAGGATTATTCTTTCCAATGTGCATTACTTTGTACTTATCTCATTTACTTTCATCTGCCATTGTTGCCTAATCACCCAGTTTTGTGAGATCCCTTTTAACTCTTCACAGTCAGATTTTGACTTAAATCTCTTGAGTAATTTTGTATCATTTACAAACTTTGCCATCTCACTGTTTGCCTTCTTTTCTAGATCATTTATGAATATGTTGAACCACGCTGGTCTCAGTACAGATCCTTGAGAGACCACTCTATTTACCTCTCTCCACTGTGAAAACTGATCATTTATTCCTACCCTTTGTTTTCAGTCTTTTAACCAGTTATTGATCCATGAGAGGACCTTCCCTCTTACCCAATGACCGCTTATTTTGTTTAAAAGCCTTTGGTGTGGGACCTTGTCAAATGTTTTCTGAAAGTCCAAGTACACTACTTCGACTGGGTCACTCTTGTCCGCATGCTTACTGAGACGCTCAAAGGACTCTAATAGATTGGAGAGGCGTGATTTCCTTTTACAAAAGCTGTGTTGACTCTTCCAATATATTATTTTTATCTATTTGTTTGATAATTCTGTTCTTTACTATAGTTTCAGCCAATTTTCCTGGCAATAACAGGCTTTCTGACTTGTTATTACCAGAATCACCGAAGAAGCCTTTTTAAAATATAGGCATTATATTAGCTATCCTCCAGTCATCTGGCACAAAGGCTGACTTAAGCAATAGGTTACAAACCTCAGTTAGTAGATCTGCAATTTCATATTTGAGTTCCTCCAGAACTCTGGGGTGAATACCATGTAGTCCTTGTGACTTATTACTGTTTAATTTTTCAGTTTGTTCCAAAACCTTCACTATTGACACGTCAATCTGGGATTGTTCCTCAGATTTGTCCCCTAAAAAGAATGGCCCAGGTGTGGGAATCTCCCTCACATCTTCTGCAGCGAAGACTGATACAAAAAATGCATTTATATTCTCCGCAACGGCTGTGTCTTCCTTGAGTGGTCCTTTAACAGCTCAATTGTTCTGTGGCCCCACTGATTGTTTGGCAGGTTTCCTGCTTCTGATATACTGAAAAAAAGTTGTTGTTTAGTTTTTGTGAGTTTAAATCAAATAAACCATTCCAGATTATGAGATCCAAACTGCAAATATCTAAAGATAATTTGGCCTGTTAGAACTATACAACTTTTAATTACTCAAAATGTGCTTATTTTTTTAAGAGTTAAAAACTTTTGGAAACTTCTGTCCTCTACATTATTTTCCTATTTTGTGTACTTTAAAATGGTTGAATGAACTTTTCCTATTTTAAAACAAAAAATATTGTGTGTTGAGACCACATGTATACCAATTTTTATTTCTGAAGGAGTATTTTTCCAATCTATTATCTTTTTTAAAAAGGTTTTCTCATGGAAATGCTGAGTGAATTCAACTACATTGGATAAAACATCATGAAGTAAAAAGTTGTTATGTGTCAGCAATGTTCAACAGCTGTTTGTTCACTCATATTCTCATAATCAGTTTAGGTAGGACTTGCCAATGGAACACAATATTCATTGTGTGTCAAATTGCAAAACTGAAATTATGTGTGTAATTTTTGCATATACATGTACTGGCTTATGCCAAAAAGAATTTGAAAATCCAAGACAAGTAACTAGAAAATCAGTTACTTGATTTATGGAAGCTGATTTCCATTTAGGTACATAAATGGATGTGTTCAGAAAAAAACTGGCAGCCTGCATATTGTATGAACCTTTTTCCATGTAAGTCTCGGGTCAATCTACACTCAAAAGTTATGTTCACCCAGTATGTTGCTCGGGAGTGTGAAAAATCCACAGCCCCTGAGCAATACAGGGAAGCCAGCCTAACCTATAGTGTAGACAGCACTAGGTTGACAGAAGAATTCTGTGGACCTAGCTACCTCCTCTCAGGAAGGTACATTAACTATGCCAATGGGATAACCCCTCCCATCACTGTAGGTAGCGTCTACACTGAACCGCTACAGCTGCACCTATGTTGCATTTCAAGTGTTGACACACCCTTAGGCTTAGCATGCACAAGCAACTTTGAGACATTTTCTTTTGAAACACATTAACATTTCCCAGCATGAATAAAAGAACGGCAAGCTTTTTCTGTGCACACTTAACTCAACAGTAATTTAAAGACCAGTCCCACACTCATAGAAGTCAATAAAGTTTTGCAGTTAACATCAATGGAAGGAAGATTAAGTCTGTAATACATACATTTAAGTAAAATTCCAAATGGAAATATGCATATTGCTAAGCAGCCTCTACATGCTTTCCTCACCCTTTCCAAACTTGAAAATAATTTAAATTATGAATGGGTTTTCTTAGCTTTAGGCCTGGTATTCCATACAAATTTGTACTGAGGTGTCTATGCTACATAAGTAGTACATACAGTAGGTCTTTTTCATACTGTACTAGAATTATCAAGCCCTATAAACAACCTCTGAAAAGGTCCTTCTTGAGCAAATGATTATGTAGCTTATATTAAAATACACAGTGGGCCTGATTCACAGCAACATTCTTCCAGTTTTACATCAGAGTTACACTGACATTAAACTGGAATAACACAATCAGGAATCAGGCCCATTGTGTCTTTTAATACAATCAGAGAGATATATAGTATATCCCAGAGGAAGAATGTGTTTATTTTGTCTCTGTTATTAATAGGGGGTCTTGTCTGTTCAGGCAATTGCAGCATTGAAGCAAACCAATAATAGTTGCAGTGATAATAAAATGTTTTTTATTGTCTGCGTATTTCATAAGTTACATTCATTTTGAAAAAATAGTAAACTGTCTTCAGATCTACTTTATATATAAGGAATGCGCTCATCAGCAAAGTTATACACAACCAAATGTAGAATAAACTTACTGCTATGACTTTAGCACATCAAACATTAAGGGGTAGCTTTTTTTCCCTTCTCCTTCTGTGTGCTTTGGCAACTTTGGATTAATAAGTGTTCAACATTAAAAATAAAGGAAATATTACTGGCTTTAACTTAATGAAAACATTCAAAATGGAGGAGGACAAAAATAAGGTTCTATGAAAGATCCAATCATTTTAAATGCCTTTTTATTTATTTAAGTCGATTAATTGTTAGAAAAGCATATATTTTTGTACAGATCCTACCCCGACAATCTTTTTGTACACAGTTTGAACATACTGAACACAGTTCCTTTCTATGGTCTTTTGTATTTATTAAGTTGTCTGCAAGTGTATCTATTGCATCATGCAATTTTACCTGAAGTGTTCCCATAGTTAAAATAAGCCAGTTAATCAGTAATTTGGTGCTGTCTTCTGGTGTGCATTCCTCTTTTTCAAATGCATTTATTGAAGTATAGGATTTACATCATATGAAATCACAGGGTTTTCATGAGTTAGACTAGCATACATATGTACAGCTTTAGGTAGAGATCTCTAAAGTAATATTTACAGTGTAAACATCAACTTTTATTATATCAGAAACAAATATATCACAACTGTCACTTCACAACATATTTGTTTTGGTTTGAATACTGAAGTCATTTCTTTGAAATACTATGTGGAACTCAAAAAATAGTTTGTTCTTGTCATAGATTTTACCAGCTCTCCTTCAGAGACTCTGAAAAACAAGAAGAATGTATGTTTCAAAATCAATGTTATAAGTGACTGCAACATCAGATAACTTTATCTAAAGTGTATACAACTGACCCAAATCCCACAAACACCAACTACTGGGTGCAAGTGTCCCTACTGGGAGTAGCAACTTTGATATCTATGGAACCCCTATTCATGGCAATAAGAACTGTGCCTGGTAGGAAGTGTTTGTAGAATCAAGCCCAACTAACAAGAGTGTTGTTGAATATCATCATACGAGGCAAGAGGGATGATACTGAAAGCAGTTGTATCCTTCGAGTGAAGAAGTGCAGATTACCAAGCTGACATGGCACCAATGGATACTGACAGAATAATGGACAACACTGACCAGATTCTCCCTCTTCAGGGAAATCTGTAGCATGGTTACAGTCCCCTAATCTGGGAGAGTGGAAGGAAGGAACAAATTTAAGAATTGCCTGGATCAGATCAATGGTCTAGTCCAATATCCTGACTCTGACTGTGGCCAGCACCAGATACTATAGAAAAAGGTGTAAGAAACCTTGCAGGAGGAAATGATGGAAAAACCTTCCCACAGGGAACATTTCTTCCTAAACCCATGATTTAGAAGTTCTCTTATACCCTGAAGTGTGATTTTTTGGATCTTTGCTTATGTTTGGAAACATGCATTTTCTTCTAGTATCTGAAGGAAATGAAAAACTGAAGAAAAACATTTTCGTACTCGTATAAGGCTATAGTGTCCATCAAATGATAGGATGGGTAAATAATTACTTTTTGTTTATTTGTAGTCCATTTTTTGCCCAACTGCATCAACAGCACCACTGATATGAAAAATCCTCTAACAGAGATTAATATATTTTCAAGAATATCAGGCCTGATTCACCACTGTGTTATCACTCCAATTTAAGGTCTATGTAATACATTGAAATCTATGAAGTAGAGTAACACAGTTGTGAATGAGGTGCATTGTCTCCAAAAATTCTGACACACAACTAAACAGGAAGTAGTAACACAGATATTAAGTAGTAATTCAGATATTAAGCATATCAGAACAGAGGAAAAAAGGATCTTCCCCACTTGATACACAGTTTCAGATAGGAATCAGCTGTCACATAGGTTGGGGTGGTGGTGCACATGTTTCTCATTCTACAGTTTTAGGGGGAGCTTGGATTTCAATTAGAAAGAATGATGTAAGGCAAAAAGGGGGGATGGAACTTTATTTTTTAATTACAGAAAACCAGTGAATTTATTCTCAGAAGCCAGAATATTCTTCCTAATTAAAAATAAGTCAATTATGCTTTTTTGCCTCAGTGCATGTGGTTTGAAACACCCAAGTGAGCTAGGTGCATTACCAACAGTGTCAGACTGCTCATTTAATTAGGAAGTTAGAGTGAAAGTAATCATGGGGATCATTAATTAATCTTATTAAAGAGGTCATTACACTGAGACACATTCCCTGTAGAGATATAAAATATATAATGGAATGTGGCTCATGCCAGAGGGGTGCACTTTACCGAGAGGCCATCTTTTGTGTAAGATTAATATCTTAAGGGTGGGGTGACTACTGCTGAACTGGAAGGGTAAAAGTAAATTTGGACCTACCAATGGGAGGCGGTTCAGCAGCTCATCTACTGTAACATCATCATAGGTTTCGGAAAAGGAGGGTTCAAGCAATTCTGCTTCATCTCGAAGACTGGCAGGGTTTAGCTCTTCTTGGCTGTTGCAGACAAGAAACATGGATTTTGTTGCACTCAGAAATATAAGACACAACTAATCATAGTAACTTTCTGTTTCATTAAACTTTATTAAACATTTTTTTTCATTCAGTGAAGTAACATGTCTAGCACTTCCCTAGATATCTGCAAATTTCAAACATTGTGCATTTTCATTGTAAAATTGTTACCTGATTGCAAGTCCTGTGCATAAGCCCTAGCTCTTTAGTTCTTCCTTTACTAGGATGTTTGTTCTAAATAAAAGCACTTTAAGGATATTTCAATAGCATTTTCTTTTATTTTAAGACTCCCAAATTCTGTGTGTTATTCTTATTCTTTCATTCGAATTTGATTGCAAAGTGTGCTGTAAATAAATCACTAGAAGAATATGTCACTAATACTTGTCTATATATTAAGATTACATTCCAAGATCGTTAATGTTCATTGTATTTTATTTTATTTTATTAATACCTTCTTTTTCCAGTTAAAATTGAGTTTAAATATTTCTTCACAGCCATTTGCTTTCTAAATCGGCTGTAGTTGTCAGTGAAGACGGCATCAGAGTGACGTTTGACGGGCATCTGTTCGTCCATGAGGTTGTTGCTATGTAAACACAAAAACAGTGGAAACTTATCACAAATACATTCAACTAGAAAAGATAAAGACTTTGAACTATATGCAGTAAGTCTTTCAATTGCTGAGTGGCTGAGTAAAAATTCATTTCTATTCCAATTTTCTTTTACTACTTCAAAAGTCACTATGATCATATGGGTAAAATCCTGAAATGTTTATTCAGTCTTTACTTAGACAGATCTCCTGTTGACTTCCTCCCATCTCAGTGTAATTAGAATTCACATTGATGTCTCTGGAAGTTTTGTATGAGCAAGGGTTGAGCACAGACTTTTTAGGATTTGGCCCATTCTGTTTTCTAATAATTAAAATCACAAACCCTTATGTGCCAATTCTCGTAAATTAGGAAACCCTTTTAAACAAACTGAAACCATCCTGATTTACACTAGAAAGCTATTTTAGTAAATTATCAAATTACCGTATATACTCCATCATAAGCCAGTTCATTTATAAGCCGACCCCCGCAAGATGGATAAGTAAAAATGGAAATTTGTTATGACCCTTTAATAAGCCAACCCTATAATTCAGAGGCTGGCAAACTTTGGCTCCCGGGCCATCAGGAGAAGCCGCTGGCAGGCCGAGATGGTTTGTTTACCTCGAGCATCCACAGGCACGGAGGTAAACCTAAGTAAGCAAAGTGTCCTGACTCACTAGCAGCTTACCCTGACAGGCCGGGATAGCAACTGGTGGGGAAATTTGTGACCACCCCCCACATGACCCCACCCCTAACCCGGGACCCCCATACTCTCCACATCCCATCCCTTCCCACCTTATCTGGGTCGGGGCAGGCCAGAGGAGGATGTCTCTGGCCTGGCCGGAGCTGCTCCGGTGGGCCGATTGGCATGGCTGCAGCCTACCAGCCCTGGAGCGGCAGCTGCTTCAGAGGCTGGGGGGAGAGCAGCATGGCCAGAAGCGAAGACACTCTGCCCCCGCCTCTTCCATTCTGGCTCTGCTGGCTGTGCTGCCTCTCCTTGATCCCTCTGTTGTGGGGAGGGACTGTGTACCATCTCTTCCCCTCTCTATACCCCTTCATAAGCCAACCCCAGTCTCTGGTGCTTCCCTTTTTTACTGAAAAAATTCAGCTTATGAACGAGTATATACGGTATATAGGCTGACTGAAATATAAATAACCTCTTAAAGGGCCTAGTCTTGTTCCCATTGAAGTCAGTGGGAATTTTGCTTTTGACTTCAATGGGAGCAGGCTCCAAGTATTACAGCATGTTTATATATAGCTTTAAAATGTTTGCTCTGAGCAGTAGTGTAGTCAAGAGTAAACATGGGTAAATGGAGTTTACCCACTTCTCACCTGAGGAATGAGGAATTTAGGTTAATTTACCCACTTCTTTTTTTTTTTAACCACTGCACCGCTGGCTTTAAGTAAATTTGGGAAAGCCAAAGTTGAAGTCAGAAATTTCCTGCCTCATAGTTTAAAGGCAGATCTTCAGATGGTGTAATCTGCCATCACTCTGCTGAAGGAACTACACGGTTTTACACCAGCTCAGAATCCAGTCCTTTGTATTTAGGGACAAAGTAGCCTGGGTAGAAATAAGTGCCTATTCAGTGTCCAATTTCTAATCACCTTCTGGGCATGTAAAATGGGAATTTATGCACCCAAGTGTAAGTTTGAATGTCAAAGTGTAGGATGTGCATGGCCTGCAAAGGGAAAAATATTAAAAAATTAACCCAATAGTTGTCATATTACTGACAGTATTTATCATTAGTCTGAACAGCATACAGTCTGATTTTTTTCAGAGCTGTGTTTAGTGTGTGATGTGACTCCTCGCAGGTATTACACTATAATTCAAAAAGTCACTTTTGGACAAAAATTACAATACATATAATACAAATAAATAATAATGTATTAATGTTACTGAATTATATTTAATTACTTAGCTCTTATATCTGAAGATCTCAAAAAACTTTTTAAAGCATGGTAAATATCATTGCCCCAATTTGCAGATGGGGAAACTTATGCACAGAACAGTTAGTGAAGCAAGCTGAATAAAAGCTCTATTGAAGTGTAACCTCACCTAACCCGTTTTCCAATAAGTGATTCCAGATATCTCCTTGCAGAAAGTTGACCCAAAAGTTTGCTGTAGCCACTGGTGAAAAGTCCATCAGCATGTCTTGCATTCCTAATATGGATGAAAAAATAACTCCACAATAAAATCTGGGCTTCATGTATTACAAGTAAATACAGTTTTTATTTTCGATTTCATAAGCACTTCTTTTGAAAGTCATTATCAGTCATTGTCTTAAGCAGTTTGAAAAGTTCATTTGAATAAATGCAGGAAAAGCACTTTCTACCATGGTATCATTCAAGCAATGCATCAAAACTTATATTTATGGCAACAAAAATTCTCACCTATCCAAAGCTCTGGACATGTCAAGATAAAATTTGTCATTTTCTGGTAGTGCATTTTGCAAAATGTCAGTTTCAGGTTTTAATGAACCTTGGGCTTGATCAGGTTCACTTGCTCCATCAAATGGCATTCTGTTTCCCAACCTACTGGAGTAGAAAATCTCGTAAAGTATTGCAAAATGAGGATATTTAATACTGTCTCTTTCAATGCAATTTGCATGCAGTCTCCTATGTGTCAAACAATATACATGTGTCTAATGCCCAAGACATTTTAAAGCAAACTGGATAAAGCATAAGAAAATACTCTGCAAGTAATAATCCTCCATTGGCAAGATGATACAGTATCTGGTGTAATAGATTTTCTCCATCTTTAACCATATATTTACATGAATCTACATATGGGTCAGCATTCACATTTTTATAATTTTATCTTTGCAAATAATTGACTTAAGGGAATACCATGCAATCCCTGGTCATTATAATTACTTGCAAATGGCAATTGTAAAAATTTTAATGGCAACCATTGCAATATACAGGAATATGTATATGATATAAACTATGGATTAAATTCACTTCTGTGTAAAGGGCCAGAAGATCTATGTACAACTTAAGTTCCAGTCAAGACCTTAAAATGGTACGTAAGTGGAACTAAGTGGTTCTTAGGCCTTTGTTCAGGTTCTCTGAAGAGGGATGAATTTTACCACATAAGATATAAACATATAGCTATATACTGATTGTTATTATCTTTTAAGACTGATTTGCTAGTAACTCATCAGAATATCTCACTGCTAATAATTAATGTGTTTTTCATCATAACCATAATTCTGTTCAAGTAGTGTTAATATCACAAACATTGACTGATAAACTTTTTGTTAGCTTATTTGTTAATGTTGCCCACTCCCACAGTTTGATGCATGATCTCATGTATTATTAAGGATAACATGACTATGTTGCAGTGGTATGGCCACAGATATTCCTTTGGGTCATTATTGTATTCTATGGAAAATGATAGCTTCCTGTCAGAGTGGTAGACGCAGCATGTGACGATGTACCAAATCACACACTGAGGCTGGGAAGAGATTTCATGCTAACATTGTAGGCATACACTTCCTGTGGACAAATTATACCTATTGGAGTAAGAAACGCAGGATTTAGCTCTTACCAGTATTCCTTCAGCTACAGATATTTTATGAAACAAGTACAATTACTGTTGTGTGAAATAAACCAACCCAAGTGGAAAATTTTAAAATTATATAACTATAGTTATATTCATTTGTTCTTTTCAGCGTGTACATTTGTTTCAACTTAATACTGAAAACTGCATTGTAACATTTGACTTTACCAATTGGTCCTGCTTTGAGCAGGGGGTTGGACTAGATGACCTCCTGAGGTCTCTTCCAACCCTGATATTCTATGAAATCTATGAAATAAACAACAACAAAAATTCAAAATATCAAACTACAATGTGTTCTTTATGCCAAAGTTATGCATAGATGTAGGCAAGTCACTTTCTCACAATCTACTGTAATACAGTCTACAGCCATAATTTGAGGCACATTGAATCTGCTATATATTTGAAAAGAATTACAGGATGCCAGTCCAGCTACAATGGTAGGGTTGAGGTGAAATGGAGGTTTTGCCATAAAAAGATCTGATACTTATTATTTGTAAGAGGCCAATGCAACCCCAGAAACACAATTCAGCATGTTTACTTTACTATTTGTCATATTCTTCATGTAAATAGTAATCATTACTAAAGAGCTTTTCGTGTGAAAATGGTACTTAGGACCTTTAAAATAAGAAGAAGCCATTTAATTGCTATCCACCAGTGATGCTGGCACTAGCTAAATGAAAGGATCATATCACTTCCTGGTGTTCTTGGGGAACAGATGGAGAAGGGAGTGCCACTTCTTAAAACCCTTTTAACGTTTACGTTATTTACAGAAAGTTGAGGTAGACCAGCCCATACCATCCGCTTGGGGCGGCATCCTGGGGAGGGCGTTTGTGCTGGTGGTGGAGCCGCCGGCATGCCGCCCTGTGTCGTCCTTCCCTCTTCTCCCGGTCCGGCCGCCGCAGGCATGCAGCGCGGGCTCCACCCAAATGCCGCCCTCCCCAGGATGCCGGAGCCGCGGGAAGAGGGGAAGGGCGGCGCAGCGCTCCGCGCTGCTTGGGGCAGCCTACTTTGTAGAGCCGCCCCTGCATCCATGCTACTGCCAAAAGGGGAAATCTTGACTGACGCTATTGCAAAGATTACCAGCGTACCCAATAATGATTAGTCCCTTCCTGCAATGTTGATGTGAGAATGTAATAAATGAGCCTTTCAACCACGTTTGCTAAAGAGAAGCCTTGTATTCAAGCCTTGGATTAGAGTTTCCAAGATAACAAGTACAGTAGGACGCCGCTGATGCTAACTAACTAGCCCATTTGCTGCAACCTCGCCTTTCGCAGATCGTGTTGTGTCATTAGCGAGCAGCGGGGTGCTATAGCTCGAGGCCGCATGAGTTGGAACTGCACTTACCTCATAGCCGAATATGTCCCCAAAGGGGGTAATGCCAGTGCTGGCGAGCAGAGAACACTGAAGAGTGTGAAGGACAGAAGAAGCTGGGAGCTGCTTCTATGTTCCATCATGCTGGACCTGAGTTAATGAATAGGAGGCAATAATTATCTCCTATCGCACGGGTTTCCGGCTGCATAGACAGAGGGCCATTTCTAAGATGCTTTTGTTGCTGTCTGAAGGAAAGGGGGCGGAAGGTTTCGGATCCCACATGGAAAAGTAAGGATCCCTGCTGCGGGCTACACCTCATCCCTCAAATATGGCATGCCAGGGTACTGCTGTTTAAAATTTGCTGCGAGCTATAATTTTTTGCTTTTGCTTTAAAAATCGGGGGCACTCGCTCGATAATACAGATCTGGTTGACAATAAACTATTTTTTTCTAAATTTATCTGGAAGGAAACTATTGCTTCTACTTTGTAATTCCCAGTATCTGCTGAAGGCCAAAGGCAGGGAGAGGGTGAAAGGGAGAAGTTCTATCCAAAACGTAAACCTCCTTGAAACTCAGACATTAGTGAAAAATAAACCCGTTTGAATTTGAAGAACGAAGTAATAATGGGAACTAACATTGTGCGTCCTCTACGCTGTGCTCCGCTGGGGAAGCCACGTACACTTACTTCACTTCAGTAGTTTAATAACTTAAATCTGATTAAATAAAGAATGGTGGTTCTCACGCTGCACTGTACAATGCTGCCGTGGAAAGCGGAACTGCGCTTTGTTTCAAGCAACCCAAAGGCAGGAGCAGGCAGTGAGGAACTTGAGTTGAACATTCTAAACATGAATGTTCACGTTCGCTCAAAACCAGCCTGTATCCCTCTGAGCTCGAAACAGAGACTTCCAGTGGAAACTTTTTGTAGAGTATCAACACCTCTTCTAGTTCCTCCAACCCCTGCTCCCCCCCCCCCCCACATACACACACCCCAGGCAGGAAAGAAAAGTGCAGGTAAAGCGAGAAAAGAACGATCGGCTTGATTTGGTTAATTCGGTGAATTTAAATTGAGGATATCGAATAATAAAAGCGCTAAGAGGGAGCCCAAGTAACCAAAGCGTGATAACTATCCATAAGGGAGAAATCGGCACTGGAGGAGGGGTAGCTAACATGCAGCAGTAAGGAGAAGTACAGGGGAAGGCGCTCCCTCCCCGAGCAAAGCAAAGACACCCTAAACTGGTTAATCTGAGCTAAAGTCCATAGGAATTGATCAAGGATTGAGAAAGAGACGGTAGCGTCAGAGAAGGCAGGACTGTTCTATACAATCCCATTTGCTGGTTGGTCAGCAACTCTTTAGCGTTAAGACTGTTTGCATTGCTCTTACAATCGGGGGGTCCTTTCTTCTCTCTACTCGCTAGCAAGTTCCAGTGGGTTTACTGAGACCGGGGCTAGCTGGCGGTACTCACGAGGCAGGGCGACGGTCCTTTCTCCTGGGAAGTCCGCCCGGCGCTGGGAGTTCTCCTAGGTGCTGAATTCCTCGGCAGCTCGACCCGCACTCTGTCCTGGGTCCTGAAGGGGAATGTGTAGGGGCTGGGTCCGTGTTTCGTGGTGTTCCCCAGCCCTCCTCCTCAGGCTGATGCCGTCTCTCCCCTTCAGTAGCACTCTGCTCAGCCCTCCAAACAGCCTCGTTTTATAGGGTTTATACATAGGACCACGTTTCTGCTTCAGAAAAAGCAATCACGTTACTTGGGAGACGTCACTATTCCCAAGGGGATGAATGGAAGTCCGTGATCGCTTTGTTCAGGATGCTCTGAGCCGGGAAAGAAGTTCATACTTAATTCATGAGCAGCCTGCGTACCCTATTTTTATTGATTTATATTAATGAATGGCTTATCCAGTGAGTAAGACTTGGCTGACAACATAATTCAGCTTAAAACAACAGAAGATAGTTGGGTAGGTCCTGCCACTCTGTGGGCTGCAACAGGGAGCCCTGTTGTATGATTAGCCTGTGTATGATTAACCGGGAACTGTTAGCAGCCTGGTTCTCCGTCTGTACATTAAAGACAACGAGGGATGGGGGAGAGAGCGAACATGTGGGTAGCAGCTGGACGTATGGCCAAGCACGAGTTCTGAGCAGAGCTTCTGTCCAGAACAGTCGCAAGGACCTTAGCAGCCTCACATCCACTGCCAGAAAAGTGTTGGTGTCTTGTAAACTGTTAAGTGTCCCGCTGAGGTTGCGTCGAAGGAAGAGTTTGTTAAAGCTCTTTTTCGCTATCACAGTACACAGTATTCGGGGGGCTGCTTCCACTCTTTGATAGATAGATAGATAGATAGATAGATAGATAGATAGATAGATAGATAGATAGATAGATAGATAGATAGATAGAGAAACCTCTTTGTTTTTCTGGGTGTATGTTACAAGTCTCTATTCACGGTTTACTTATGAAGTGTAAGGACTCTGCCAAGCTCCGCTTTCCAAGAGCTCCCGCTCTCTGCAGATACACAGCTATGCTACAGACATACCCGAGCTGCTCAGTAGGAGCGTTATCTGCCGTCCTCCGGGAACAGCGGTGAAATATCACCATACTGGACACAGTTAGAAAGCTCTATACCGCGAGAGGGCTTTCCCGTGTAACCTTTAACGCGGAGATTTGGGGCAGTATAGCTGGATGAGAAGGAGTGCCGTTTTTTAACTCTCTGTTTGCCGACAGATATGATTTTTGTGAATTAAGTTACTCTTCTTTGTTTTCTCGTTTAAAGCGTATTTGCTCACTCCGATTATTCGGGGGTAGTAGTAGGTGCTTGGAAACTAAATCAAAGCCTGGAAGACACTAGGCTTCCAGAACAGATACTAGGTGACGCCCTGGCATTGGGCAGGTGAATGGCAAGGGGACCTGCGCCTGCAAGGAGAGCCCACGCGTGTTCCGAATTTGAATCATGCCCCTAGCACCAGAGGAGGAATCACTACCACGGCATGTGGCGAGTCATTTAGTTTTAATACAGCCCCCAATTGTTGCCTGAGAAGTTGTTTTGCGGGGAAGCAGATTGGAAGGCACGTGGTAGTTAGACACGGTATCCTGCCTAGCGCTAGTCTGATTTCTACAGCCTAGGAAGTTTTCGCACGTTCCTCTTTTGTTTGCCGAATTTACTTTTTGTATCTAAAACTCATACATCAAAAGAGCCCCGCCAAGTAATCATTCCAGTAAAGGCTCAATATCCAGTTCTGCCTTAGCTTTCTTGCGTATGTGATGTACACCTAGTCCTCCTAACCCAAGATACCCGATGTACAAAACCAGTGCAGGCGATTTCCTCTGACTTATAATACGTTTTCCGTGCTTCTCTGTTTCATGTATCCGTAAGGTTAGACAGGCTCGACGGTGAATATTCTGCGAGCCTTAATCGCATTCTCTAATTAGGTTACATAACAATTAAGTGGATTAAACTAAAAAATGCCTGGAAATTTGTTTCTCGGATGTCAGCTGTGACTCAAACCAGAGTTCCTGCAATGACCTAATTCCAGGAAATTTTCCCTTGTTACTACATAACTGGAGGTCGAATAAGCAGTTCTGTTCTGGAATGGCAGGATGAGCATTAATAGCTCTTCTTCACCTGACTCCTGGTGAAGTTTTTCCTCTTAAATGTTCTACGTGGAGTTTACAAGGTGTTGCACTGCTGGCTAGTGATGATAAACAGAAGCTTAAATAAAGTGCTTCAAACGATTGGTAAATGGCATTTTTGAAATTTCAGGTAGAGGAAGGGGCCTGTGGAAGAACACAGGGTAAAAGTTTAAGGGAGGATACTCCTAATTTTGAAAGACTAGTTATCTGTGTGGGAGCGTGTGACTTTGGCAACGTTAGACTGTTCGCAGACGTAGAACTGAAGCTGCGCTTGCAAAGGTTATTCCCGAGCAGGTTCTTTGTCCAGCCAATTCCCTGGAAAAGTTTTACAACAAACAGCTGGCAAAAAGCATGCGGGTGAGTTTCATGAAAGCGTGAAACCTCAGGATCTACATGTGGCGCGAGCGCCACCTACACGCTAAAGCGCTGACATTCTTGCCTTGTGGTGGCTTGATGTAAAAGGAATTCCCTTGCGTCTAGCCTAATCAACCGAGTACAGGAGTGAATGTCAAACATGGATATTCTTGGTCTAGGTTGGGAAAAATCAGGTACCTCCTGATATAGGAAGCATGTAGAACTCCCTGTTTTGCCACGACCTTGTTGCTAATCTCACAAGGCATGTATGTGGCTAGTAGAGAATTAGAGGGGGCAAAGCACTAACAAATGTTTTGTGGAGCTCAATTCTGTGCTGTGTGGATGAGGTAACACAGCAGGCCCTGTCTAGATGTGACACCCTTCCTGAAAGAGTTGTCTATCTTATATTGCTCCCATAGACCCAGTATCTGAGCAGCTCCCAACCCCCTGGAAGGTAGGGCATTATCCCCATTCACAAATAAGAAATGAAGGCCCAGAAAGACTAAGTGACTTGCCCAAGGTCATAGATGAAGTCAATGGCAGAGCTGGGAACTGAACCTACCTCTCTTAAGGTATGTCTAACCTGCAATTAAACTCACACAGCGACTCTGACTCATGGGGCCTGGGCTAAGGTGCAGTTTAACTGCAGTGTAGACATGTGGCCTCATGTTGGAGCCTGAGCTCTGGGACCCTCCCCACTCAGGGGGTCCCAGAACCTTGGCTCTAGCACAAGTCTCAACATCTATACCTCAATTAAACAGCCCCACAAGCCCAAGTCAGTTGACATGGGTGTTCAATTGCAGTGTAGATGTACCCTTACATTGCAGACTCCTCATGGCAACATAGAATCATAGAATCTCAGGGTTGGAAGGGACCTCAGGAGGTCATCTAGTCCAACCCCCTGCTCAAAGCAGGACCAAACCCAACTAAATCATCCCAGCCAGGGCTTTGTCAAGCCTGACCTTAAAAACCTCTAAGGAAGGAGAATACATGCAGAATACATACTCTGTGCACACCGCTAGAATAGGTATAAGTAGCAGCATAGATGGTGAGGCACTGCTTAGGCAAGTAAAGACATGCCAATTCCCTCTTTCCAGACTGGATTATCTTTCTTCTCCAAAGATGACCCCATGCCACCCTCTATTTCCTCCTGTGAAACCAGGCTAAGTGGTGCAGAAGGGGATTATGTCACTTCCATAGCACGCTTCCTCTTTTTCTCTTGGCTCTCTCTCCCCCTGCCACAGAGGTCTCTCTGTAGGGTAGATATTCTGCAGGATGAGCAAGGAAGAGGCTGGAGTGGCAAGTCGAGTTCCCTACCAAACTCTCCTCTCCTTCAAAATCTTCTGGGGAAGCCACTACAAATGACTACTTCCTCTTCTGGGTTTTGGAATCTCTTCTTGAAATAATAATAATATTATTGTGTTGTATTTCCATAATTCCAACACTTGGGTAGGCACAAGCCATGCATACAAGAAAACATGACTGCCTAAGGAGACATAGGAGAGACAAGCAGTCCCTACACGAATGCTGGTTGCCGCTTGCTGATCCCCTGAGATCTAGGTGGATCCACAGGCTTGGGGCATTTTCCACTGATGGGAAAACCTTTTCCCACAAGGAAAAAGTTATCAGGAAACAATATGAGATAACACTTGTGGAGTTTCCACTGAGTAAGAACTGGGCACAAATAATTTTCAGGAAGATAAGAAGAACATAAGTATGGCCATACTGTGTCAGACCAATGGTCCATCTAGCCCAGTATCCTGTCTTCTGATAGCGGCCAATGCCAGGTGCTTCAGAGGGAATGAACAGAACAGGAATCATCAAATAATCCATCCCCTGCCACCGAAGATAGTATTTTGCAGCTGATAGCCCATGAAATGCCAAAGTTTTCAACAGGAATATCATTTTACCTAACCGCATCTTACCTTCTTTTAGGCAAGCAAAAGAATAAGAATATAGCTGTCCAAAAGTATCTGAAGGGTGTAATCACCAAAGAATTCAAAGATTTATTTTGGATTCTAGAGTGTGGTATAACTAGTAGTGGGATGAAATTAAATTAAGGAAAGTTTAGTTTGAATATCAGAAAAAGTTTCTCAAAAATGGAATTGTAGAACACTGAATAATGACAGAAACCTTGTCATTTGAGATATTTCAGGAAAGACTGCAAAATTTGGAAAAAATTGCGGGAAAAGTGTGTGGGGATGTGTGTGCGTACGTATGTGGTCATATACATAGGTGTGTATGTACACACAACATACTCAACCATATACTGTGAACTAAAATGGCCACAAACTTTCTGGAGAAGAGCTGGATATTTGTTGGCTGGCTATGAATTTCTGGCTAACATAACTTTTGTGTATATGGCTATTTATTATGTCTGAAATGTGGTGAAACTGATGTATTAAAAAAATTCTTAGGTCAATACTCTTCAGCTGCTGAAAATCAGTATGGTTTCATTGAAGTCACATCAGTGCTTACCAGGTTACTCTTCATATCAAGTAAATGAAATTAAATTGGCAGACATGACAAATGACTTTATCATAGTATTGGTTTTTTAAACAACTGTATAAAAAGACAATGGTTTCAGTGGCTTGCATGCTCTGAAAGAAAAGTAAAAACATCTAGCACTTCACAAGCCCTGCCTCAGGAAGTACTGTGGTGTGCTGTCATCTCTTGCATGTTATAGGTTGTGTTCCAATGGACCTTTTTAGAATCTCCACCATTCACACTGTGCCCTTGCTTTTTGTTACCAATTCAGATGTTTCTTGGGGGAAGGGATTCTGGATTCCCATGGGCAGAGACCCCATTCCAGCACCAGCTCATCCTTCCCCCTGACAATCAACCTTCTCTCTTACCCACACAATGCATGAGCTGGTGCCACCAGGAGTTGAGTTCTCAGCGGACTCCCCTGCGCTCTGCCATACAAAAGCAGACTCTCCATGTGTGAGATCACAACACCCTTTGGCCCGGACACCCCTCCACCCCACATTTCCTGTTTACTAAACTCCACAAGGCAACAATTTAAAAGTGATTGTGGAAATTAATTAAAAGATGCTTCAGTCTCAAACAAATTACTCCTATTGTTTTCATTTTAAATCAGCCTAAAGATGTTTTCTAAAATTGCATGTATGTATAAAGAGTGCAGAGGGCATAATATGATATGCTGATGAGGCTTTCTATATACCTTAAACTACCCCTAATGTACACTACTCTAGCTGAGAAAAAACACAATCAACATAATTAATTTACTTAAATAAACTACAGAGAAGAAATTATCAATCTGTTAGTTTCTTCTTTAATAAATTTCAGTTTTGATCTTATTTTTAATATTAATTGTGAAACCATTTCTACAGTGATCATGAACAAGAGAGATACAGTTCTAATACAGTGTTAGTTCAACTCCACAAGTCACTGGAACAAACAAACAATAAAACCCTACATCTAGTTTAATTTGCTTCTTGGCTGATAAATCAATGGCTCATTATCCTTTTTTACCCCACATAAAGCATTAAAAAATGTTCCAGTGAACATGGTACTGCAATCAATGTATTCCACATTATTAACTCCACATAAATAAACTTACTCCTAATTGGATTCCTAAGAATTTTGGAAGGAGGATGAGAGAAGTAAAAGATAGACTCAGTTGCAACAGACAAAAAGAGAGATTAATCAACACAGCAATAATTATGACAACTATCACATGTACATCATTGTACGCCCTGGTTTCTTAAGTGAAGAAGTGCAAAAGAATTAAAGGGTCTTTAAGAGACACTAATGAAACATTCAGTGCAGGAACATTCTAAAATGTTGTTAACTACTCTTTAGACATGAGCTGAATGGCAAGCCTTAGATTTTGGATACTGACAAACTTTAGGAAGGTCCAGGTTGTAATTGCACTGAAGCTTGGTTTCAAATTTCATTGATCCAGATCTGATCTTAGGGATCCAGATGAATGATCCAGCTACAGCAGTAGCTGTACTCATGCTATTCCCTTCTTCCAGAATGTAGCTAAGATATTTTTAAGGCACTGGATTGATCCCAGGGCCATAGCCAAGCACAAGAAATAGAAGCAACTGCAAGGGGATCCATGATTAGAAGGACCCTATGCAACTCAGTAGCAGACCTGAACACCCCAATCCAGCAACAAAGCCAAAGGCAGATTATTCTAATTGTCCAATCTTGCCAAAAGTGGGACCTGAAAAGGAGAAAACTCATGACCTGATCTACAACCACTTGCAATTTGGAATCTTGTAAATTATAAGGCAGACCCTGGTGGCTTCCTGTAGGAGAAAGGTAAAAATCAGTTGGCACCAGAGTGAGAAACTATTATTATCAGCAACTTTTGTATGTCACACTGTCAATAGCTAAGTTATTTGGCAAATCAAAGTATTACGACACTTGGGAAGCTCTACAGGTAGGTGCATGTGCAAACTCAGAGATCATGCATTACAGTTTCTTGTTGAAAAGGAGGGGAAAATTAAAATGCAGGGGAAAGATGATTATTATTATTATTATTGGGGGGAGGGATAGCTCAGTGGTTTGAGCATTGGCCTGCTAAACCCGGGGTTGTGAGTTCAATCCTTGAGGAGGCCACTTAGGGATCTGGGGCAAAAATTGGTCCTGCTAGTGAAGGCAGGGGGCTGGACTTGATGACCTTTCAAGGTCCCTTCCAGTTCTAGGAGATTGGTATAGCTCCTTATTACCTAGCCGTGGAACTTGAAACCAGTTGATGGGGAATGATATCATCCAAACTCTGGCTGTCTATCCTTCAATAACAGCACTAGGCACAGAGGACTCAGATCCAGAAATTACACAAGTGTAAATGTAGCCATTCTTACACCCCAGGGATTATAGAATATGTGCTAAAATTGTGGCAAGAGTATAAATTACCCCTGGATTCAATATAAATTAACACCTGGTACCTTCACCTGGCAATCTCCAGAAAACAAACAAATATTACTTAATGCAGAGCTTCTGCAGAAATAGCAAAACACTGTAGGAAACCAGATTGAGATTTAGACACAAGGTTGCCTATTCATTAGATAAGGGGGGACAAGGAACTTGGGTCAGTGGTTAGATAGGATTATAGCTAGTGAAATAGAAATAAACTACAATAAATGCACTCCATTTGTCCCTCCCACAAGATATAATCACAGATACTTCTGCACACTAGTAATTGTGACTAACAGAGTAACTTACACCGTGTTTGCTGGTTATGCTGTTGGATTCCTCAGGTTGTTATAATGCAACAAAATGAAGGAGATGAGTTTGGTGGGGGTTTCTCAAGCTCAGTTTTAACTGGCTTTTCTCCCTTTGGCACAATCCATTGGAACATGCCTGTTGCAGGGCATGTCTGCTCTGTAGTGCCCCCTCCTGACCTATTGTGGCACTGCAGGCACTCTGCATCTGTTTCTCTTTTCTCCAGACCTACTCAGCGCAGTCCAAAAGGGCATAAGACAATATTCTGCTGTTGGGGTTCTACTTTATTATGTACAAATACACTTGAAATAAAGTCTCTCCCCTTGGTGTTAGGGGTTGCACAGCCCTTCTGCTTAGGGACTGTACAGCCCTTCTGCTTAGGGACTGTGTTCCTCTGAGAGCTCCACTCCCTTAGGAGAGCTTCTCTGTCTGTGCCCACCTCCCTGTAACTGAGCCCTGATAGCCTTTTAATTGGCCCAGGTGCTCATTATTTAATTACAGAGGTGACCCATGCCTGCCGATAGTGGAAGGGGGGGTGAGTGAAGGCAGCTCTCTTCAGCAGTGTTAGTGAGCATACTCAGTCCATGTAAGCATGCTCAGTTCAAGCCAAGCTGCAAATCTGGGAGGGGAGGGTTGACCCTGGCCACCCCGCAGGCATCCCCACTGTTTAATTAACTATCTAGATGGGCATGTTCCCTTTAAATTAGCTTATCAATCATAGCCTGGACTTGGACTCCCTTTAAAGGGGCCATCGACCCGTGACGACACCCCTCTGGTGTCCAGGTTTTCTGGTGCTGTTAGTCACTGCTGAGGCCTCATGTTGCTAGAGTCAGTTCAGTGCTGTGCTGTGCTGTGCTGTGCAGTCTCTGGGGCAGATCAGGTGGTGAAAGTGGCCTGTTTGTGCTGGAACTGTCATTGTGTAGCTTTGCTCTCCAACTTCCCTCAGTAACTTCAGGACTCCCAGCTGAGAAGCCTCTCTCCCAAATGGACACCCAGGAATGACCTTGTTTCCCTCCCTGATGCTGTGCCTTCCCCTGGCAGAGGCCTCTAGCAGTGAGAGGCAATGACCCTAAAGAAGTTCCATAGAGCCCTTATTGCTGTCAGTCCCTATGTCACTGATACATATAGGTGCCATCCAGAGGTTTGAGATGATGTGGCATTCAGAGGAAATCAGGTTTAAATAAACAACTGAACCTACATTGCCTCTGAGGAGGTTGTGACTCAGGAGTTCTCCTCTTTGATCTTATATCACACCAAATGCCTTACAAATACTGCAGTGAAGAAAAGGTCCTCTTCAAGGTCAAGCAGGACATTGATTACTGATTAGTCACTAAGAGCTCATTCATGAGCCCTCTTACATGCCTACACAGTGGGTGTAAGGAGCTCCTTTATGTCCATCAACAGGCAATCCATGGTGGGGGTACCATGCCTCATTCATACCTAAACAAGAATGAAAGATGAGTAGAGAGGCCTGGTAGTGTAGCCATTAATTTAACACGCAAGTGTGACATTGCACTCTATAATTTTTATGAAAGTATGCTGATGAGTATGAATATAATGTAACTGGAATATGCTTCATGCAAAAGGTCTCTTGTAAAGTGTCATTACAAAACTTATAATCTACTGAGTGTGGTCATCCTATTTGTATAAACGCATCACTCTTGTATCTGAAACTAGAAATATAAAATATAACTCTGAGGGCCTATTGTAATTATGCAAAGTGTGGGCCATTAACGGTGATTTGGAATCTTGATGGCTCCCATTAACCAGGACAATTGTCTGTAGATGGCTCTGTTTTACTTGTAAGTCTTCCTGTATATGTGTGTGCTGGCAAGTGGGTAATGAAGTTTTACAGTGACATGTGATGTCACCTGAACTGGAATCCATCTTTAACCTGGTGCTTTTCCATTTAAAAGGGGGGTGGGAACCCAGAGAGAGACAAAGGATTCCCCTCTTATGTAAAAGATATATAAGTGGGTGGAACAGAACAATGGAGGAGCCATCATGAGAAATCCCCTAGCTACCACCTGAGCTGGAACAAGGGCTGTACCAGGTGAAAGGATTGTGCCCAGACTAGGAAGGCATCCAGTCTGTGAAAAAAACTTATTGAAACATCTCTGAGAGTGAGATTTTATCTGTATTCACTTTTATTACTGTATTAGGCTTAGATTTGCGTGTTTTATTTTATTTTACTTGGTAATTCACTTTGTTCTGTCTGTTACTACTTGGAACCACTTAAATCCTACTTTCTGTATTTAATAAAATCACTTTTTACTTATTAATTAATCCAGAGTATGTATTAATACCTCGGGGGGAGGAGGGAGGAAACAGCTGTGCATATCTCTCTATCAGTGTTATAGAGGATGAACAATTTTTGAATTTACCCTGAATAAGCTTTATACAAGGTAAAACTGATTTATTTGGGGTTTGGATCCCATTGGGAGTTGGGCATCTGAGTGTTAAAGACAGGAACACTTCTTAAGTTGCTTTCAGTTAAGTCTGCAGCTTTGGGGCACGTGGTTCAGACTCTGGGTCTGTGTTGGAGCAGACTGGCATGTCTGGCTGAACAAGACAGGGTGCTGGAGTCCCAGGCTGGCCAGGAAAGCAGGGGCAGAAGTAGTCTTGGCACATCAGTTGGCAGCCCCAAGGGGGTTTCTGTGATCCAACCCATCACAGCAAGAAGCATTTTAACAAGCAGCATTCAGTAGTTAGGGCACAAATTATGCTCCTAAATTTAGTCACTGGAATTACATAGTTTAAGAAATTAGGCTCTGAGTCAGCAAAGGACTTAAGCCCATGAGTAGTCCCACGGAAGTCAATAATAGAGGAAATCCTAATCCAGTCAACCATCAATGTGACTATTCACAGGCTTAAAGTTAAGCATGTGCCTAAATGCTTTGCTGGACACACAATTTTCCATACCTTAGTAATCAACCATGCAGTTAACATGCACTATTTGCAAATCTATCCCCAGTGCAGTAATATTTAAAGAACCATGTTACGTTTATTTTTGTTTGGTATCTATGCTATAGCTGACCCTGAAAGGAGAATGGAGTTGCCATCCAGATGCAAATTAAGCATGGCTAAACAGCTAGCCTGAAAAGTTTCCTCCATCATTGATTTAGTCTGAGTTCACTGTCAAGAAATAAAATAAAATAAATAAATATACATCTAGATATGTAATATCTACACTCCGTTTCCAAATCTTTTGTAACATGGGCAGTAGCATTTAAATCAACTGGCAGTTCAGTGTCATCCAGGAGCTCTGGAGGAAGCAAGAGCACCTATTTATATCTCTTGTGATCCCAGCAAATGCATTTAAATGCACTCGATGACATCAAGGACTATGAGTTGTGTGACATCCTCACTTCACCAGTAAATTTATCAAGCAATATGTGGCCCTTGTGAATTGTTTTCAGACATGGATTTGTTATTGCCCTGGTGATTGACATCCCTGTCACTGTATTTTAAGACTTCACTCAAATACCTGTAGACCAAAAAACACCCAGACAGGCTGTGAGAGCCGAAATGCTGTTTAACCCTTTATGGAAGAAAATAAAATGAGTGCATTTTATGCACTACTCACAGACCAGAACTGAGTTCATTTGCCGGTAACAAGAGATGTACCATGCTCCTCATATCACTCATAGAATCATAGAATCTCAGGGTTGGAAGGGACCTCAGGAGGTCATCTAGTCCAACCCCCTGCTCAAAGCAGGACCAAACCCAACTAAATCATCCCAGCCAGGGCTTTGACAAGCCTGACCTTAAAAACCTCTAAGGAAGGAGATTCCACCACCTCCCTAGGTAACCCATTCCAGTTCTTCACCACCCTACTAGTGAAAAAGTTTTTCCTAATGTCCAACTTAAACCTCCCCCTCTGCAACTTGAGACCATTACTCCTTGTTCTGTCATCTTCTACCACTGAGAACAGTCTAGATCCATCCTCTTTGGAACCCCCTTTCAGGTAGTTGAAAGCAGCTATCAAATCCCCCCTCATTCTTCTCTTCTGCAGACTAAACAATCCCAGTTCCCTCAACCTCTCCTCATAAGTCATGTGCTCCAGCCCCCTAATCATTTTTGTTGCCCTCCGCTGGACTCTCTCCAATTTATCCACATCCTTCTTGTAGTGTGGGGCCCAAAACTGGACACAGTACTCCAAATGAGGCCTCACCAGTGCTGAATAGAGGGGAATGATCACATCCCTCAATCTGCTAGAAATGCCCCTATTTATACAACCCAAAATGCCATCAGCCTTCTTGGCAACAAGGGCACACTGTTGACTCATATTCAGCTTTTAGTCCACCGTAATCCCTGGGTCCTTTTCTGCAGAATTGTTGCCCAGCCATTCGGTCCCTAGTCTGTAGCAGTGCATGGGATTCTTCCGTCCTAAGTGCAGGACTCTGCACTTGTCCTTGTTGAACCTCATCATATTTCTTTTGGCCCAATCCTCTAATTTGTCTAGGTCCATCTGTATCCTATCCCTACCCTCCAGCGTATCAACCACTCCTCCCAGTTTAGTGTCATCTGCAAACTTGCTAAGGGTGCAGTCCACACCATCCTCCAGATCGTTAATGAAGATATTGAACAAAACCGGCCCCAGCACCGATCCTTGGGGCACTCCACTTGATACCGGCTGCCAACTAGACATGGAACCATTGATCACTACCCGTTGAGCCCGACCATCTAGCCAGTTTTCTATCCACCTTACCATCCATTCATCCAGCCCAGACTTCTTTAACTTGCTGGCAAGAATACTGTGGGAGACTGTATCAAAAGCTTTGCTAAAGTCCAGAAATAGCACATCCACTGCTTTCCCCTCATCCACAGAGCCGGTTATCTCATCATAGAAGGCAGTTAGGTTAGTCAGGCATGACTTGCCCTTGGTGAATCCATGCTGACTGTTCCTGATCACTTTCCCCTCCTTTAAGTGGTTCAGAATTGATTCCTTGAGGACCTGTTCCATGATTTTTCCAGGGACTGAGGTGAGACTGACTGGCCTGTAGTTCCCTGGATCTTCCTTCTTCCCTTCTTTAAAGATGGGCACTACATTAGCTTTTTTCCAGTCATCCGGGACCTCCCCCGATCGCCATGATTTTTCAAAGATAATGGCCAATGGCTCTGCAATCTCATCGGCCAACTCCTTTAGCACCCTCGGATGCAGTGCATCCGGCCCCATGGACTTGTGCTCATCCAGCTTTTCTAAATAGTCCTGAACTACTTCTTTCTCCACAGAGAGCTGGTCACCTCCTCCCCATACCGTGCTGCAGAGTGCAGCTGTCTGGGAGCTGACCTTGTCTGTGAAGACAGAGGCAAAAAAAGCACTCATAGACTTATGCTTTCTTGAGCCTACTTCTTAAACTGCAAGTGGCTCTGCCAGTTCAAATTCACTGACTGCCTGAACTAATAATGATGCTCCCAAGCTGCAAGGATGCAGAGCAGTGAACAAACTCTGGAAGGATGGCACATAGCTTATCTGATGCTTGATGACTGCCTACCCTTGCTCCCTGCCTCCCTCCCTGACTGTGATTCCATGGAGATCAGGATCTTCAGATGGCAAGTAAAGATCCTCTTACCTCCTTCTGGACCTCTGTGGATTCAGATTGTAGAATGGTAGAGTAACTTTTCAGTACCCCTATTGTACTAGCTTGACCATTTTCAAATCAGTCAGGCTCACATGCAGCTACCCTCAGTGGGTACATCTACACAGTGGGCTTCCGAGCCTGTCAAGGCTGATTCCCCACTTTGGCACTTCAAGTGCAAAAGATGAGGGCCAGCAAGGATTCTAAAAATTAATACTGGCCACTCCAGGCTTGTATTAAACTCCCAAGGTTACAGCTTCTCTCTGACCTTGGATGGGTAGATGCTGCCATCACCCAAATGCAAAACCCCCCTTTGAACCCAGGAAGGCACACTTGGGAATTCCTCCCTGTGGGGTACCCTCAAGCCCTTTCACCCCCACTCCAGGGAAGAGCTGAGGAAATCAAAGGAAATCAGCTGTTGCCACCAGCTAATTAAACTACATATGTACAAACCTCTTAGGACACAAAAACCCATTCCTGTTCTTTAAAAAGGTAAATTTTATTAAAAACAAAAAGAAAATACATCTAAAAACTCAGACTATTGCTAGGTTTTAAAAAGAACCACGTATAAGGATTAAGCATTAAAATAACTTTCTTGAGGTCCAGTTTAAAGGTTACAAGCAAACAAAAGCACCTGGGGTTAGCACAGAGGAGTCCACAAGCCTTAGAGAAATAAAAGAGAGAAACCTAATCACATCTTCCTAGAGATTTCCTGAGCTACTTACATATCTGGGGTTTCAGATAAGTAGTTTCTAGGTATGATTTGATGATTTTTCATATCTGGTGCAAGCTTCTTACAGCATTGCTGCTCTCTGTCTCCTCTCTGGAGAAAACAACAGCAACCAGACAAAGGGAAAGTTTTTTCCCAATTTTAAAAAGTTCAAGCCCTCCCATTGGCTCTTACGGTCAGGTGCCCACTCCCTTCCTTTTACCTATGGGCTTTTTTAACCCTTTACAGGTAAAGCGAGTAAAGAACAGCTACTAACAGGGATTTTGTAGCTAACTGGCTGGCTGGGTGTCCATAAAAGGGAGCTACCCTTCCCTCCCTCCCTCCATTTATCACAGAGACCAAGCTACAATATCTACACAGCTATTTTTAGTCCAGTAGAGCAAGCCCTGCTAGCTTGAATCTGTCAACCCGAGCTCAGAGTCTTGCTGCTGAGGGCTGTGCAGGCATACCCATGGGACTAGGAGGCCTTAATGGTCTTTAGGATTTGGTGCAAATATTTTAAAATTACAAAAAGAGAAACGTAAAGGAAGATGGTTGTGTGATGTTAGTAGAACCAAGGAATCTGTGAATTTAATACATAACAAGAAGCAGTACTAAACTATTATGAATTTAATACAAATTATCAATATTTTTAATAATTGGTAATTTTTTTAATTCATGTTCTGTGAAGATATTGCAACATGAGACCTTTTCAATTCCAGTTAAGCCAGTAGAGTGGTCCAATCAAAGGCCCTGAACCCACAATTCACTGTGTGTAGGCATACTACTGTTTCTGTAGAGAGCTTGAGGAGTCCTGTTTCAAAATAGTTTGTGATCATATTATTAAAGGCTGTATAATGAATGCGTGCCCTGACATCCTGCCATTTCTTAATTTCTGAGTGCTTGACTTGTCAACCTTTAACATTTTAAGCTTTTTTTAAAAAGGTATTTGTAAAATTTACAAGGGTGCCTACGTTACTAAGGAGCCTAAGTTCCATCTTCAGAAGTGACAGAAGCCAAATTCCCAGAGAAAGTCGATGGGACTTAGGATCCTAAGCCACCTGGGCACTTTTTGAAAAGTTTACAAATATATATGTAAAATATGCAAAACTATGTTTGTTCAGTGCACAGGGATTTCTGCAGGAGACAGCTTGTTTTATTCAGGATGCTCATAAATATCTGAATGATGAATTATTATATTATGGATTTACCAGGATTTTGCAAGGCAATTCAAAGCTTTACAAAGTGACTGTCCATACCATTTTATGACATGTGCCCAAAGCCTTACAGAAAAAAAAATACAGCACTTCAATACTGGCAAACTAATTCATAAGGCTTTATCAAATAATGCAAGCCAGTACATTACACAAACTGATTCTTTGGTGTCACCTTTTCTATTGCTTGCCAAAGTAACAAAATAATTAGGTCTGAGGAAGACCTCTGGATTTTTACCAACATTTTGACAGAATCTACAGAAAGAGGGATAGAAGTTCCTTACTGAACTGCCTGGTGTCATGAGAAATATCAGTTTTTAAATCACTCTAAAAATAGTCTCTATTAAACGGTATACTTTAAATTATTTCCTTTCGCCCACAATGAAAATAGCATAGTGTAATGTTATGGATGATAATATTTAGTTTCCAGTGAATTTTGTGCTTTTGAGAACACTGACAGAAGTCCACAGAACACATGCAGCATGGGGAGAGAAAACTTCCTCACTCTGACTCACCAGTATGCATCAGCCCAGTTCTAGAAGGACCATATGCAGAGTTAAGGGAGTAGAGTAGTCTTAAGGTGCCTCTAATCATTGATGGCTTCACTGATCTTATCCAAAAGGCTTTACATTATTGCCAATTGTGATTTTCATACCTATCCACTAGAAACAGATTGGATATCATTCCCCTTTTTCCACATAAGTCACCAAAGTGCTGACATCTGGCAATGACTTTCAGTAACTACAGACCTGAGTCTGGATTTGACCTGGTGGTCTAGATGTGAAAGGTTTGTCTAATTACCAATAGTCTGAGGCCTGGTCTACACTACGCATTTAAACCAGTTTTAGGAGCGTTAAACCGATTTAACGCCACACCCGTCCACACTAAGAGGCCCTTTATATCGATATAAAGGGCTCTTTAAACCGGTTTCTGTACTCCTCCCCAACGAGAGGAGTAGCGCTAATATCGGTATTACCATATCGGATTAGGGTTAGTGTGGCCGCAAATCGACAGTATTGGCCTCCGGGCGGTATCCCACAGTGCACCACTGACCGCTCTGGACAGCAATCAGAACTCGGATGCAGTGGCCAGGTACACAGGAAAAGCCCCGCGAACTTTTGAATATCATTTCCTGTTTGCCCAGCGTGGAACTCCGATCAGCACGGGTGGCGATGCAGTCCGAAATCAAAATCCAAAAAGAGCTCCAGCATGGACCGTACGGATGTGATTGCTGTATGGGCAGGCAAATCTGTTCTATCAGAGCTTCGTTACAGAAGATGAAATTCCAAAGCATTTTTTAAAAATCTCCAGACAGAGGCCACAGCAGGGACTCAGCACGCTGCTGCGTGACAAACATAACGGAAAGCCAAAGAATCAAATGGACGCTCATGGAGGGAGGGAGGGGGGACTGAGGACTCAAGCTATCCCACAGTTCCTGCAGTCTCCGAAAAGCATTTGCATTCTTGGCTGAGCTCCCAACGCCTGTAGTGTCAAATACATTGTCCGCGGTGGTTCAGGGCATAGCTCGTCAATTTACCCACCTCACCTACCCCCAGAAGTAAAAAGGAAAAAAATCCTCTCTTGACTCTTTTAAATGTCACCTTATGTTTACTGAATGCTGCTGATCAACGCGATGCTGCAGCAGTCAACAGCAGCATCCTCGCCCCCCCCCATGGGTGGCTGATGGTACAATATGGCTGATATCCATCGTCATCATCAGCCTTGTGGCAGATGGTGCAGTACAAAAGGACTGGTATCCGTCCTCATCATCAGCCCGTGAGTGCTCCTGGCTGGCCCCCGGCTGGGAGCGCCTGGGTAAAAAACTCCTGATCATTCCCAGTAGATGGTACAGAACGGCTGGTAACCGTCTTCATCATAGCAACTGGGGGCTGAGCTCCATCAGCCCCCGCCTTTCATGTGTAAAGAAAAGATTCTGTTCTGCCTGGACTATCATAGCAGCGGGATGCTGGGCTCCTCTCTCCCACACTGCTTAATGTCCTGTCTGGACTATCATAGCAGCTGGAGGCTGCCTTCCCCTCATTTTATCTCACTAACAAGTCACTGTTTCTTATTCCTGCATTCTTTATTACTTCATCACACAAATGGGGGACACTGCAACAGTAGCCCAGGAAGGCTGGAGGAGGAGGGAATCAACAGGTGGGGTTGTTGCAGGGGCACCCCCTGTGAATGGCATACAGCTCATCATTTCTGCGGGATCTGACACGGAGCGGCTGTGCTCTCTGATACACTGGTTCTCTAGTACACTTGCCCCATATTCTAGGCAGGACTGATTCTATTTTTAGATACCATAAAGGAGGGATTGACTTGGGGAGTCATTCCCATTTTTGTCTTTTGCGCCCCCAGCTGATCTCAGCCAGGGGCACCTATGACAGCAGCAGATGGTACAGCACAAAAGGACTGGTAACCGTCATCTCATTGCCCCCCCAGTAAGGCCTTACTTAAGCCAAATGGCTACTCAGCACCAGTATTTCTATCGTTTAGTGTCCATAAGGGCAAAATCGGCCTGTTTTTGCTGCTGAACAAAGAAAATCTTGTTTTCAGTGCCTGTTGCCATTTCATCATGTCTGTACAAACAGAAGACATAAAACTGGCTTACAGCAGTACCTCAGCAGAGTCTGTTTCATGCTTGTCATGCGTCTGCCACTGTCCCGTAGCAGCAAGTGGCAATGTAACCAGCATCGAATCTTTCCAGATGAGGTATAAGGAGGAGTGTGCTCAGTGAACCTGCTGAACCTTTGTAAGCGATTTGTTACTATTCATTAATTTCTGCTTGCACTGGACTGGTTAGCGGCCCGTAGAACATTGTGAGCTCTCATTCAAGCTGTTTATGTGGACTGTATGCTCTTTGGGGCAGGGATGGTCTTTAATTAGGGTGACCAGATTATAGGGACAGTCCCGATATTTGGGGCTTTTGCTTACATAGATGCCTATTACCCCCCCACCCCCTGTCCCAATTTTTCACACTTGCTATCTGGTCACCCTAGGTCTTTTCCTTCTAACACCTAGCACAATGGGGCCACAGTCCTTGACTATCACTGCTGGGTGTATTATAAATAGTCAACTGCTGAAGTAATAATTCCTAGATTTTAGAGAGACTAGGGGGACAGTAGATGAGGGGGAGAATACTGAGGGGATGATGGAATGAGGATGGGATGGGGGAATGATTCTCAGAGAGCTGAGGAAGACTCTCCCCCTCCTGTTGCTCTCTGAGGTTCAAGAAAATCTGCTGGCAGCCCCTTCCAGTCCTGAGGTGAAAGGGTTTAATCATCCTGCTGGATGAAAAGTGCTACAGAAATAAAAGTCTATGTTGTTATTACACCGAATTGTAACCCACATGTAATTAGGATTTTGTCCTTATCACCATTTTTTAAAAAGGTAAATAGGCACTGAAGTCAGGCCCTCTGCAAATCAGGTCACTTTTGTCAAGGTGCCAAAAAAAAAAAAAAAGATTTAGGCACCTACGTTTGAAAAGGTTGGACAAAGTTGATTTATGGTCCTCCTCTCTATATAGTATATCAACACTCTTTTCTTTAATCTGTTTTGGACATGGTAGAGGTAAATTTCCTATTAGTGTTTTCTTTCTTTTCTCCAGAAGCTGCAGTGCATCACAGACATTGTCTAATTTTATAAAGTACCTATAGGTCAGGGATCTGGCATGTGTCATTTTGTTTCTGAGTGGACATTTCCAGTAAATGTAGTTTTCAGTTTACACTTAAGACGAGATGTCAAGATGACTAAAAAACTTCATGGTAAATTGCAAGTGAACTTTAAAAATTTGATTTGGCAATGACACGTCATGTTCAGAGAAGTAGTATTATAATCCAGTAGATGTCTGAATAAGCAATCAGAAATTCTTCAGTAAGGAAAGGTCAAGGAATATAGTGGAAACCACTTGTGTTAATACCTTGGAATGACATTAATCTGTTCTCTGCATGAAACATGGGCAATAGCTTGTGTGTGTGATTTAAGATATGGACAGTATTTCATTTTAAGAAGAGAAGAGGAAGCATTGTCTAGTGCTTAAAAAGTGCAGGACTGGGTGTCAAGATATCTACCGTAAGTTCTGGTCATAGCACTGCCAGTGACTCCCTGTGTGACTGTGGGCAAGTCTCTTAATCTCTCTGTGCTTCACTTGGTGGAAGTAGTGATTACCTACTGTCCAGAATTGTTATGAGGCTTATTAATTCATTATGTGAGGGTGCATTGAGATCTTCCTGTGGAACATGCTGTTGTATAAGGTCAGTACAATATCTCTGAAAAGAAGGACCCCCTCCAAAAGCCTTCCTGCAGCATGACAGAAGGTGAAAAGCACTAATAATTTAGCCTAAAAAATAGAATGCATTTTTTTAAAATATAAACCACCTCCTTAAACATTGACCTGATAGAGACTACTCGTGCTTAATTGTATGCTTACCCACTTTCCTGCATCAGGGACATACTGCTCAAAACCCTGCCAGTTTGAACCCCTTTGAGCACATTTCTTAGAAAGATATCCAATCCTGATTTAAAGATTTAAAGTCACAGAGAATCTGCCTCATCCTGTGGGTCCAGTTGTTAATTACTCTCACTGTTAAACATTTGAGCCTTGTTTCCCATTAGAATTTTTCTAGTATCAGCTTCTAGCTTTTGGATCTTATGATCATAGAATAAAAGCTGAACTTGACATTATTTATATAACTTTTCCAGCTCTTTATGTCTGATTTCTACAGCCAGGATTTGACATATAAATTAGTTCTTTCACATGTAAAATGTAGCGTAAGGAAAATCATGCAGTACAGATTATAATTTCTACCTTTATTTCACATTTCAGAGTCTCCACAATGCTTACAAAATATTCATATCCATTATTGTTTAAGCTGTTAGTTAAGCAGCTGACTTCCAAATTGGTTATGCACAAAATATTTCATATTTTTAACTTCCCTAATCCAGGGAATGTAAAACAGTTTGTGTCCAATGCAGATTTCAAGAGAAAAAAAATACAGTACATTATAGCTTTTCTTCCTATATTACTTACTAAATATAGTGTAATACAAGGAATAATATATCATGTAAAGCTCTATTGCAAATCCTGCATTTATAACCCATAAGTACATATTCAGTTATTTTAAAATAATTTCTCTGTGAAGGAATGATCATTTCTAACACCTTGGTTACACACTGTGGACCAAATCCTCCTTGCTGTTCTTATTCAAGTAGACCACTAAAGTCAATGAGCAAGGGGGCCAGTATTAGATGCAATTTTTCATGGACATGTTGCAACAGATGACATTATCTGCAAGAGAGCTTAGACACTGTAAGCCTTTAGAGTACAGTGAAGCCTACTGAAAATCTAAATAAAAACAATAAGAGATCTAATACAATAATAGAAGCCTCCTCTCATAAAAAGAGTATATTTTTAATAGGAACATAAGAGCAGCCATACTGGATCAGATCAATGGTCCATCTAGCCCAGTATTTTGACTCCAACATTATCCAGTATCAGAGCTTCAGGGAGTGTGGACAGAACAGGGGACTTTAGAGCAATCCACTCCATCTTCCCCTCCTAGTTTCTGGCAGTCAAACATTTAGGGTGGCCCTAAGCATAGTGTTGCATCCATGACCATCTTGGCTAATAGCAATTGATGGACCAATTGACCATGAACTTATGTAATTCGTTTCTGAACCCAGTAATACTTTTGGCATCACAACATCCATAGCAATGAGTTCCACAAGTTAACTGAACATTGTGTGAAAGAGTACTTCCCCTTGTTTCATTAAACCTGTTGCCTATTAATTTCATTGGGTGAGTTCTGATTGCTATATTATGGGAAAGGGTAAACAACATGTCTGTATTCACTATTTTAGGGCCATATCCTGCCATCACTGGAGTCAGATGGCATTTTCAGACATCGTAGTGTTCTTAGTTTACTATAAACCATACTTTCTGCAATAAAATGCTGTATGCAATCTGTATGGACAATGTGCATCTCTAGCAATCAGGTTTAACTTCTTAAAATGAAAACAATTGCACATAAAAAGAACAAAAGCCAGTCAGTCTGATACATTCAAATTAGATTGCCTTTAAAGTTAGATAGCAGGACAGGTTGCTTAGCATTAGTGGTAATGGTTGCAAAGAGAAAATAGCAGGGTTAGAGACTGCAGCAATAAGAGCAGTTATGGTTACTCTGGGCCCATTCATGAGAGATGCTGAGCACTGCAATGCAATGCACTCCCTCAGCTGCTGCTGACCAGGGAGGAAGTTTAAGGTGTTATCCACTTTGTGTGTTCCTGACAGCTGCTCCCATTAACTACAACTGTGATTGCAGGTCCTCAGTACATGCACAGGATCAGGCCCTCTAAGGATCAGGCCCACTGTAACTAATACCTCTTCCCCTAACCCTCCATAAGAGCCAAAGAGTTCTTAATAATCCAGGAATGGTGGTGTTGCACAGCAGCAGGGCCGCATTAAGGCAGGGGCTTTAGGGGGAAGCAATCTCTGGGCCACTAAAAGGGGCACTCAGGCGGGCTGCCTACCTGCCATAGCCCCACACCACTCCCAGAAGGGGCTGGCTACTAGCACGTCTGTGGCCCCTGGGGTGGCGGAGGAGGCAGCTCCATGTGCTGCCCGTGCCCCCAGCGCTGTCCTCACAGCTCCCATTGGCTGGTTCCCAGATAATGGGTGCTACGGGGTGGCGCTTGTGGGCACAGGCAGCGTACAGAAACCCGCTTCCCCTTCCCCCCAAGGGGCGCGCAGAGACATGCTAGCAGTGAGCCCCTTCCGGGAGTGGCATGGGGCTATGGCAGGCAGCCTGAGCCCTGCTGCACCGCTGGCCGGGAGCTGCCTGTGGTAAGCGCCTTCTGGCTGGAGCCTGCACTTCGCACCCCCTCCTCCACCCCATCCCCCTGCCCCAGATCAGAATCCCCTCCTGCACCCAAACTCCCTCTCAGACCCCACACCTCCTCTGGCACCCCAATCCCCTGCCCCAGCCCCTTCCTGCACCAAACTCCTTCCCAGGAAAAAGACTTGTATACAGGGACCCCACAAAATCTAATAGCCCCAGGCCCACAGGAGCGTTAATCCGGCCTGGCACAGCAGGTGGTACTCTCTAAACTGAAATGCCCTTCTCTGTGTTCAAATGCACCACCTTAGAAATGAACCAGCTCCCATTGCAGATCCATGTTTCTGTGCTATCTCTGTTGCTTCCAGGCTTTGACTTCTCAAATGTGAGTGCAATCGGTCACCTCTGAGCCAGTGGGCCAGTATGTTATAATAGCTCTACAGGTCTGACAGTCCAAAATGGGCATTAATCTGTCCTAAGCATCTTCATACTCTAAAGCAGTTTCATAATTATAGACTGAAGGGTTGAAATCCTGGAGTCAATGGGAGTTTTGACATTGAATTTGGTCAGGCCAGGATTTCACCCTAGATGTCTAAGAAATTTTCTTTTAGCAAAATGCAGGATTTCACTGTATTACACACCAGGAAGGATAAAACACTGGTACAAATTGAGAAACAATTTAAAGAAAGGAAATGAGTATTCCCATACAGAAACAGGAAGCTCAAATAAAAAATAGTTGCCATTCATGTTGTTTATCTTGGGGACCAAGCCTAGTATCCTTGTAACCTTATAGGGTAATAAAATGTGATCCCTGCTAGGTTGCAGGATGAAGTCCTTTTATAGAGTTATTCTTTTTTCAGTTGGTTAGAAATTTCTCCCATTGCACAAATTTTGGGATACTCCTTTTTTGCTCTATTTTTGGGAATTTGTTGTAAACAGGACTGGCCAGTGGTCATTTGGAGCCCCCTACGAATATCAAAACAGGGGCCCTAGTACCTGCCACAAGACTGTGACACTAAAATCACTTTAAACTCTACTTCTGCCAAGGGATTCCTGAGCTATAGGAAACCCTGTGGTTCAGGAGGCATAGAAGCCACCCAGAATGTAAGAGATGAAGGAAAGTATCTAATGAAAATGTAAGACTCAAAGACAAATGTACAAAACCAGGGTTTCTAACAAACACAATGAATGAGTGAACTTTGCAGGAAATTAGTAAGCGATTATCAACAGATGGTTCCTAATGTGGCTTGTTTCTTCATTTAAGTTGCCAGTTTTGTAGACTGCAGAAGTTTCTCTCTTCTAAACTAAAAGCCTTACAATGATTACAAATTAAAGGTATAATATAGATACAGAATTATACTGCAGACCAGTTAACTTGGGGGGGGGAGGGTAAGATCCTTGTGGCTGCAGGATACCACACCTTGCCCTAGCAAATCAACGTCATCTGCACATGTCCCTTCTGTTTGCCTGCGGCATGCCGCAGCACCAGGGAACTTCCCAGAGGCCTTCAGAGCATACAGAAAATCTGCTTTAGACAACAGAGAGTCCTCCTTTTAACGAAATAAAGGAAGACTCCAGTTCAAGAGTCTGGAAAAGCTTTAATGATGGTCTCATAGGCAGGAGGAGGTGTTTGTGTTGAATGACAGATGCGGAGGCTGTTGTTGGACCAGTGGAATTCAGGACGAGTTAAGCTGTTGGTGGTGTTCCCCACAAGGGTAGTGGTGGGGCTGGTGGGAGCCAGAGTAATCAGCTGACTGTTAGTTTCCACAGGGAGCGGAGGGCATTGCAAAAAGGGGTGGAAGGTGGAGGCTCGGAAGCTTGACTTTCTTGGGAAGGAGTTGGCTTGCTCCAGGGAGGCTTGCCGCTGGAAGGTGAGGCTGGCCAGGCTGAGATTGCTTCTGCGTTCGCAGCTGTTGTTCCGGTAGAATCCAGTCCTGTTGGCAGCATGGCCCTGAGAAGGAGGTCTGGAACGGCGGCTAGAGACTGACGAGCTCCACTGCGAAATGTGTGCGCTGGCTCTGCGACGGGACAGGCAAGTAAACAAAGCCCAGATTATCCCTCCAATCACCAATCCAATCACCATGGACACTGAGAAGGCTATTATCATCTGACCTAAAACACAGAAAATAAACAGCAAGGTTGCTTTATTTACCATACAGACTATTCAGTCTAGAAAATGAATTTGATATGGCAATATCAATAAGGATTAAAGATATTCATTTAGTGACATTATAGAGGACACATGCAACTTGTAATTACGCTGCAACAGAAATACAGGGTTTGATGCCGATCTCACTTACACTAGTTTTTAACAGTGTGACTCCAGTCAGTAACTCCTGTTTGATACCAATGAGAGCGAGAGAAGACTGGAAGTGGAAGGTACTCGTGAGCTTGCAGGAGGCAGTTAGTACCTATTAAAATCAGATGCAGACCAGATGTACAGCTCTACCAGAAAAGCACTGAGATGACTTTGGTCAGAGGTGACCACTGAAACACAAAAAGCTAATGGATGTTTTCCTCCTTCTGACCCCCAGTTTTGGGGACATATATATATGTCAAGCTGTCATTGCACAAAGCGTAAAATTTCTAGCCCTCTTACACTCGCCTGCACTCTAATAATCAGCATTGAGAGGCTCTGGAAAAGGACTCTAGCTAGGATAGTTTTCTTCCCCACATGATCAGGTTTTTGTATTAGATATTAGGAATGGCAATATACAAAAACCTGTAAGAGAACACTTCAACCTCCCTGGACACACAACAGCAGATTTAAAGGTAGCCATCCTGCAGCAAAAAAACTTCAGGACCAGACTTCAAAGAGAAACTGCTGAGCTTCCGTTCATTTGCAAATTTGACACCATCAGCTCAGGATTAAACAAAGACTAGCCAACTACAAAAGCAGTTTCTCCTCCCTTGTTGTTCATACCTCAACTGCTAGAAGAGGGCCTCATCCTCCCTGATTGAACTAACCTCATTATCTCTAGACTGATTCTTGCCTGCATATTTATACCTGCCTCTGGAAATTTCCACCACATGCGTCTGATGAAGTGGGTATTCACCCATGAAAGCTTATGCTCCAATATGTCTGTTAGTCTTTAAGGTGCCACAGGACTCTTTGTCACTTTTTAAATGCTCAGTGGGTTTTCCTGGTTCTCCATGCATGGTAGGGGGCTCTGTGTGCAATCTGGGCCTAGTAGCAATCAGATTGCAACAGACAGACAGTTTACATTAAGATGGGGTGAGTTGTGCCTCTCTGTTCGGGGAGCAGCCTGTTTTGTCTCTCTCTGTTTTTGGTTCCTCTGTTGATAAGGCTCTAGATTTTAAGAAATAAAATAGAGTTACAGTGCAACCTTTCAAAATATGTTTTTAGCTAACCCTTCTATGTGCATGCCATGAACATAACATGTACCACACCAAGAGGGTGAACAAAGGTTTCATTTGAAAGGCTTTAGTTTCAAATAGTAAAATTTAAAAGTAACTATAAGTTATTGGTGATTGACATACATGGGTAGCCTTGACAGTGAATTTCCAAACTTTTCTCCAATTAAGGGCTAGAGATTATCCCTAGCCACCTCTCAACCCCCACCCTCTGCTTTATGTCTCATTCAAGGTCCAAGGCAGAATTCCATTCCCTGGGCTCAGAGGACTGTGGGGTTTGCTCCTTCCCTTTATTCCCAGGTAGAACACTGCTCTGCCAAGGGTGGCACAGTAGAGCTGGGCCCATGACTAACCCCACTCTGCTAGCAAGTTGAACTGACCCTCTAAATGGGGGAATATGTAGTGCCCTACAAAAAGATGTAGTAGCAGGTGTGTAAGATGCTTCTCAGTGTAGCAGCCTGCAGGGAACTTGGAAGTTGGAGCATGGGCTGCAGGAGGAAAGAGTTTGGAAAGGAACAAATTAATCAGTCAGTGTGCACATGCTGCAAATACTAGCTGAAGTTGCAGCATCTTTGTAAACAGTAGCTTTAATAAAGACGGGGTGCTAGAACACTTTGTATAGTGAGCGTGCTGAGAGCCATTGAACCAAACTGTAAACCCAGGGTAGTCAATAGGCAGATTGTGGGCCAAATCTGGCCTGCCAGATGTTTTTGAATAGATCCCAAAATATTTTTATGTATTTATTAGCATTATTATAATTTTATTATTTTCTCTGAAGTCTGGACCTTAACTATACTTTGATCAAGAAATCTGGACCTTGACAAAAATAACTGACTTAACCCTGTATATAATGGAAACATCTTCAAGCCAGCCGGCCACCCAGCCCCATCCCCCAAACCACACACACCCTGTGTTCCAGCACCTATGAATAAAGAGCCAGATTAGCTTTTCTAACTTGGAGTCCACTCACATTATCTGGCAAGTGAAACATCCAGAACTCCCCCCAGGATGAGACAACTCCTTACTGTGGACTATGACTAAAGCACCTAATTAAAGACCATTGAAGTCAGTTGAAAGATCCCTACTGCTTTCAGTGGCATTTGGATCAGTCCCAGCTACTGCAATCTACTCTAAGATTTTGGGCCACCACAATCTTTTATTATTGTTTTATTAAAAAGGAGAATGATTTAGTAACCTATCTGAAATTTAACAAAGGTTTTTGTTTGGGAACATTAACTTAGCATCAGGCAGGAGAGTCCGTGCTCTGAATTCAAGTGCACAGCCTCCTGTAGAGAAGGATTTATTCATGCTAGGGCAAGCCTCTATTTCTCCACAATAATTAGGAGTGATTCCCTCCCTCACTGAAATCTCACAGCAGCTGCATAGAACATAAAACAAATAAATGAAGTGCTATGTATCAGACAAGCAAATTCTGCTTTCTGGGGGCTCTAGCAGATTCATGCATAGAACATGTCATATTCAAGCTGCTTGACTTTGGTTGGGTTGAAGGAGGATGCATCAGAAAGTGTCTGTTGTACAATGAAGGATTATTTTTGTCCCTTCCCTTTTTAAACTTCTCTCCCTCTCATGTTCCTGCAAGCATTTCCTCCCTTGTGCTGGGACAGTAGATCAGCATGTGCTGATGAGACAAAACTTGATTCAACCCAATGCATGGATACTATTTGGAGACTCATTTTTTCCCAACTGCCTAATCCACAAAATACAGTGTTTTAAAGCTGGAAACAATGGTTGATCAGGCATTTTCCATCTCAGGCATGCAGACTGCAAGCCAGCCAAATGGTCTTCTTCATCACAATTTTGCCTTAATGCTAAATGAAATAATCTGTGATATGGAAAGCCACATTTGAGCAGGTGATTGAAATTTAATGTAGAACACAGACTAGTGGACAAAAGATGAATTGCACCTGCATCCAATCAGCAAACTCTTAAATAACTGGAATAGAAAAACTGTGAGGACTGATTATTCTGCTACGATAAAGCAGTCTCTTCTCAAGTCATCAGCTGTAGTTCATTCTGCGATCTGATTCATGCAAGATCACAAGCAAACAAACTAAATAAATGTTCCTAGCACTTATGAGGTAAGGAGTTGAACCTGCTAGGGTTTGGACTTTGCTTCTAAAAAGCCCAGCAAGGTACTTGAGGCTCAGATCAATAAGCCAACCCATGTGGCATACAGCATTGTTGTTGTGTGTAGTTTGCCAAAACAACATTTCTACAACTGACAAGTGTTTAGAATGATTCTATTCCCTGATCTTTATCACTGATTGCCTGGTCCAAACAACCCTCTGATTGTTTGTAACAAATCCCTGATTCAGTAGGCTGGGTGAATCAGTGGGTTGACAGAATGAACCAGCTGTGATGTTTGTCATGGCAAATGTTGGGAAAGGTCACAGTGTGGTAATGGTGAAAAGAACAGAAGTGGTTGTCTGCAGCACAGACTGATTCAGGTAATTGGGACATTAGGAAAACAAAAAGATGTTGTGGAGGCTTACACAGCAGGCCTGGATGGTGCTGGGTTACGTAGGCAGCTATCTAACACTCTTCTACCTGAAGGGTTTCTAGAAGCTTCTGGAAATAAATAATTAGCTAAACTGAGTCAATAATGGGAAAATCATGAGTCCCTGAGGTATAGTTATTATGTTTGCCATCAAAAGAACAATGCTCATGAACAGAAAGTACAGTGGTTTAAATTTCATAACCAAGCCACCTACCTAGTAACAAGATTGCCCTCTGCTGGCAATCTACACTGATGAAAATAGAGCAATAGATAAAAGTTTAGATGATGTTGTGCTAGAAGTACTCACAGCAAACATGCAGGAGATGGAGAGCACCATGCTCTATTTGGTAATTACCAGAAACTCAGGAGGATTCTGACGTCTCTGGTGTAGACTCTTGGGTTAGTATTCTGCTCAGAGTTTGGAACGCTCACGTGAAGGGGAATGTTCAAACAAACTTTGTGAAGTATTGTTTACAAGGGATTTGTGAATGTTTGCATTAAACTCTATCTTAGGGTTGGAGCAGTAAACTTGCTTTGTGTCTACGTTACCAGCCTTTGTTCTTGATAAAAAGCTGAAAAGAAAAGTTTAAGATGCCATATGAAAATCATAAAAACCAAGTGAGACCTCACTTGATTTCACTAGTGACCAGCATTGAAAGGGATAATAATGACAGAGTAATTCTAATGACCAAGAGGAAACATCTAAGATCAAGACATTAATGTGTTTATTTCCTGACATCAGCACAGTCATGTAAAGAACTAAGCAAAGCAGTAACTGGCTCTTCTAAAGAATCCTGTGTGAAGGCAGTTGTAGAAACTGTTACTTCAGGGCTTTGGCCTATTTTCCTAAACACTGCTGAAATAGCAACATATGGTTTTCATCTGCTCACACATGCAGCGCGCGAGCCTCTAGCACAGCATGACTGTCTATCTTGTAAAAGTTGGAGTAGCATGCACTTTTAAAGAACTTAAACCAATTTAATGTACTGATACAGTGAACATAATTGCACAATGCAATATTGCATAATCTTTTATTGTAGTAAGTACTTAGCTAATAATATCTTATAAAAACTGACAGTAAAATCATTTACAATTTTGATATTTAACACTGTGGTTAAAATGGAGACTTCACAAATGAAGAGGGATTTCTTTAATGGGATACATGGTAGTTAGCAGCACATTACAATAAAGAAAATGTACAGTATTGGATCAAAGATGCATATCTTCAGCTTGATGTAAGGACTTTTAAAAGGTCCTCAATATTAACACATGCAATTCTATAATATTTTTGTTGGCTGCCTGATGCTGAAGGACATCCTGTTGGAACCTAAAGCATTAGAAAAATTTCTCAAAAACAGTCCCTCATTAAGTAGAAATCTGTGATCACTGAAATGCTGCCAAGGTCAGTGGAGAGAATTCTGCTGATGGATTTAACTTCTGCATCACCAGTTCAAAAATATCCCATGTGTTTCCTTAATCAATCAACTTATATTCTCCATTACTTGTTCAGATTGTCCCATTTCCCCCCATTCTTTCCCCTCTCTGTATTTCTTGTTTTCACTTGGAGAGTCTCATTTTTTTAGCCGTTAGTGCATTTTATTGACTACTGACTTCAGGCTGGTAAAATGGAGAGAACCCTAGTCTAATCTATACAGATTCTTATTACACTCTCATTGCCATAATAGCTGATTTCCAGCCACTAGTGTTAAATTTAGTGTAGCAGGGAAATTAAAAATTGCATCTTCTTTTTTTTGTGCATGCCATTTTGAGAATACAATGCTAAGTTCTCATCCAGTAGTAATTGGCAAGGCATCTTCTCAGATTTTCAGAAGTAAGAGTTAGCTTTTTGAATTTAGAAATGGTAAAGGTGGTTGTTCGTTTTTGAAGCGTCAGTAGACGGCTGATTGTGGATCTTATAATGGAGCACTGGTTGCAACCTTAGCTATAATATGGCTACCAGAATCTCTATAGTCAATAGTTTAAATTAGACTCATGCGAGAAGTTAAAATTCTGCTATAAAGAGTGAGGAAAATACGATGAGTCAGTACTAAATCTTGTTCCGTATGATGCTGAACTTCTTTCACTTCCTCCCTCTGCCCCCAGTTATGGGGCATAAGATTGTGTTATGTGTGGAAGGATAGTCTTGTAAAGCACAAGACTGTGACCCGGGCAACTTAGTTCTATTTAGTGCTCTTACACACATTTCTTTTGTAATTGTGGGTAAGTCCCCCTGCCTCTCCAAGCTGCAGCTTACTCATCTGGAAAATGAGGACAATAACACTTGTAATAATAATACATAGCTCACAGGAAGACTGAAGCTACATTTATGAATGTAGGAGGAACACTTTGTTTCGTGCACTTTAACGTTAAAGTATCCTGAGATAATCAGATGGAAGCCACTTGGTAACAAAGTATTATTCTTCAAAAGGCTTTAAAATGAGGGCTCAGTAACAAGACTAGCTGAAGAACAGTTCTTGGCCCCATGACATGCTGGTCAGATCTGATGCTGGGTCCTGCTAGATTTTGACATGTGTGATCCCTAAATGTAGAATTCACCTGCATGTAACTTATCCTCCAGAGAAGAGAGAGCACAAAGAAAGATTGAATGTGTCTGCCCCAGTAGCAACACAAGGAAACACTCACTGAGTCCTTGACAGAAGAAATACCCTTGACCTCCTCCTAAAACTATTTCCAGGGTTTGGAATCTTTTCTCAAATGAGAAAGCTCCCCAAAGGGTCATGGATTTATCAGCTGTGGGAATAAACAGCAGCCCTCAGCTAAGCAGCACCGTAACTGTTGCACACATTTTTTTGGCAAATATAGTGTAAAATATATTTGATTAACTTAAACAAGTAATACTATTAAGCAACGTTTTCTTGGCCTTTCTCCCCCCTACCACTACACTTGCTCTGTGTTCCTCCAGTGGAATGGTTAAGCCCTGAGAGCAAAAGGATCAGGAAGATAGCAGTTAGCAGAAGGCAACATACGTAGCCCGCAAGGACAGCATACAAGCATAAGATCATGCCCCCCCCACCATTACAGGGTGTGTTTTTTTCACCCAGCTACAGCCACTGTAATGTTTACCTCAGGTTTAGCAGAAGAATGGCAAAGGGAAACTAAGTTCCCAGTACAATGCACACAGTTTCTCTATCCGGTGGGTTTGCACCTATGTAGCTTGTGATTTGTTTTATCTGCTTGCCTGTGCGCATCCCAACATTCATCAGTGACTTCATCTGAATTATACCAAGGATACATTTGGTGTCTTCTCTGCCAAATCTCCATCCTCAGCTGCCCCCTGATAGTGACATCAGTGCAGTTATACCAGTCTAAAACTGGTCTAAATAAGACTCATCAGAAGAGGGTGCATTAGTGTTTTAGTTTTATATTTACTGAAGTTTATATAAATGATAATAGTCTATATTTGACATACAGTAATGAAGGGGCTAGCTAGAAAACAAAACACAATAACATAGCTGACACACCACTGTCCCTCCCAAGGAAATGGTGCCTCCTTTCAAATTATGACCTCTACTCATACTCATGATCAAATTGGGAGGAAGTTTCAGCTTCCTGCAGTTGTTGGGTGGGTTGCAAAATTGGCAAGCACAGTGCATGGGTGAATACTAGACTGCTTCAGGTGCTCCTTAGTAACATAGAAAGACAACAAAAACAGCAGCCAGAGAGACATCCTGCAGCAATGCTGCCAAAGACATAAGAAATCTGACTGACAAACTACTTACAAATCCCTCCTTCTCAAATATTGCTGGTGAGTACAGACGCTTGACATGCTGGAAAAGTGGCTGGGAAGATGAACAATGGTTCCCTTTTAAGGTACATGAATATTTCTAATAGTTTTGTGGGGGGAAAAAAACCTCAGGCTCTACAGAGTGATGAGAATCACTGCTGTTGGTTTGCCAAAGGAATGGCACTATATATAGCGGCCATCATCACAAATATTGTAGGAGCAGGTGACCAAAGTTCAGCACTGCAATACCCAACTGTAGGCCCCTTGCCAGCAGAGGAATCCTCAGCCCTAAGTTAGGCATCCAGGATCCCTATATAGATTTAATCAGAGACTATCAGGGCTGGAAGGGACCTCAGAAGGTCATCTAGTCCAACCTCCTGCTCAAAGCAGGACCAATCCCCAGACAGATTTTTGCCCCAGATCTCTAAATAGCCCCCTCAGGGATTGAGTTCACAACCCTGGGTTTAGTAGGCCAATGCTCAAACCACTGAGCTATCCCTCTCCCTAAGAGAACAGTTAGGTGGCTAAGCAAGGGATTCACAAAAACTAATGTGATAAGTGAGGAGTCACCTAATCTAGACAGTTGGAAATGCCAAGGGGACAGGAAGTCTAGGCCAGAAGGGAGGCACCTATCTTCACTTGGAATTCACAGTTGTGAGCCCATGCCTGGAGCTCAGCACCTAAGCCAAGTCAGTCCTTTCTTGCAAAAAAGTTAGGATGAACTGCTGTTGCCCCACCTATAGCCTGCTGGTCAGGGCCCTCACCGCTGATGTGTATGACCTAGGTTCAAGTTCCCACTCTGCCTGATTTGGAGCAGCAACTGGAGCCCTGGGCCCTTTAAATTGCTGTCAGAGCCCCTGGGTAGCAGAGGAGGCACAGGTAGTGATTTAAAGGGCCCCAAGCTCTGCTGCATTAGTGGCAGCTGGAGCCCCAGGCCCTTTAAATCTCAATTTAAAGGGCCTGGTGCTCTAAAGACCCCACCCCTTCTGTTTGAGGCCCCACCCCCTGCTCAGGAGTCCGGCATACCGGTAAATCCTTTAAATTACTTTCATCCCTGACTATAGCCCAGTGGTTAGGGCTATGGAGTCATTCCAGTCCTCTAAAGAACAGTTAAATATTTCCTACAAAGTGAAACAGCTTCAACAAAAGGCCCACTCCTGAATGCCCAATATCCCAATAGGTAGGGCACTCACTTGGGAGCTGGGAAATGTAGGTTCAAGTCCCTGCACTGAATCACGCAAAGTGGGGACTTGAACTCACATCTCTTACATCCTGGGTTATAAAGAGGAAGAAGCAGGTTTACTGGCAGCTGTATTTTGTGTAAAGCCCAATCTGATAAGCCTGCTCTTAGGTAGCTTCTGAGCATGCCTACTGGATTAGGCCCCATAGGTGAGATTGGCAAGGGAATGCTTAGTTTGAGGATCTCACCAGGGCTTAAGCGCTCAGTAGTGACAGAATATAGTTGGCTTTGTGCATCCCACTGGCAGAAATGTAGGCATCTATCAGACTTTACAGGCATAAGTGTAGGTGACTAGGGAATTTAGGGACCTACAGGGTTAGGCAGCAGCTGAGCAGGGTTTTTAAGGGTCTAAATTTTGGATGTGGGCACTAATCTGGCAGTTAGGCACCTAAATCCCTTTGCAGATCAAGCTCTGACTGAGTACTATTTCCATTTTCCAACTGCCTTTCATTTACATCTAGTAGTGTCAGCCTAAACAAGAACAATGTTTGAAATGAAAGCAGTCTCAAAGAGTTTAGTGTGGGGGCAATTATAACAGTGCTATACCTTGTGTCACTTGTACTCCATTATAATATGGTCATTGCCCTAATCCCCTCTGATTTAAAGCTAAGGTCCCTGGCCCAGCCTGTCCTGTAGCCACTCTATGTCATACTACCAGTCAGCGGTGGCGGCAAGCCCTCGAGGATGAGCTCCTTCACAGGTTTTATTTTTCATGGGTCCTTTGGTGACTGAAGAGGCTCGTTAGCAGACATTGCAGGTGGTGTTGGAAGCAAAGGTGCTTACCTTTGTTTTTGCCAGTGGTTGCTTTGGAAGAGGTGTGTGTTGGGGGGGGCACTCTGCCACTTTTAGGGGGAGATTATTTTCAGCATATTTATACACTTCTTTCATATTCTAGCTATTGATTGTGTTTATTGTTGGTATCTTTACTATTTTAATAATGATTTAATTGTTATGAACTACAACATTACATTATCATGAATTACAGTATATTAAAATCATTGCAATCACCTACAAGCTGTCTTCACTAACATCCCAGTTAAAGACATTATGTCTCACTGTAGCTTTCTGGATGAAACTGTCAGCAATCTTATTTACATCTAGGTTCCCTGGTATTATTTTGATGCACATTAAGGGCCGCTACATTATTCAGTTGCATCTGTCCCATTGATGGCTGGAGATAATTTTTAAGTCTTCTGAAAAAGGCCAATGAGCATTCCACAGTTCAGGATGATACAGGCACAGTGAGAAGGATTCTTATGAATTTGCAGTACTCTGGAAAAAGTGCTTCCAGACTACCGCAAATCACTCCAGGATATCTTTATTGATGGGTAACAGCTAATTTAGGCACCATCATTTTGTATGTATAGTTGGCATTATATTTTGCCATGTGTATTACTTTGCATTTAACATTGAATTTCATCTGCCATTTTGTTGCCAAGTCACCCAGTTTTGTCAGCTCCCTTTGTAACTCTTTGCAGCCTGTTTTGGACTTAACTATCTTGAGTAGTTTTGTATCATCTGCAAACTTTGCTACCTCACTGTTTACCCCTTTTTGCAGATCATTTATGAATATGTTGAACAGCACTGGGCCCAGACAAGCCCCTTGGGGGACACCTCTATTTACTTCTCTCCATTCTGAAAATGGACCATTTATTCCTACTCTTTATTCACTATATTTTAACTGGAGTGCTTGGGAATGCTTTCAGGATCATCTAACGCTCCTTAATTTAATTTAATGACAAGACTTTTGTTATCTTAATCACCCTGTCTCTGTTTATAAACAAACTTCCTGCCCCAAGTGAAGCAGTTGTTAGCAGCACAGAAAACACCACATTCCACACCCAAGTTCTGACTGCTGGGCACTGGACACCCACTATTTTTTTCTGTGGGTGCTTGAGCCCCAGAGTATCCACGGAGTCAGTGCCTATGGTTGAAAGACAGGGTTGGGCCATGATTGCTGCATGACTATTGTCTTTCCTTTCTTTTCTGGCATTTTCCTGCGACCAGAGCAAGGCGATTTTCCTCAAAGGTGGAGGTTCCCTCTCTGACAAGTCTTCGCCAATTATCCCTATCCTGGGATACTGTCTCCCAGTGTGTGGTGTCGATGCCACATCTCTTGATGTTTATCTTGAAGGTGTCTTTAAAGTGTTTCTTTTGACCTCCTCGTTTCCTTTCTCCTTTGCTGAGTTGGGCATACAGCAGTTGTTGTGGTATGCATACATCAGGCATGCGCACACAGTGCCCACTGTAGAGCCACTGCACAGGATGGAGGCAATCATCTGGTCATGGAGGAGTCTTACAATGATGATAAATTTGCTTGGGCAGACAAACTTTGACATGCTTTTCCACAGAGCCTCATGGTTGACAGAGTCAAAGGTTTTGGTCAGATCGATAAAGGCCATATACAGCTCCTGGTGTTGTTCTTTACATTTTTCCTGGATCTGCTAGCTGCAAAAATCATGTCGATGGTGCCTCGTGATGGTCTGAAGCAGCACTGGGAGTCTGGAAGTACTTCCTCTGCAAGAAGGAGCAGGCGATTCAGTCAGATTCTAGCAAGAATCTTCCCACCGATGGAGAGAGGGCAATGCCTCAATTGTTGCCACAATCAGCCTATCCCCCTTTTTGAAAATGACGACAATGTTAGCATTATGTAAGTTGGCAGGGATTTCTTCAGTGCGCCAGAATTTGAGGAGCAGCAAGTGAAGCTTGTTAGTCAGTGTTTCTCCCCCACTTTCAGCTGTTATGCCATCAGGACCTGGTGCTTTATTCTTCTTCATTTGTTTAATAGCTCTGCAGACCTCCTCAGGTGTTGTTGGGTTGGCAAGAGTTTCCCAGATTGGGTGCTGAGGGATGGAGTCTATGGTGTTGTCAGTCAGTCGATTCTTGATTTAGAAGCTTTTGGTAGTGTTCCTTCCAATGCTTTTTGATGGATTTGTTATCTTTAAGAAGGGTGCTACATCTTCGGATCTCAGAGGTGTGAGGCCACATGAGCTAGGTCCGTACAGGGTCTTTGTCTCACAAAAAAAGCTCCGCATATCATGTCTGTCAGCGAATGTTTGGAATTCTTTTGCTTTGTCCTCCCACATTTGTTTTTGATTTTTCATATCCTCCTTTGAAATTCAGCTTTGAGCTGATGGAAAATGTTCTGCTTCTGACTGGATAGTGGTTGGTTTTGCCAGTCGCAGAAAGCTTCTTTCTCTGGTCCAAAGGGGCTATAATCTCAATGTTGTTGTTGTCAAACCAGTCCTGTTGGCAGCAGGTAGCAAGGTCAATGGATTCCTCGCAAATCTCATGGATGGTCTGTTTTAGGGCTTCCCAGTCTTCAACACTTGTGTTGTCATTTCCAGGTGTGCATATGGCCAGTTTTTCCACTGAGGTGTGTTTGGAAGTTCTCTTGGTGCACTGAGGATTGAAGTCTTTGAATGTTGTATTGCCGTCTGTGTGATTTAGATTGCTTTCTATGTTTTGGTGCAATCCTGATGGGCATGACTGACCTCACCATACCACCAGTACAGATCACCCTAAAGTCAATGTAGATGGGAAGAGGAAGACCCTCAAGTGGTGTAGAGCTGGTATAATAGCTAAAACACCAACCCGCCTCACTTCCACCAGTGTAAGAGAGGTAGCCAGTGTATGAGGGGATGCCAGGATATCAGAATCATTAGGCAGCCCTCAGGCTGTTAGCTTATGCCTGATCAGATCAGCAGCCAGCCAGCCCAGCACTTGGGGAGTGCAATGGTGAATAGCTGTACTGTGCACTCCTCAGCTGTACCTGAGGATCAGGGCCTAAATACTTTATGGGTTTGCATTGAATTATATCAGCTCCAATAAAGAAAGCAGGAAATTGGCATTTCATCCAGAGAGACCCATCTTGCCCCAGAAGCCATCTAGCAAATGTTATACTGAGACCACTGGGAATACACACATTCTAGATCCCTCTTCAGAAAAAAATAGCCTTTCCAGTGCTTTCAGTATCCATTAGACAAGGTTTATATGGATTACAATTACTATATTCATTTATATTGCAGTAGTGCTGAGAGGCCCAAAGAAGGCCCCATTGTGCTCGCACTGTATGCACACTTCCTAACCAAAAGGGCTTACAATTCAAACCGAGTTTGCAATCAGAGTCATCCCAATTGCCACAAATGCACCATGTAAACACATTGTCACTATGCTCCAGTAATAAGAAAAACAGAATTACTCATACAAATGAAATCTTTTGCTAAGTGAAAGGAGAATTTTTATCACTATCAAATGCATGTCACGGTGTAACATTTCCCTGTGGAATTGGAGGAAGGTCTTGGAGGCACATTGTATCTGAGATTGCTGATAAGGTGGAGAAAAAAATATAAGGAGTTATCTAATCACACTCTAGGATTCCTTCATAATGCTGTTTAATTGTTTCAGTTTTGGTGATATATAGGTTTCCTTTCTGTCCCTAAAATAGATTTATTGTTAAGCAATTACACATTTTTTGTGTATTTCCAGGGGATCACACACAAAAAAAACATATCAGTCTGCCTCTTTGTCTATCAGATTCTGTGTTCTGTTGTAGGTATCCCCAATTACCATAGTATTTGAGCATCTCAGAGTCTGTAATGTATCTATCCACACAACACCCCTGTGTGGTAGGGCACTGCTACTATCCCCATTTTACAGAAAGAGACCTGAGGCACAAGGAGACTAAGTAACTTGCCCAAGGTCACACAGGAGGTCTGTGCCAGAGCAGGTCTCCCAAGTCTGTGCCAGAGCAGGTCTCCCAAGTAGAGGGGGAGGGATAGCTCAGTGGTTTGAGCATTGGCTTGCTAAACCCAGGGTTGTGAGTTTAATCCTTGAGGGGACCACTTAGGGATCTGGGGCAAAAATTGGTCCTGCTAGTGAAGGCAGAGGGCTGGACTCAATGACCTTTCAAGGTCCCTTCCAGTTCTAGGAGATTGGTATATTTCCAATTATTATCTTAAGTCTCAGACTAGGCTCTAACCATCAGATCATCTTTATTCTACAGCACTCTGAATTGCCATAACTATCAGTGCCCCAAATGCCACCCATGGCTATTAACGAAACACTGTCTGACAGTGTAATTCTTTCCATAGAAAGTCTCTACCTGCTGCAGCCAGATAGAACCAAATTCTGGTTGTTCCCAAGAGAAGACAGCACTTCTAATCTCTCATTGGGTATGATAAGAATTAACACTTCACCCTAAAATGGGCTCCTTAACCCAGGAATCTGAATACATTTCAGAGTATTCAATCAGTGAATAAAATCCTGTCCTCTATTGCACAGGTTCACTGCTGAGGAAGAAGGAGTGTCTCCTCATCACCCTCTCCAAGTACAGCTACATAGTAGCTGACATGGTACACTTTTAGCCATCTGTTGTTTGATAGAACTGGCGGGCTGGCTAACTCACATGCTTGTGATCCATAGCTCCAAAAGGGCAGAGTCTGCCAGTTGGGAGGGTGTGGTCAGTGTGGGGGCGTTATATGCTCCTATTGGCAGTTTGTGAGAGATGCTGACACATTGTTCTAGGAAGAATTTAGGGATATTCTGACTCCTGGTCTTACAAGCTCACTAAATCTCTCCCCTCCATTCCCTTCCTCCCCTCCCCCATGTTGCTTAAAAGTACCACCCTTTGCTTTGCCCTCTTTACTCCTCCACATCCAGTTGCTAAATTTGGCTTGATATTTACATAAACACTTTACTGAGTTGATCTATATTTTATATATGGTAACTAATTTTAAAAAAAGCCCGCAGTGAGGTTGACAATTAAAGATGGCAAAACAATTAATATAAATAATTTTAAGACAAAGAGAGCAACATCAATTCATCCACATTGCACATACTGTACTATATATTGATAACCTGCTTACCCAGGCATCAGAATTACTGCATATGTGCATTTTGTGCCATCACAATATCTTCAGTTGCACACAAAAGGCTCCATCATGGCTCCTAGCTACTAGTTCATGATGGGAGAGGTGGAGAGCCCTACTGCCCCAGGGAGAGCTCTGGAAGGGATTGTACTTTGGGATGATACAGCATGGCTGGATAGTTCTGCCGAAAGGCTACAGCCCTTCTCCTCCCTACTTTGGTCCCATGGGGTTGCTTCCACCTACAAGGGTTTGTAAAGATTGCAGTTGTCTCATGCCTGCCCAGGAGGTGCAAGGCCAGAAGAGGCTCCTCACACTCTTTTCCCACATCCCAGTTGTAAATCTAGGCAGGGGTCAGTCTTAATCCAGCCCAAAGATTCTGCAGAAGGAGGCCGCAACTGCAGGGGGAAAAGGAGGTGCTTAGCGTTAAGTTACCCCTCTGCAATAAGTGGGGTGATATGTTTCAGTGGTTTGACATCTTTTAATCTTTGGGTTTTACGCATTATAATAAGGGTCCTAGAAAAGAGACAGAAAGAAAATGATTGCAGGGAAAGTTGCAGTTGAGGTATTAAGCCATCCTTCCCAGAGACAGGTTTGGCTCATCCCTACTGATTAAAACACCATTTTAGAAAAAACAGCCATTCCAGCATGGAATGATTAAAAAAGGAAAACCAGTAATATTGTTTCAGGAAACAAGGCTACTAAGGGTGACACAGCACATGGAGTCTGAGGCCCTGATTGTGGGGTGTGTTCCAGCTGCTTTGTTCCACTCCAGCTATGCAAGGCTGCCCTAAAGCTGGCTTAGCAGGCCTCTTGGGGAGTGCCCCTGCAGAACAGAACTTCAGGTGGTGGGGAGCTTTGGTGTCTTACCCTCCCACCTCCTATCTGCTGGCACAGGAATGGTGTCCGGCCCATCATACACCCTAGTGATCATGGGCTGCCAGAACAATGGCCCTTTCAGGTTGTGCCAGGGATCTGGCCCAGCACAGAACAGCCCTGGGAGTAGGTAAGAAAATGATGTGTTAAAGCCACCATTACCCTCCCACCCCATGTGCACCACACATGGACTCAAGATTCTGGTTCTCAATGTCTGTAACTATAGCAAGAAAGTAAGGCAGCTGTGACATTCTCCAGGGTACAATCTGGACTCTTGGACAGCTGTGTGCCCTCAATTCTCCAACCTGGGGTGCCATTTACAATGCTTCGCTGTGAGAGCAACCACTCCTGGCCTACTCATACACAGCCTTCACCAGGTAAATTACCCCCAGCTATACTGCAAGAGTGCTTCAGCCAGCCAGCCTGCCACCCTTGAATTATACTGCAGCGCAACACCAGCAAATTCCCAGTCCCAGACTTTCCCCCAGAAATGTGTATCTTGTACTGCCCAGCACCCTCCTGGGCAATACAAGTTCATATAAAGTCCATCATTTCATTAATAGAAAATGATATGCACAAACCTTGTTATCTCAAGTGGAGTTTCCCAAACACTTCAATCCAAACACACTGACTTAGATAAAACAATAGAACAAGTTTATTAACTACAGAAAGACTAAGAAATTAAAGTAATGATGCATAAAAGACAGAATTTGGTTATAAGAAAATTAAAGGTAAAATACAATTAATAGCTAAGCGAACAAGCTAAAGTGAATGAAAAGCAAAGGCTCTCTCTCACCACAAGTTTACAGCAGTCTGTCTGGAATCCTTTCAGCCAGGACCCTTCCCCCAAGTTCTATGAGGCTTCTTTTGTCTTTCAAGTATTGTTGATGCCATGAGTAGAGACAAGGGGAAAGAGGTAATCAGGGGAGTTTGCTCCCCATTTTTATAACAATTCTCTTCTTTGTGAATCATCTCCAGCTGGGGTTCAGGTGACAGCCAGTCTGTTTTCACAGGAACTTCCATCTGTTCCATTGCCAAGATGTAAAATTATTGCTCACACCCTTCTTCCTGCCAAAGAATAGCTGCTTACCCAGGTGATAGTCCATTTGATTTTGTTGACACCTGGCTGAGGCATCAATTTGCCTTTTGTCTCTGAGGAACTGGCCTGCTTTTCTAAACTTGGAGCCTGTCTTAGTCAAGCCATACAGTAAATAATATGTTGCCACACATATTTTACTAGGACAGTAATGATCAGCACATTATGAGTTTTCAAATGATACCTCACAAGGCATAGTTTGTACAAAATCCATCATAGTCTTGTAAAAAGGGTGGACATAGGGATATAGACTGTCACAGCAGTTCTTGAAACTGTTATGCTGTACTGCTAAGGGTAAAATGGAGGAGTGCAAAGAGTGTAGAAGGAGCATGGGTGAAGTGAAAGTGTGCGTAAAAGGAAGTGACAATGAAAAGAGAAGTGAGAGACATAGTAGGAAGAGTGGGAGACTCATTCAGAAAGTGGGGAATGGGAGACAAACAACTATTCACTTTCAGAGTGAGTTTCTAAAAGAATTCTGGAGGAAGATGCCCCAGACCCTGTTCCCAAGATGCCATATTTAGTGAGTACACTAGAAAGGCACTGATTATCCTACAACATTTCATGCCAGCACTTCTCTTCATCAGTAGTATTTCAGTGAGATCTATGAGACCGTAGCCACCATTCTGACGAGTCTGGCAGTCTGATCCTTCTTTACACAAACTGGTACTACTGTATCTTCACACCTAATGCCCATTTCCCCCCAGAGAGAGTATATTGGCAACAAAAAATCTTGGCGGGGGGTAGACTACATGCAGAGGCAGCTCCAGACCCCAGCATGCCAAGCGTGTGCTTGGGGCAGCATGCCGCGGGGGGCGCTTTGCCGGTCGCCGGGAGGGCGGCAGGCGGCTCCGGTGGACCTCCCGCAGGCATGCCTGCGGAGGGTTCGCTGGTCCCGTGGCTCCACCGGATGCCTGCGGGAGGTCCACCGGAGCCGCGGGACCGGCGACCGGCAGAGTGCCTCCCGCGGCATGCCGCCCTGCTTGGGGCGGCGAAATGTCTAGAGCCGCCCCTGACTACATGACCCTTTCAGTCCCTTCTAACCCTATGATTCTATAATTCTATAAACAAATGGGATCCAAAAAGAGATAACTGGCTACAGGGGGAGGTTTCTTCCTTGCCAGATTAGTCCAGCCAAGTTGTCCGAGACAGGCATATGCTTGCTTTCCAAGTGGGGAAAAAAAATTCCTCCTTGCAACCAGGAAGCACCTCTTGAGATCTCTTGAATTGGCTAGGGGAGGAGCAGAGCTGCCAGAGGCTACAACAACCTTGCTAAGTACCTCTAGGTGACAGAAAGAGAAGGTATCACATCCTATCACATGTTTGCTATGGTTTCCCAATTAAATAGAGGAAGTTTAATGACAAGGCCATGACATCCATTACAAAACCCATGGAAGTGTACACTAGGAAAGGAGGTTAAAATCAATCTTTCTATACCTAATAGAAAAACTCATGATTTTTATTCCCACAAAATTATTCTGTTTACAGTTTATTCATGTATTTGTTCTGTATATTGGGTTTTGGGAGTCATTTCTCAAGGTGTTTTTTTATGATGTGGACAGCTGTCTAATAGGAAGTGGTCTGAGACCACTAACACAATTCACATAACGTGACTCAAACCAAGCTGTGCATACATGCTGCTCCTATCATATATATCTATACAACTTTGCTTAGCTGGTGTGATGCGGTGCTCATTCCACACCTCACCTGAAGGGGTTAAGATAACTGGGAAGGGGCTAATTAAACTAGGAGGCTGCACCTGGGGAAGAATGAGGCTGGACAGGCAAACCCTAACAGAAGATGAAGCTCAGCTGAGCAGGTATAGGCTGGCCCTGTGCAAAGCCAGCAAGCTGAGACCAGAAGGGGGCTGTAGGGGAAGTCATCTGTAGTTAGTTCCTGGGAGAAGGGAGGATGTTTGGGGTTAGACAGTTAAATAGTACACTTGCTTCCTGGAAGAAGAGTGTTTAGGCTGGAAAACTGGGGGTGGAAATAGAGCAGAGAGGTAGAAAGGTGTCCTGGAAGCAAGCAGACCATAGTTGCTAGACATAGGGTCCCTAGATTGGAGCCTAGAGTACTGGGTTGGCCTGAGTTTCCCTTATAGCCACTGGGAAAGAGGCCTAGACCTAGCCTTGGATTGGAAAACTGTCTGGAGTGGCATGAAGATAGCTGATCTAGTGGGACTTTAATACCCCAAAGGGGAAACACCAATAGTGACCTGCCTGGAGGGCCAAGTCATGAAGAGAGAGTGTGCTGAGTCTCAGAAAGCAAAAAGAGCAGCAGTGAGAGCAAATGACAGAAAGGGGCATCAGATCCGGATGGAGCTTATCCCCTGACTAGCCAGAAGGAGGTAACCTAGTGGTGAGTGAACATGTGGGCTTTTAATAATATACTGTGGCATGGACTGGTTTGGAAAAGAATAATGTGTGCTCAAATATAAACAAACAGTAAGTCTCGCAGTGGAGACTTGACTTTGTTCATTGTTTTAAAATTCTTAAAATCACTTCTAAAAGAGCTATCGTCTCAAGTTAACAGTGGAAACTTCAAGAGTTCCAGAAAACAGGATTCCTGTAGATAATTTCCAGAGTATGATACCAGCTATTGGACAATAGATTAATAATGATGGTGAATTGTTCTAACAGTTTTTACAGTACTTAATTTTGTCCACCTCTAGTAAGTCCCTGATCAGCAAACAATTACACACACACTTAAGTCTATCCATTTATTATCCCATTGAAACCAACTGGATGATTCTCAAGAGTAAATTTAAGACTGTGTGTAAACTACTGCGGGATTTAGTCTAAGTAATTTGTTAGTGCCCACAATCCTATATGCTTCTTTAAAAAGAGAGTGTAAAATGTATTCTTAAAGTCAGACTTTGCTGAAAGCAGCTATGTTATATGCTCAGTTTAACTGATGACATCTCCTGAAAATCAGTGTCATTTGATCTCCTCTCCTATTCCACCTGTTCCCACATGATATGGCAGGAAAGAAAGAAGTGCCAATCCCACTGCTATGTCCCAAAACTATTGGGGGAGAGAAGCATTGAGCCAGAGGCATCTCTATCTTCTCTCTGTAACCATGGAAGCCCTTCGACGGGAACACTGGCTGGTTCACTGAGAAATTGATCTACTGTGTGGGTGTCACCAAGTGGAGGGAATTGTGGTGCTATGCAATATCAATTCCTTGGTAACAACACAAGAAATTTTTTATGGAAGTGAATGCTGATTCTCTCAGCATTATAGCAACTCGTGCAGGTGCTTCTCTGTACAGTCAGCCAGGAGCATGGAACAATCAGGGGTTTGGCAAGCCCTGGGAGGCACCCAAAAGTGAGCAGAAAAGTAATAGCAATACAGCTACTAAGGGGGCCATAGTGCCAGCACTAGGCCCCAGAGGTAGAGCAGATGCCCAGCCCCCAGTGCAGATGAAGGACCTTGTCCACAGATTCCTCTGGCTGGAAAGCCACAGTGCCTGTTGAGTTAGAAACTCTGGATTGTGAATTCACAATGTCTCATGTAACTTTGCCCTTCTGATGGATTTTTCCATTAGAGAGAAAATATAGTGCTCTGGATACTTGGCTAAGAACGGAATAAAATCTGGGGTTTACAGTAGGTAGTGCCTCTTACTCAAGGATTCTCAAAATATCGGCTATATGAAAGCACTCTTTCACTCCTGTTCTGAAATAGCTATTTACAAAAATACGCAGTTTCACTCTAAAAACTGGCAGTCATCTTTGCTTCAGATACCGGAGGACAGTACCCGAAACAAGGAGAGCACATCCTATGAAGTGCATGTATCAATACAGGAATCAGAGATTGGCACTCAGAGGTCTGTTACTCACACAAGGTGACACAAAGGAACTCCCACAAAAGTGTCCCGTAAGCTTATCTCCCTCTTTACTCCCAATGCATCCTCATAGTAAAGCAGGCCTCTGTTGTTTTTAGTGTATATTATTTTGTAGATTTACATATTGCAAGGACTCCTGAAAAGATCACAAGGGATGGTAAGACTAAAATAGGCAAATATACATTATGTGACTTGTGTAATGCAAAGCAGGGCAAGTTTTAGGACTTTTTGGCGTGAAGGGATCTCCATGGTTGCTGCTGGTGTTTTTGTGTGTGTGTGTGTGTGTGTGTGTGTGTGTGTGTGTGTGTGTGTGTGTGTGTGAATCTACCTACTGAATTTTGATATTACTAATACCCCTGTCTCATACCCAATATATTTTGGTTAAGGAACCCTTCCCAGGTTTTAACAATAGCACATTAGAGTTAATGGACAAAGAACAGGTCAGATTCTGAGAGACAGTGAAGACGAGTTGATTTTGTGAGGCTTTCAGCTTATTAGAAACCTTTCACAGCTTGGAAAGACAAACCGATTATTTAAAAAATTGCACTTCCTTTAGTCTTTGCTACATCTCTTTCATCTGAAAATGGGCCAAATCCTGCTTGCTTTCCTTATACGAGCGGCTTCATTAAATTACTGAGATTAGGTGCTTAACAAGCCATTGAAATTAATTGACAAACTCTCATTGACTTCAATAATGGACTTTGGATCCGACCATGGGTGAGAGTTGGTCCAAAAACCCACCTGCTAGATCTCAACTGTTTGGATTTTTCAAGAAACTATCCTGACACTTCATTAAGAAGCATTTGGAAAATATTTGCACCACAAAAATAAGTAATCCATTAATTGTTTCAGTGGTAATAATTCTAGAAATCTGCCCCAGTGATAACATGACATTTTACAAAGTAATTGGTGGCATACTTGTGTTATAATTCCTACTAATAATACTCTAGTAAAAAAAAAAATCTTACCCCAAAAGTTTGGCGGCCATGAACTATCCGAATGAGTACTGTTTTTATCCATAACATCCAAAATAATAAATGCGAAATTGGTATGTCCGCGATGAAGCACTAGATTTTGATATGTCTGCAATTCAGCAGGAGAAGAAATGGGTTCACGCAGCCAGTCACATTGTTTTGCTTGCATAGAAGGAAATAAAAAGTATCACATTTCCTGCTTTTAGACTCAAATTAGCAACTGTTTGTCTTATCTTGGCGTGCCACATGGTGCCTGAGACGGGGACAATTTCCCTCTCGTCATTTCCTCAGCTAAGGAGTGAATTGACTTAAAACAATACCAAATCTCCTCCTTTTCTGAAGCTTGCCACTGTATCCAAAGTCATCTGAGAGAGATGAGGGTTCCTTCCTCTGCCCCACATCAATCCCCCTCATCCTGCCTGCTTTAAGCATTTCAAAACACCTATTGACTTCAGTGGGGATTTTTCAATATACCAGGAAGGCAGGATTGGTGTCTTATTAAATATCCTTTCCTTAAATGTCTCATAAGAGTATGTTTTTATTTGTTCAACTAGAATGAAAGCTTAGACCTGACAATCTGACCACTCATATGAATATTGTTTTAATTATTATATTTCACAGTTCCTCTGTTAATCTAAGGATGTATGTGGGGAGGAAAGAGAGAGCCCATGTTCCAGAAAGCAATTTTGTGGTTTGAATGCTGCCTAGTGCTGTGAGGCCCTAATCCCTGCTTGGGGTTTCTACCTACCAACTCAAAAGAAGTAATAAATAGTAGGACTGTCGATTTAATCACAAGTGTCAGAGGGGTAGCCATGTTAGTCTGGATCTGTAAAAGCAGCAAAGGGTCCTGTGGCACCTTATAGACTAACAGATGGATGCATCCGACGAAGTGGGTATTCACCCACGAAAGCTCATGCTCCAAAACGTCTGTTAGTCTATAAGGTGCCACAGGACTCTTTGCTGATTTAATCACAGTTAACTCACATGATTAACTCAAAAAAAATCGTGATTAATATTTTTAATCGCAATTAATCAGTTTTAATCGCACTGTTAAACAATAGAATACCAACTGAAATTTATTAAATATTTTGGATGTTTTTCTACATTTTCATATATATTGTATTTTGTGTTGTAATTTAAATCAAACTGTATATTTTTATTACAAATATTTGCACTGTAAAAATGATAAAATAAATAGTATTTTTCAATTCATCTAATTCAAGTACAATCTCTTTATAATGAAAGTTGAACTTACAAATGTAGAATTACGTACCAAAAACCTTCATTCAAAAATAAAACGTCAGCGCCTATAAATCCACTCAGTCCCACTTCTTGTTCAGCCAATCACTAAGATAAACAAGTTTGTTTACATTTACAGGAGATACTGATGCCCTCTTCTTATTTACAATATCACCAGAAATTGAGAACAGGCATTTGCATGGCACTTTGGTAGCTGGCCAGATATGCTATGTGCCAGATAAGCTAAACATTCGTATGCCCCTTCAGGCTTCAGCCACCATTCCAGAGGACATGCTTCCATGCTGATGACACTCGTTAAAAAAAAATGCATTAATTAAATTTGTGACTGAACTCCTGAGGGGAGAATAGTATGTCTCCTGCTCTGTTTTACCCACATTCTGCCATGTTATAGCAGCCTCGGATGATGACCCAGCATATGTTCATTTTAAGAACAGTTTCACTGCAGATTTCACAAAACAGAAAAGGTACCAATGTGAGATTTCTAAAGATAGCTACACCACTCGACCCCAGGTTTAAGAACCTGAAGTGCCTTCCAAAATTTGAGAGGGATGAGATGCGGAGCATGCTTTCAAAGTCTTAAAAGAGCAACACTCTGATGCGGAAACTACAGAACCCGAACCACCAAAAAAGAAAATCAACCTTCTGATGGTGGCATCTGACTCAGATAATGAAAATGAACATGCGTTGGTCCAAACTGCTTTGGCTTGTTATCGAGCAGAACCCGTCATCAGCATGGACACGTCCCCTGGAATGCTGGTTGAAGCATGAATGGACATATGAATCTTTAGCGCATCTGGCACGGAAATATCTTGCGACACCGGCTACAATAGTGCCATGCAAATGCCTGTTATCACTTTCAGGTAGGGTCACTAGATGTCTCAATTTTATAGGGACAGTCCCGACTTTGGGGGCTTTTTCTTGTATAGGCACCTATTACTTCCCCCCCCCCCCCCGCCCGGTCCTGATTTTTTATACTTGCTATCTGGTCACCCTACTTTCAGGTGACATTGTAAACAAGAAGTGGGCATCATCATCTCCTGCAAATGTAAACAAACTTGTTTGTCTGAGCGATTGGGTAAACAAGAAGTAGGACTGAGTGGATTTGCAGGCTTTAAATTTTACATAGTTTTATTTTTGAGTGAAAGGTTTTTTTTGTACATAATTCTACATTTGTAAGTCCATCTTTCATTATAAAGAGATTGAACTATAGTACTTGTGTTAGGTGAATTGAAAAATACTATTTCTTTTGGAATTTTTTACAGTAGAAGTACTTGTAGTAAAAAATAAATATGAAGTGAGCACTGTACACTTTGTATTCTGTGTTTTAATTGAAATAAATATATTTGAAAATGTAGAAAACATCCAAAAATATTTAAATAAATGGTATTCTATTATTGTTTAATAGTGCGATTAATCATGATTAATTTTTTCGATCACTTGACAGCCCTAATAGTAATAATAATACACACTTTATGCCCCAAAAATATAATCAAGAGACTTAATGGTATGTACATTGTTATATGCTATATTTCTGTGAAAATGTAGAAAGAGCAGTAGACTACAGATGACCATATATTCTTGTGAAAACATCGCAGGTCCTAGCACAAAAGCTCTTACTTCTTAAATGCGCCTGCTAATTAATTAGTGATAAGTCTATAAGATCTATAAAATTCTGGTACAGATTTCAAACCTCTTTTCTCTTCCAGAGTTTTTGTAGGGTGCAGTTCAGCCTTTCATAGACAATAGGATCAGTTACATCATCCATGTCTGGCTTTGAATTCCAAAACCCCAAAGTTCAGGCATATTTAGACCTGAGGATTTGGTTCTAGACCAATATTACTGATTCTAAACTCTGATGTTACACCAAGCTAAAATGTATTAAAGAAAGAAACATGACTTGTTAGTGAAAACTCAATGACCAATATTTTCAAACCGGGGGCCAAGTATTAGACACCTAAGTGAAAGAGGCATGACTTTCAGAAGTATGAATTATTTTGAAAATTATTAATAGGGAAGAAATCTTCTCTCTCCTAAACAAGTCTAAGGTCTAAATCATCCTTTTTGGAGTATGTTTAAAAGAGATAATAAAATACAGTGGCCAGAACTTTCAAACCTGGTGCCTACATCCATGTCTAGACTCCTAACCAAAAGAGGCCTGTTTTTCAGAGATGTTAAACATATAGAGATGAGTAAACAGAAGGGCAATCAAGGTCAATACAAAGAACATAAGAAAATTTGCTGATTTTGGAAATGTTCTGCAGATCTAGTTGAAATAACATTATAGTGATGCCATTCACACCATGTTGCCAAAATGAATGAATCGACTACAGTAATAATCCAATTTCCAATAATCAGTGAATAGAAAGGTAACAGCAATGGGTGATGAAACAGATTAGAAGTATGAAATCCATTTATTTGAAAAGACTAGGACTGTTTATTTTAGAAAGGAGACAAATAAGAGGGCACATGATAAAGATATACTGTGAATGGTATAGATGGTCATATAGTCACTGTTCTGCCTTACCCTCTCATAATATAAGATCAAAAGGATATTCAATGAGATTGTAATGTAACACATTTTAAAATCATAGAAGTAAATATTTTTACACAATGGATAATTAGTCTATGGAAATGATTATTACTAGTAAGTATCATTCAGAAATAGAGCTTAGCAAGATTCAAAATGAACTGGACATCTATATGGCTAATGCAAACATCCACTGTAGAATATAAACCCTCATGCTATGTTATGTAAATAAGCACTAACAGGTGATGGCTAGGAAGAAAGTTTCTCTATGGGCAGGTTATTCCATCATTGAAGTTCTTTTACCTTCCTCTGAAGCATCATGTATTGGCCAGTCAGACAGAATACCAGACTATTTAGACCACTAATTTGACCAGTATGGCAATTCCTATTTTACCTCTACATGTTAAACACTACTAAAAATATGACAGTGGTGAAAGTTTTGAATGTCCTGGTTATATGTTTTTAGAAATGCTGCTGCATTTCTTCAATGGGCCAATTCTGCCATACTCTTTCATATTAAGAACTACCTTACTCTGCAAATGGTATTATTGTAAACAAGACTACTAAAATACTACTCAGCTTGAGTATGGATGGGTTAAATCTGGCCCACTGACTTCAGACAGATATGAGATGGTGAATAAGTGGATGACAAGTTGTCAAATTCATTGCTGGTAGATGCGGACATAACTCCACTGAAATGAATTAAATCATCCACTCCTCCATAAAAGGGAACTAAATTTTGTGCTTAAACATTGTCAGCAAAGTCAGAAGAGTTACCCTGATTCACACCAGAGTAATTAGAAGCAGAAATTGACATATCTCCATTTATAAATTAGCAATGTACGTCTGCCCTGAGATATTAACTGTTTTTGAAAACTAGGTCTCATTTTATTAGCACTTTTCAGGGTTTAATGCACTGTACGTATTTATGTTGAACTCTTTTGAGAGAATTTGAAATCCTTTGTTTGCCGTTCAAGAGCCTATAAAGCTCACTGAAAGGAAGGAGTGAGACAGACTACAGTTGAGTATGTGCAGTAATTTATTCTACTTTTTCCATCTGGAGGCTCTGATTTAGACTGGGATTTCCTTTAATTGTTTCACTTTTCAGCCATCTCAGATTTGTCCTTGGTTCATTTACAGCTGTCCAGAGGCATGAAGAACAACCAAGGAATAGTTGTTTTTCCTTAACTAGAGATGGAAAAATGCTCTCATCTCATAGTGGGCTATCTATTTAAAGGGATAGTCATAATATGATAAATGACAAAGAAATTATCACTGAAAGGTACACTCAATGATTCATTTGTGCATGAACAAAGACATAGACTCAATGCAGGATTTTGTAGTTTAGTTGCTGTGGAGCTTAATCTTCACTGAGAAGATTAAATTGGCTACTTAACCTATCTTCAAAATGATGTGTCTAGCATGTTGCTTCTTTGAGCCTGCCTCTCCCTCAGTGGATGCTAAAAGAATATGGCTTTTAGAGACTGCATCAGCATGTCAAGAGGAGAAGAGGGTTCTTGGTTTCCAGTAAAGGCAAAGACTTAACTACTTTTCATCATACTTACCAGAAAAATTCTTCCCTGGGCTGAGAACAAGCATTAGGAATTTCAGTGACATAGCTTTCCCAAGAAAGTATAGTAAGCACCAGGAGTGGTGTGTGTGTGGAGCTTAGAAGGAAAGCAACTTCTTGACCATTTCTGTAGCACTACACTAGCGATGGGACAATGCAACATTGTTGGATGTGAATATGCCTGATTTAAAGAGACACTTTTTCAAGGTTTTTAGGTCCAACATTCAACACAACACCTTGCAATCTTGAATATCACTGAATGTGATAACCATGTGGAATTTAGTTGAGGATGCTGAGAGGAGAGGAGGCAGAGAAGATGAGTCCCCTCTCTTCCTGCCAGCCCAGAACTGCAGAGTGATGTTCCTGTTATCTAGAAAAACAAATCTCTGTGAGCCACTGACTTCAGTGTGGGGCTGAAGAATGAGACACAGAGAGGGGAAAAAGGTTCACTGGTCCACCTGCCAACTCCAGTATTATACTAATTACTCAGCTTGAGCTTCTCTCTGGTATTTCATTTATATTGCATTGATCTGTATCTGGCTGTCTTACATGCTCGTATGATTGATGTCTTTCTCTCACAGTTGCCTGCTTTAACAACCACATGTGGAAACCTGGTGGGGAGAGGCTGTGTTAGCTCTCTCCTTCTGATGTTGCTGTGTGTACATACGAATTCACTGCACTTTTATTAACTATTTGTTTGTATTACCCCCACCCCCACCCCCATAGCCTACGACACAGAAGGAAAAACTATGTTCCCTTGTGGGGAAAATGAAAAATCATTCAATAGAAAATAACACTGCTGTAGCCATCATGATTTGCAGACTTCAGTAACTCAGCCAGAGGTTATGGGTCTATTGCAGGAGTGGTTGGGCAATGTTCTTGGCCTGCAATGTGCAGGAGGTAAGATTAGATGATCATGATGGTCCCTTCTGGCCTTAAAGTCTATGAGCATTTTAAAACCAACCTATATGATTGTGCATCCAGCTACTCTATCTTGGTGAAACCATTTTTGATCTATTGGATTCTTACACACCTGCTGTTCTTTTTTTTAAAACAATGAAAGAAAATCATACCAATTTTGCTCACCCTGAAGGAGGCCTGAAATTTCAAAGGACAGTGAAAAATAACTTTCATAGATCTGCCTAAATTTATTCATGCTGGATGATGCTTCTGCTGCTTAACCTAGAGAGATGAATTTTTTTGAAAGACATGAAGTCCACTTTACCTATTAAACTGAATGACATATATCAGAGCAGAATTACATGTGTCCTAAGTTGCCAAACAGCTTTTAAAGGACCTGACATCTTACATAACCACAAACATATTGCTGAGTAATGTTGTTTACACAGGGACTTGCAGAATAGCTGATGTGTGAACATAATGACCATATTGAGTCAAACCAATGGTTCACCTAGCCCTGTATCCTTTTGCTGACAGTGGCCAGATCCAGATTCTTCAGAAGAAATGAATAGAACAGGGCAATTTCAGGTGATCCATCACATGTCCTCCAGTCCCAACTTCTGGCAGTTGAAGATTTAGGAACACTTTGAGCATGGGGTTGCATCCCTGACCATCTTTGCTAATAGCCATTGATGGACCTATCCTCCATGAACTTGTCCAATTCTTTTTTTAACCCAGTTATGTTTTTGGCCTTCATGACATCCTTTGGCAATGAGTTGCACAGTTTGACTGTGTATTTTGTGAAGTACTTCCTTATGTTAGTTTTAAACCTGCTACCTAATCACTTCATCAGATGGTCCTAGTTCTTGTTATGTGAAGGGGTAAATGCCATTTCCCTGTTCACTTTCTCCACATCATTCATGATTTTATACACTTCTGTCATATCTCACCTTAGTCATCTCTTTTCTAAGTTGAACAGTCCCAGCCTTTTTAATCTTTCTCCCCGTATGGAAGCTGTTCCATATCCCCTAATCATTTTTGTTGCCCTTCTCTGTACCTTTTCAAATTCTAATATATTTTTGAGATGGGGTAACCAGAACTGCATGCAGTATTCAAGGTGTGGGCATACTGTGGATTTGTATAGTGGCATTATATTTTCTATCTTATCTGTTCTGTTCCTAATGGTTCTTGTGGTTAGATGTTTGGTTGCATGTGTGTGTTCTCCCTGTGTGCTGCCCCAGCTCTGTGCAGGCAGTTGGTACAGCAGACCTTGAGCGAACCGCCCAATGACCACAGGATCCATTAAGGTATGAAGGCAGCAGGCCAGGTTTATTGTCGACAAAGGACAGTAATAGCACCTGTGAGACTCTTCAAGGATACTAAGACATGTATGCCTGTGAAAATGGACACAGCTCAGTGAATGGCGGGACTTTCCATTCCCCCCCTTGGCTGGACCAAGACGCGGTCTAAGATACCTCTTTATACCCTGATACAAATAAGTTACGTACTGCCCCCTGATGTGGATAGTTATTACCCATCTCCTCGTACGTGTTGGTTCAATCAAAACATCTCTATTCATCACACCATCATCCTGACCTTATATTTTAGGAGCGGTTAGTGTGTTCCTGTTATCACAGGAAAAAGGGAAAGCAGTAGAACAGAGACCCTGGACTTCAGAAAAGCAGACTTCGACTCCCTCAGGGAACTGATGGGCAAGGTCCCCTGGGAGAATAACATGACGGGGAAAGGAGTCGAGGAAAGCTGGCTGTATTTTAAAGAAACCTTATTGAGGTTGCAGGAACAAACCATCCCGATGTGTAGGAAGAAAAGTAAATATGGCAGGCGACCAGCTTGGCTTAACAGTGAAATCCTTGCTCGTCTTAAACACAAAAGAACAGCTTACAAGAAGTGGAAGATTGGACAAATAACCAGGGAGGAGTATAAAAGTATTGTTCAGGCATGCAGGTGTGAAATCAGGAAGGCCAAATCACACTTGGAGTTGCAGTTAGCCGGAGATGTTAGGAGTAACAAGAAGGGTTTCTTTAGGTATGTTAGCAACAGGAAGAAAGTCAAGGAAAGTGTGGGCCCCTTGCTGAATGAGGGAGGCAACCTAGTGATGGAGGATGTGGAGAAAGCTAGTGTACTCAATGCTTTTTTTGCCTCTGTCTTCACAGACAAGGTCAGCTCCCAGACAGCTGCACTCTGCAGCACGGCATGGGGAGGAGGTGACCAGCTCTCTGTGGAGAAAGAAGTAGTTCGGGGCTATTTAGGGAAGCTGGACGAACACAAGTCCATGGGGCAGGATGCGCTGCATCCGAGGGTGTTAAAGGAATTGGCCGATGAGATTGCAGAGCCATTGGCCATTATCTTTGAAAAATCATGGCGATCGGGGGAGGTCCCGGATGACTGGAAAAAACCTAATGTAGTGCCCATCTTTAAAAAAGGGAAGAAGGAAGATCCAGGGAACTACAGGCCAGTCAGTCTCACCTCAGTCCCTGGAAAAATCATGGAACAGGTCCTCAAGGAATCAATCCTGAACCACTTAAAGGAGGGGAAAGTGATCAGGAACAGTCAGCATGGATTCACCAAGGGCAAGTCATGCCTGACTAACCTAATTGCCTTCTATGATGAGATAACCAGCTCTGTGGATGAGGGGAAATCAGTGGATGTACTATTTCTGGATTTTAGCAAAGCTTTTGATACAGTCTCCCACAGTATTCTTGCCAGCAAGTTAAAGAAGTCTGGGCTGGATGAATGGACGGTAAGGTGGATAGAAAACTGGCTAGATGGTCGGGCTCAACGGGTAGTGATCAATGGTTCCATGTCTAGTTGGCAGCCGGTATCAAGTGGAGTGCCCCAAGGGTCGGTGCTGGGGCCGGTTTTGTTCTATATCTTCATTAACGATCTGGAGGATGGTGTGGACTGCACCCTTAGCAAGTTTGCAGATGACACTACACTGGGAGGAGTGGTTGATACGCTGGAGGGTAGGGATAGGATACAGAGGGACCTAGACAAATTAGAGGATTGGGCCAAAAGAAATATGATGAGGTTCAACAAGGACAAGTGCAGAGTCCTGCACTTAGGAAGGAAGAATCCCATGCACTGCTACAGACTAGGGACCGACTGGCTGGGTAGCAGTTCTGCAGAAAAGGACCTAGGGGTTACGGTGGACGAAAAGCTGAATATGAGTCAACAGTGTGCCCTTGTTGCCAAGAAGGCTAATGGCATTTTGGGTTGTATAAGTAGGGGCATTTCCAGCAGATCAAGGGATGTGATCATTCCCCTCTACTCAGCACTGGTGAGGCCTCATTTGGTGTACTGTGTCCAGTTTTGGGCCCCACACTACAAGAAGGATGTGGATAGATTGGAGAGAGTCCAGCGGAGGGCAACAAAAATGATTAGGGGGCTGGAGCACATGACTTATGAGGAGAGGCTGAGGGAACTGGGATTGTTTAGTCTGCAGAAGAGAAGAATGAGGGGGGATTTGATAGCTGCTTTCAACTACCTGAAAGGGGGTTCCAAAGAGGATGGATCTAGACTGTTCTCAGTGGTAGAAGATGACAGAACAAGGAGTAATGGTCTCAAGTTGCAGAGGGGGAGGTTTAGGTTGGACATTAGGAAAAACTTTTTCACTAGTAGGGTGGTGAAGAACTGGAATGGGTTACCTAGGGAGGTAGTGGAATCTCCTTCCTTAGAGGTTTTTAAGGTCAGGCTTGACAAAGCCCTGGCTGGGATGATTTAGTTGGGTTTGGTCCTGCTTTGAGCAGGGGGTTGGACTAGATGACCTCCTGAGGTCCCTTCCAACCCTGAGATTCTATGATTCTATGATTCTATCCTTAGGGAATGTTTTTGTACCATCCTTTCTATCAGGATGTTCTGGTACCACTCTTCTGGAATGTATTTGCATGAGTACTCCCCCATCATCTGTATGTACAGTTGGGGTTATGTTTTCCAGTGTGCATTACTTTGCATTTGCATAACTTTGCAACACTGAATTTAGTCTATTTGGTCACCCAGTCACCCTGTGTAATGAGATCCCTTTGTAATTTTTCACTCTCAGCTTTGCATATAACTGTCTTGAGTAATTTTGTATAATCTGCAAATGTTGCCACCTCACTGTTCACCTACTTTTCCAGGTAGTTTAGGAATATCTTGGACAACACAGGTCCCTGTTCAGATCCTTGGGGGACTGCACTATTTCTCTCTGTCCATTGTGAAAATTGATCATTTATTCTTACCCTTTGTTTCCTTTTAACCAGTTACTGATCCACGAGAGGACCTTCCCTCTTATCCCATGACTGCTTAGTTGGCTTAAGAGTCTTTGGTGAGGGTCCTTATCAAAGGCTTTCTGTATGGAGCTATACACAGATTGGTTAGTGCCACTGCACAGTTATTGGCACAGGCCTGTGTGAATTGTCTAATGCCAATGATCAATGTAATGATTCAACTACTATCATCGTTGGCTGACAACAAGCCTCGTTTAGGTGCAGAATACATAAGCCGTCCCTGCTGGTACATTGCCTCTCTGACCCTTGCAGTACCTCCTGAGTGATAACCCAATTATTGGTTGGTATTGCATGCCCAGGCAAATTCTGCAAGGGATTTCTGAGCAGCCTGGGTCCTCAGAGGTGTAGTGAACAGGCCCGCTGGTGTATGGAATGCACCCTGATGGTCATAAACCTAGGCCCTTAGCTACTGGATTGGTAGCAAGGACCTCCACAGTTTCCATGGCAGACGAGTGTTACACTCTATAATGGCGTAGCAAGTGGATGCAGGCATAACAGTTGCCTACCAAAGAGGGTGCACAGAATGATTCCACATTGACAGCCATAGACTGCACCCTAACTCCTGCCAGTTGTCTTATGAAGGCATGCCACTGGAGAAGAGATGAACAGGGCAAGAGTGTGGATGGGACAATGCAAGCCATCACCACTGAAAACAACAATTAATGCATGTCTCCAATGATAGACAGGTTTTTTTTGTTGTTTATACACTGATGGGTGAGTGGCGCCGTGACAGATGTGGTGACACTGGCAGTTGTAGTTGCAGATCTGCATGTAGGTAGCTCATGACGCAAATTATAATTGCTTTGTGGAATGTTAGGACTTTGTGACAACCCTGCTGCCAGTCGACCTGAGTGGAATGGCACTTGTTGCAAGAGAACTGGCCAGATATAGGGTGGACATTGCTGCACTCAGTGAAACCAGAATCGCTGACGAAGGGCAACTCTCAGAGATTGGTGCGTGGTATGCATTCTTCTGGCAAGGTTAGTCATGTTTCTGAGGATGGGCATCAGGTGTTGGCTTTGCCATTAGCAACTTGATTTCTTCCAAGTTTGAAAGTCTACCTAAAGGCATAAGTGATTAGCTTATGGTTCTACGGTTGCTACTGAAACATAAGTGGTATGTTTCCATCATCAGTGCTTATGCTCCTACTGTGACAAATGTCAACAATGAGAAACTCATGTCTACATGAGCATCAGATAAACTGATTGCCACGGGGTACTTTAATGCAAGGGTTGAAAGTAATGTGGTAAGCAGGTGGCATGCCATTGGACAGCATGGGAAAGAGAATAGCAATGGAACTCTGCTAGTGAGGGATAATTGCCATTTGATGCAATCATTAATGTCTTTTTCCACCTACCAGACAAAAATAAAATGTCATGGATGCTCCCAAGATCCAGACAATGGCATCTTATCAACTACATCTTCCAGCAGCATGGTCTACAGGATGTACAAATCACTGCAGCCATGCCTGGGCCAGACTGATGGACATACCATCGCATGATCCACTCCAAACTGTTGTTTGTAGTTGAACCAGTGTGTCACAAGCCCTCATCTAAACCAATCAGGCTGCTTAATGTAAAGTGATTACCAGATGAAACTACACAAATGCAGTTCTGTAATAACATTACAGCAGCTTTTCCTGACTCTGCTGGCTTGACTACTAGTGATAATTTAAACAGTGAGATGGGTGAGTTTTTGTGACATGCTATATCAAGTGGTTCCTGCCATGTTGGGTACAACAAAATGATATAATCAAATATGATCTAGACATGTAACAGGTACTCACTAAGCATGAGATGCATTGTCAAATTCTTGTAACCCATGTCCTGTAGGCACAGTTATAACATACTGGAATCTGCCATGACATCCAGTCTAAGCTTAGAGACACGCAGGATCAATGGTCAAATGCCAAGGAAGATGAAATCCAGGGCTATGCTGATCATCATGAGACAAAAGGTTTCTGTGCTGCTTTGAAAGATGTACACAGTCCTACGCATACCACTATAATGCCGTTGAAGAGTGCTGACCGCTTAATACTGATCACCGACAAAGGAGAGATCCTTCAGAGATGGCAACAGCATTTCAGGTATGTGTAGGTTTTTTAAAATCTCTAATATCACAGATGAGACACCAATCAGGGTAGAGGATCAGCCTACATGGAATGACAACATGGACACAGCCCTGTCCCTTGACAAAGCATTGCAGTCAGTGCCAGGAAGAGCAGCAGGGCTCCCAGATCTGATAGTATTCCTGCAAAAATATTTAAGTGTGGAGGTGAGATCCTGCTGAGCCGATTGCATGGACTATTCCTCAATACATAGAGTATTGAAGTTGTACCACAAGACTTCCAGGATACCACCACTGTTACCATATACAAGAGGAACAGTGAAAAGTCTGATTGTGGTAACTATCACAGTATCTCCTTATTCTCCATAGCTAGAAACGTTCTGACTTGCATACTCTTCATTTATCTGCATCTCAACATTTGTTAAACAAGTGCTACTGGAGTCATACCGTGGATTTAGGCCAACACACAGAATGGCAGACATGATATTTGCAGCCCATCAGATGCAGGAAAAATGCAGAGAACAGAAACAGGGCATTTAAACTGTCTCTATTCACCTGGCTAAAGCATTTGACACAGTAGACCCAGGCTTTAACAATTACTACATAAGTTTGGTTGTCCAGAAAAATTCACCAGCATCCGGAGGCTATTTCATAATGGGATGCTTAGATGGTGTTCTGTCTGACCCACTTCCTATTACTAACGGTATTAAGCAGGGCTTCATAATTGTTCCATTCTTGTTTAATCTCTCCTATTCAGTAATGCTCAAAGATGCTACGAGAGACTTGAATGTCAGTATCAGAATACATTTCCAATCCTCTAGAAAATGATTTAATCTGAACAGACTGCAATTTTCCATGAAGGTCTTCATGGCAACTGTTCATGACCTGCTATGTGCCAATGATTGTGCTGTAGAGGTACATACTCTAGAAGATATACAATTGATTATTAACAGATTTGCAGAGTCTGTAGAAAGGTACAGACTGACAATCACTCTGAAAAAGACAGAGATCATGTATCAACCTGTGCCAAGGAAACCCTACTGTAAAGAGGTTAGCTGGGGCTCGTCCCTCTTGGAGCAGCGGGGAGCCACACCACCTCACTATACACTGTTGATGTCTTGGAGGAATTAGTCCGGCTGCGGGAGTCTCCCTCAGTGGCCTTTGTGGCAACTGAAATAAGGACAGTAAGCCCGGGTCCTAGGTCAGGGCAGAGCAACAGTGAGTCAGGTGCTCAGGCCTTCAGGCAGGGGCTGAGCAGTAGCAGTACAAACAGTAGCAATAAGGCCAGGCCTCCAAAGGACCTAGGAGAGGGAGAGACTGCCACCCGCAAGTTGGGCGGCGGGGGGGACGCAGGCCCTCTCAGTCCACTGCATCCCAGCCCGGGGCCCTAGCAGCAGCAGAAGACCCACTGATTTGTCAGTGGGGATCCTGGCCGCAACACACTGACATAGGCTCTGGCAGTGCTGCAGCCAGACTACGGTCGGCTGCTCCCGGGCTACTTCCAGACTCCTCCTCTGGTGGTACCTGGGTCACGGTGGTGTCCTTGGGAGCAGGGCTGGCTTTAGGATGTGCTGGGTCCGATTTGAAAGAGCTGCCACCAAAATGCTGCCAAAGACAGCGGCAGCTCAATCGCTGCCGCTGTTTCCCGCAGCACTTCAGCAGAGGGTCCTTCCTCGGCAGCAGTTGTTGTCTTCTGGAGCAGGGCCCCTTACCTTGCGGGGCCCCTCTTCCAGACACTGTGAGGCCTGATTCACGGGAATCGGGGGGAATCAGCCTAAAGCCAGCCCTGCTCAGGGGGGGTCCAACACCATGGGTTCTCAGGGTAGTTGGCAAGAGGCAGATATGGCAACTCCTCCGGGTAGCAGGCGAGGGGCAAGTCAGGCCAGTCCTTGGTTGCACCTAGGGCCACAGGGACTTCCCAGCCACAGGCCAGGCCACAGGCCTCTGGCCTCCCCAGAGGCTGTCTCTCCAGTGAGCTCTGAGGTTGAGCCTTTGTACTTCCATGTCGCTGCCTGACCCTCTGAGGGGCGGGCTCAGAGCTCCCTAGCTCTTCCCGCTCTGGTGTCCGGAAGGGCTTGTCCCTCTCTGGGGTGGCGGGGAGCCATACCACCTCACTACACCTACACAAAACCAAATGTCACCATTAGTAACACACAGCTGAATGCTGTTACAGACTTCTGCTCTCTTGGTAGTGTATTGTTACAACTTATCAGCTCCTGGTCTATAGTCTGCCAAATAATGAACTTTGTTGATACTATCTGGTAGAGTCTGGCAGCAATATGGTATTAAGCATCAAACCAAGTTAAGTCTATAATGTGGTTGTGCTACTCAACTTGTATGGGTGTGAGACCTGAACTTGTTACAGGCATCACACGAAGCTGCTAGATAAATTCCATATATGACATCGGTGTGCTATACTTACATCGTATGACAGGATAAAGTTACCAATAATGAGGTTCTGGAACATAATCACTCTGCAGGGATTGAAGCCATACTTAGTGCATCATAGTTAGGCTGGGTTGGTCATGTGTTGAGGATGGACGACACCAGAATGCCAAAGCAGTTGCTGTACAGTGAACTGAAAGTGGGCAACCGCATATGAGGCTAGAAGAAACACTTCAAAGAGACGCTGAAGCACAACTTGAAACAGTGCAACATTGAGGCTGACAGCTGGGAGTCATCAGCAACAGACAGATCGCTCTGGCAAGCAGTAGTCAACGATGGGGTCACCCAGTCTGAGATTAACTGCTCTATGGATCTTGAGGCACAAAGGATGTGTCAAACTCAGCAGATTGTAATCCCTTCCCCAGCCCCGAGCTACCTATGTACTTCATGTGGAAAGGACTGCCACTCACATCAGCCATTTTAGCCACAACCATATTCACAAGACTTAAAATTGTTGTCAGTGTCATCTTTGATCACAAAGGACATCATCATCACACATAGTTCCATAACTGGTTTGTTGTTGAACAGGTGGATCCTGCTGTCTATAGCCTATATTCCACCGTGGTCTGGAATATATAGGCTTCATTTTTTTACCTGTGCTGTGAGCAGAATCTGAATGTATGGGGCAATGCATAAAAAACCTCTCTTTGGGACCAAATTTTACATTGCATTTTTCAGAAATGCTTCCCATCTGTGGATGCAGTATACATTATGTAAGGGCCTAATTCAAGAGGCACTAAAGTTAATAAAAAGACTTCTGTAGACATCAATCGTCTTTGGATAAAATTCATTATACTAATGGAAAGATAAATACTTCTGTAGTGATGTTAATATTTATTGCTGCTGAGTATCTGAAATCTGTCCCAGAGATCTAATGGGAGGATTCCATGAGCAAAACCATTGCTGTTGCTGCTTCTAGTATTACTGTTTCCAATACTAATAAGTTACCTCCAAAAACGTTTTTTTTTTTTTCAGAACTGATTTAACATGGGTTTGCTCACAGTCTAATTTCAGATACTGGGTCCAATTAACCCCCCAGCTGGTAGATTTGGCTTGTGGAGACACAAAAGTGTCCCACATCGAATGATCTGCCACAACACCTGCAGTATACCCTGGTTTGGCTTTTATTAATGTAGGTCTCATGTAGGAGTGAAAGCTGTTTAATTTTTCAGGACTGCTTTTCTTTAGGTGCCGATGTAGGCTGAAAATCCCTCTTTCATCTTACTACCCAAATGACTTACAATAGTAAAAGTTTGTTTTCTGAGCCCAGACCATTTATAAGCACACAATGCTAAAGGAAACAATGGTAAACTTTTGATCATGATGGCTTTTTACATCAGAGGAGATACATTGGTTTACTAACACTATGAAGATATTGTTTACTGGAAAAATAAAGCCTTGCTGAAATTTAGAACAAAAGAAAATCAGGGAGGAAAGGGTAAGAGTGGAGGTAAGACCAACAATTGAAGGAAATGCCTTTCAGCGATCACTGAATGCTTAATTTTCTGGGCCTCATTTACTGATTTAGGTAGGGTGGGTTGTTTGTTTGTTGTGGGTTTTTTTGGTTGGGTTTTTTTGACCACTCACTAATAGCAGAATATCCATTTTTATCTTAAATCAAGCAATTCTTGGATATAAATGATAAACAACTTATTTTTGTTGCTTTATGTATCACTCATCTATCAGTGATCTGATGGAAAATGATATAATACAGAAGGGTATGATATGATAACCAAGTATATTTTAAGGGCCTGAACTTGCATCCTTGCAAAGTTTTGCACAGGGTGTGAGGAATACAAGTCTGGACCCCATGTACTGAAGGTTTGAGTCAGGAAGGTACTTACTCATATACTTAAAATCAGGCACATGGTTAACCTCCCTGCTTTCAATCAGTTTAGTTTGACATGTGTCTTAGTACCTTGCTGAATCAGGACTATAATATCCAGGTATAGCTTATTTTCTATTATTTCTATTGTAGTTGCCCTAAGACTTATCGCCCCATTGTACCAGGCAATGTACAAACAACTAACAAAAGCAGTTTAGGAATTTTGTTTTTCTTCTGTGCCACCTACGTGACTTCCTTCTTGGTGGTGCTGGGGAAATCATATTATAGATTTTTTAAGTCCCCTATCAAACACTCCCCCTCTCACCTCCCCATCCTCCTGAAGGAGCAGTCTAGGTTTACAAGGCAGGGCTTTCCAGTGTTACACCTCTTACATCACAGTCTCGGTTGCCAGCCCTGTCGTTCCTGCCCACAGCTTAGCCTGTATGTCATGCATTCAGCTGCAGTTCCACCTATAGGCCGTCTAGAGGCTGCTGTGGAGCCCAGCTGCCTGAAGCCGGGCCCCATTACTCCTGGGGACATTCTGCACCAAAAAATTAAAAATTCTATGAACAGTATTTTAAAATTCTCCAAAATTCTGCAAACTTTATTTGTCAAAATAACACTACATAATCACACCAGTTTCAATTATTTTGGTAATTTATTTCAAAATATCTGCCAGCAAGTATGTTTACAACAATACAGGCAAACACAAAAGTCCCCCGAGGACTAGAGAGTTAAAGAAACCCCCATGACAACCCAGTTCCTGTTTCTCTGCCCCCTTCCCAGAGTGCAGCTAGGGGGCCAGACCCCCATAACCCCTCCCCTTCAGAGCCCAACTACGCTCCCCCCCTTGCCCAGACACCCATTCCTCCCCCTCTCCGCCCCCAGAGCCCAGAGGGAGAAACAGCCTGATGCTTGGTCTCAGGTTTGCATAGAGTTTCCTGCGTGCTGCCCTCTCCTTCCCTTAGGGCATGCTGGGAACTACAGGTGCCAGGAACCATCTAGCTCCCTCTCCCAGCAGTGTCTTGTGTGTGCAAGCGGGGCTCTGCTAAATCCAGTAGCCCCTAGTGGTGGCTAGCAGCACTGCAGTCCATTTCTGTGGTGTGGGGGGAGAAATTCTGCATACACAACATTAATTTCTGCAAAATTCTGCATTGCACAGTGGTGCAGAATTCTCCCAGGAGTAGCCCCATGTCTCTCTTCTCTCTGGCTGCTCCCACTGCTGGATCTAAGCAGGGAAAGAGCAGCAGCAAGTGTTTGCTCAGCGGGTGGTGACAGAAGACAAAGGGACTCCATACTAGTCCTCAACTCTCTCTCTCAGCCAGACCCCAGACTATCATTCTCCTCCACCCCCTGAGTGACAGACCTTCCACTACTCCTGGGTTTCATGACACTGTCCTGCTTTGTCCCATCCCCACCCCTGAAGCCCTCTGTCCCAGCTGAAGTGGCTCCTGTCCCATAGGGCTGGCTGGGCTCAACTCCCTGCTCTGGGCACTGTGACCTGGCCCCTGCAGTACAAGGTTTCAATGTCACTCACTCAGATTTGGCTGGCTGCCCCACCACCAAGGAGTCAGGCCAAGCCAAACAGGGCTGCAGCACTGATGGGGCAACAGCTATGGAGGATGGGCATAACAGGGACACCACTTGCAGAAATGGGGAACAACACAGGCCCAAGGGAGAAGCTATGGTCTGAGTTTGGGGAAAGGGTAAAGGAGATGGAAGGACTTTGGAGAGAGGAAAATAACTGGGACAAGAGGCAATTTTCAGAAGAGAGAATGAGGGGTGTTGGGGCTATATTGACGGAGACAATGTAGATTGTGTCTGAGGGAGGAGACACAATGTTACCAACTCTGTGTTTAAAAAATCATGAGTCAGGCACAAAATATAATATGCTTTTTGTTTTTAACAATACACTGGTTTCCTTTTATTTACCCTCTGGTTATTGAGTCTTTAGGATGCACTCTCTTCACGTTTTCAAGCTTTTCTCTGCAATCATGAGGGCCAAACACTTAATATTTTTTTTAACATGGAAGCTACAATTCTCTTGGCTTTGCTGGATTCCAACACTTGAGGGTTTAAGAAAAACACCAAATATTATGAGACTTGTAATAAAATCATGAGAGTTGGCAATATGGGGATTTTGAGAGAAGAGACTGAGATTTAGTGGGAGGCAAGTCTTGGGAGAAAGAGAAGAGAGATTTGGGTCAGGGGAAAGGGAAGAGACATTGGAGGACTTAATGGATATAGGAGTGTTTGGGATGATTTCATATGGAGAGACATCTGGAAGTGGAAGAGGAGAGATTAGGGAATTTAGGAGGATGTTGGAAGGTCAGCAAGTTGTCTGAAGATTTTTGCAGCACCCAACAGGAGCCAGTCAAAGACTTCACCATTACAAGACAGGAAGGAGGAGGCCAAAATAAATGCTGCAGGTCTTGTTTATTTCGAAGGGAGGTGGGAGAAACAATAGCTTTTGTTGGTACCTGTTTGGTTTACAGTGAAAGAGGGTGATGTTATGATGCTACAGGGAAGTGTCTCTGTCTTGTCCTCTCATCATTTTGGGAAAAATTATTCCACTGCTCATGTGAATAATTCCATTAAATGTCAACAAACTCACTGCTAAAGTGAATAAAGTCAGCAGGGTCTGTCCTCTTAGCTAGTTTCATATAAAAGAAGAAGAAAAAAATCTAAACCGCTGAACATTCCTGACGATGTTTACTGAAATGATATGACCGTCTTTGCTTGGAATTGGTTCCATTTCCCTCAGATCAAAACAGCCCAGTTTTGCCAAAAGATTTGTGAACCTTTTGAGTAGCATAGCTTGAGTTTCAGGGCAGTTTGAAATGCAAAGTTACTTCTGTTTTGCTAGCTTGAGAGTTCTTAATGAAAATTGTACATGGCTCTAGCCCAGCTTATTTTGTCACAGTCCAGCAGATGGCATTATTTGATTATATTTGTTTTGTACTACTAATTTGAAGACTAAGTTAAACTTTTGACATGTTTCATTTGCATTTATTTTTCTAAAACTCAACCGTTATACAACATATGTTATTTTTAACTGGTGAGCTGGTTCTTTTAACTGTCTATTAACCTTAGTAATCCTGTTTTAAAATATCAAGCTCACTAGAGGTGATTGATGTCCCATTCCTTCTCCCCACCCCCCACTCCTAAAAAATGTTGGACAAAAATGGGGGGAAATTGTTTACAAAAAGTTGTCACTATTTCCCTATTTTTCTCTGAGCTCCATTTATGATATGGAATTTTCAGAAATGAATTTAGAATTTAACAGAACTTTTAAAGCACACAGTACAGAGAAGTTGTCACAACAATAAACTATTCAAAATATCCATACTTAGCCTCTAGAAAACATTAAAGTAAATGGCATTAGAAATATAATGCAACTCTTTTTAGGTCATCCCCTGCCAAGTGCCAGATTGTGCTCAATCTTTACGTGTTTTTTGTCAGTTGTAATTAGGAATATCTCTGGTGACAGAGCTTCAGTAACTTCATACTGCAAGAAAACTCAATCATCTAATTGAGATTTTTTTTTCTGTATACTGTATATAGCTTCAGTTTCCCTTTGTACAGTTTCATCCTATTGCTTTCAGTTGTTCATCCAAATATAAGGTAAGGAAAGCTAATGTTTGTTTTTGTTTCAGTTCACATAACTCAGGATAGTCAAGTTTAGATGTGCATATTCTTTGTGTTCTGTTGGTGTCCTACTTTTACCCAACTTACTGCTGAGATTTGTTGGCCCAAGCTTTGCCACTTTAAAAAAAAATAATGTTAATAAAAATAGAACCTTTATCCAGGATACCCCCAAAGCATTTTACAAACAACCTATACTGTATAGGAGCCACTTCCCCTACAACAAGAATGCAGACACCTCTTAGGTGGGATGTGGCAATTATTTAGCAGCGCACACCAACAACACACAACAGTTTAGGACAGGGAGGAATGGTGAATATCATATAAAATTGAAACTGGAGAAGGAATGTAATGTGAAGAATTTCATTACCCATTTTTTTGAATTTGGCAAGGACATTAGGCCCAACACACCCACTCTTTTGAAAAGTGCTATGGGATCTCCAGAGGTAAGGATCTCCAGGCACAACTCAGCTGAAAGTTGGCATGGTAATAGTGCTGTGGCCTCCACCATTCACAGGCACAGTTAACTTTGCAGGTGAAATACCACCTACCATGTCCTCAGCATCATTGATTGTACTGGCTAGATTTCCTTGGAATTTGTCATGTTCTGTGAGCACTCAGGAGTAAGGTTTGTCAGAACAGGAAGCACAACACTTTAGCTAACTGTATGAGCCGGCAGCACAGACTGAGACTGTGTATGTTTCTGGAAATGTCAAACATAATCATCTAAATACTTAAGACCTACATTAACATAGGTACTCCCATACTAGTAACACACACACATCTCTTAACAAGAACTTGCGAGGCAATTCTGGTTATCTTTGAGAACTAACAAATCATAGCTGTATGTAGTCCATCTTCTTTATCTAGGTACAGTATTTCTAATGTACTCAGCACTGTGTAGTCTGAGCATTTTGTGTTGCTGCACTATCAGTTTGCAACATCTATGCATTTATTAAATAGTTGGTCTGATGAAAATCCATTATGATTTAGTCATGCAGTTATGCTTTAAACTTCATATTTAGTTCATGTACACTTAGGGCCTTAATTTGGTAATAACAATTAGGGTTGTCTAAATGGTGTTCTAATGGGAATGCTCATGCATGCATAGAAATATGGTCTGGAAACTAGTATCATACTATAAAACTGTGGAAATCCTGTTTCACTCAATGCAATAATGTTTATAGAGTGACGCAAGCCCTGTAAATGAGGCAGGGCATCATTGCTTATGATGTCTGAAGGTAATTTCAAACAGAATTTGCTCAAAATGAGTTACAGATCAGTAGATCCCCTGTTTCGTTCCTTGTACAACTTCTAACCTGTGCACTGAATGAGGCAGGATTCTTGTTGAAATAATATGTGATTAAGTATCTAAGGCTGTATATTAATAAGGGAAGCATTAAGGTGCTGAGTCACCGTTAACTATGGGGAGTCCGATGGTACCTTAAAGACTAACCCATTTATTTGGGTATAAGCTTTCATGGGTAAAAAAAACCACTTCTTCAGATGCATGGAGTGAAAATTACAGATAAAAGCATAAATATACTGGCACATGAAGAGAAAGGAGTTACCTTACAGGTGGAGAACCAGTGATGATAAGGCCAATTAAATCAGGGTGGATGTGGTCCACTCCCAATAATTGATGAGGAGGTGTTAATACCAAGAAAGGGAAAATTGCTTTTGTAGTGAGCCAGCCACTCCCAGTCCCTGTTCAAGCCCAAATTAATACTATTAAGTTTGCAAATTAATTTATTACATTTTGTGTGTTTCACTTTGTAAATTTAACATTGTAGAGCTATTTTAAGTGTCTTACACTGTTCTGTTTATAGCTGGTAACTGAGGCACAAGGTTGTCTGGGTGAGGGAGTATCTCATTTCTTATTTTAATACTATAATAATAGGAGATAGGTATATCTCCTAGAACTGGATGGGACCTCAAAAGGTCATTGAGTCTAAGCCCACTTTCTTCACTAGGAGGATGAAATAATGATTTTTGCCCTAGATCCCTAAGTGTCCCCCACAAGGATTGAACTTACAACCCTGGGTTTAGCAGGCTAATGCTCAAACCACTGAGCTATCCCTCCTTACTTTTTGCTATAACTACTGGACTATGCCATCCAAGTTAATTTAGACCTTTTTCCCTGTCTCATTTTTTGGCTAGGAATAATATTTTCTTCTGATCATAACAAATCCCCTGATTTAGGAAAACATCCTTACTCAGGAAGGACCCCACTTAAGGATGTGCTTAATTTTAAGCAGATGCTTAAGTCTCATTGGAGTCAATGGGCTTTGAGTATGTACCTAAAGTTAGCATGTGATTAAGTGTGGATAAAGATGGACGTAAGCACTTTCCTGAGTTGGGGCCAAAAGGTCACCCAGAGGGATAAGCTGCAAAATGGTGTCATGTGGGATGGCCGCCTCCTAGTTGTGGTTCTGTCCTTTGGAGCTTCTCTTCAGCCCATCCTCTGCGCCATCTTTGAGAGTCTTTCTGGCTCTGGGATACAACACTCAGCCTCCAGGCTGGTTCCTCTGGAGTACAGTTTTCAGCCCCTGCTAGCCCTCGCATTCTTTCCTGCCCCAGTACAGAGCACTGGACCCCTGACTGGTTCCCCTTGAGTGCCCAGCCTCCTGCAGACTCTGGCTCAGGGCCTTCCCTAGCAGCCTGCCCATTCCCCCAACTGCGATCTTAGACACCTTGGCCTTCTAAAATGACAATTAAGGCATGACCTGATGCCCTTATCCCCACCCCTCAGGGTGGGAAGCAGGTAATTAATTATGGCACAGGTGTGACTGGCCCCATCTCCCCTTAAAGGTGCCAGTTGCTCTGTGACAAATGGTACAGGGGTCCTCAGCAGAAATCTATACTGTTTCTCTTGTGCCACAATCAGCACATTTTTCTTAGTCCTGAAAAACGAACATCCTTTTAAAGAGACATAAGACCATCAAAACATATTTAGATTGTAAATTCTCTGGAGTGGGAAGCATCTTTTTGTTTGGTGTTTGTACAGAACCTAGCCAGGGCTCCTGGTGCTAGGGTAATACAAATAATAAATAACAATTAATAATAACCAAGATGTAGAAGTGACAGGATGTCAGTGACATTGATATGGAAAGCATCAACGCTGTTCACTATTTTCTTTTATAGTCTCATAAGAAGATAAAAATATCTAATAAGATAAAAAGATCTTTTATGTTCATGGGCTTCCCTTCCCCACAAGCCCCAGCAACACTGGCTTAGTGTGTATTGCAAGACAGGTGGATCCCCCTTTCAGTCTTGCTGCATTTTAGCAGAAGTAATCTCGCTTCCCGTCAGAGGCGTTATCTGCAAACATCCTACTGACAAACAGGATTTCAGTTTCTGAGTTTAACCTTTCAAAACCAAAACAACCTATTGGAGGAGAATTGTAGTATAGCTTCACTGAGATGTCACACTAGATATTTCTCTAACAAAAAAGCTGCAAATAAGTTTGGTTATTTCCTCTAGATCTCATAAACACTGTAATATTAAAAGAAAATAAGGTACAAGAAGCAATTACTGCAGAAGGGCTTGTTCATAAAAATTTGATAAACGTTATTTGGTTGTGAGAAAACACTCTGCTTTCAAGAAAGATATAAGCCATGAGTCTGAATGAAGTTACTGTCACTCCTTTGACTGTGGCAAAAATCTAGATCTATGCATTTAAACAATAAAGTTCTGAAATGCAACCCAGTTTAATCACTGAACACATTTATTTTTCAGGGTGGTCTCCAGTTTGTTCAACTGTGGGTATGATGTTTTGTGTCAGGAGGAAGGATGATGCCTACATTATAGTTTTGTGTAACACACAAAAAGGGGGAGATTTAAATAAAGAGCCAACTCTTGCTTTCTGTGACATCACAGTAGATCCAGAGTAACTGCACTGAAGTTTCTCTGGGCTTTTCCAGTGTAACTGACAGGCAAAATACATCTCAATAGTTTAACTGTTGTACAGTTAAGTTGCATAATACAACAATGAAGATAGTATACCCTCTTACCATTTTGTATACTTTTATTGCTCATTTATTTCAGTAATGGGATTTTATTATAGTATAATGTCTAACACTCTTATAGTGAAAAAGATACTCTTATTCTTTGCTCAGGAAGATGAAAGGAAACCAAATTTTTGGAAAGAGACAGCAAGTAAGAAGAGGAATTTCTCTCAGAACAAGATGTGGTGTGCCTTAAGGGGAAATTTAGCAAGTATGTCACCACCCACTTCCTTTTACTACCTTCTGTGCTGCAACTGACATGATATAACAGACACAATAGCAAGGCCCGTGGAGATTTTTTTTTAAAAGACAAAACAAATGTTAAGGGCTCCATGACCCCCCTCCTACACAGAAACCTGAAGAAGAGGAAAATGTAAGGAAAAATATCTGTGGCTATGCTTGCCCAGGGGTAAAGAGGTTTTGGGACTTAGAGAAGTGACCCAGGGCAGGCCTCCCAAATGCATACACTCCATAGAGAATCCTTGCCTTGTAATTCTGCAGACCTCAGATCCACCCCTGGATGTCCTGGCTCCAGCTTTCTGGTCTTACTGTCTGTCATACTATAGGCAAGTATACACTACAGTGCTGCATCGGCACAGCTGCACTGATGCAGCTGTGCTGCTATAGCACATCTGGTGAAGATATACTGTGCTGATGGGAGTTCCCATTGGTATAATTACTGCACCTCTGCCAGAGGCAGAAGCTATGTTGGCTGTAGAGCGTCTCCTGCCGACATTGCACCGGTGTGGACAGTGCTTAGGTTACTGTAACTTATGTCTCTCAGGGTGTGTGTGTGTCTTTTTCACACCCTTGAGCAAGGTAAGTTACATCGACTTAAGTGATAGTGTAGACTAGCCCACGAGCTGCATACTTACCCTTCTGAGCAAGGCAGATGCTGCAGATTAGAAATTTGTGTTGGAAGGGCAGCACTAACATCCTTACTTAAATCATGGGTATTCTGTTGAGAGGATGCCATGTGACCGGCCAGGGCCAAGCGGGCGCGCCAGCAGCGGGCAGGCGGGCGGCGGGGGGGGGGGTGGGGCTGGCCCCCAGGCGCCGGCCGGGGCGTCGCGGGAGCCCCACGGCGGGGGAGTCCCGGACCATGCCTGCGGCGGGTGCGGTCTTCCCCCTTTCCCGGGCTCGCTTTGAGCTCCCCGCAGGCGGCCCCGCGGCGCGGTCCGGGCGCCGGCTCCGTAGACCTGCGCGCAGGCGCGCGCGCGGGAGGCGAGCCGCTCCGCTCCCTCCCCCCCCCGCGGGGGCCGGGGGGGGGGGACCCCGGGACTGGGGGGGGCGGGCGCGCAGCGCTCCGCGCTGCTTGGGGCAGCCTACTTTGTAGAGCCGCCCCTGCATGTGACACTTCTACTCCCTAACTCTGACTCCCTCCAGCCAGCCAAGGCACCCACAACCCAGAGTGCTCGAATGTTGCCAAGTTCTAGTTGCCACAGAGAGGCTCTCAGAGCTTTGGGAAAGGTAAAGAATGTGCTACACTGGCTCTGCTCCTCTCCCCTTCTCACTTTGCAGCCAGATACCACTCCTTTGTTCCCTTCAGTGCCACAGAAGAGAGGTGAGCAGAGATGCATAAGAGGATTTTTTCCTCATTATCTTTTGCATGAAAAAGCTTTAACCAAAATGTAATAAAAATGGAAAGGGGAAAAAAATAAAGACCCTAAAATAAAAGGGACATCTGCAATCCCTTACTAACAAATACAGCATTATTCTACAGTAATGGTTCAAAACCCTGGAGTAATACAGTTGGACAAAGGTTAATCTTGTGTTTCAAACTCAGGAATGGGAGTCAAGAGACCTAGACTGTATTCCTAGATCCCTCAAATACTTCTAGTAAGGTCATAGTATGTAAGTCACATCTCTCTGTGCTTCAGTTTCCTCAAACAGGGATGCTTAACTCATTAATATTTGTGAAGTGCTGTGAGATCCACACTGAAGGCCCTGTACAAATACAAGGTATTTTAAGAATAAGCTGTGATGTTTTGGATCATTACTAGAGAATATTTTGGCCTCATTTTTAGCTGGGTCTGAAGCTTGCCTCTAATATCACAGGTGCAATTATATACCTGCAATTACAGGTTAGTGCAAAATTGCATTGCAATTTAGATCCTAGTATTGAACTGGGTAAATCAGGCAGTTAGGCATGTAGAAGGATGGCGTTGGGGCCCAGGTTGATTGCACTTGCAATTTTTTCCCCAATTACATGTATCCAACTGCATTCACGATATGAGAGTCTGTGCTTGAAAAATGTAGGGCTTGGTATACACATTTGCTCCCTTAGAAATAATGTGCAACGGACCAGGCGCTGTGCTTGGACTCTGCAAAGCAAATCACAGGGAGCCGAGAGAAGCAGATTGGAGGAACGCGTGTTACGAGAGCAGCCTGTCCTCCTCCCACTAATGGAAACCTCCCCGGGGAGGGAGGGGACAGCGAGAAGGCTGGGGACAAATGACAGCTCAGCCGCTGCCTGGGAAACACTGCAAGGGGGCGGGCTAGCGCGCGCGCGTGTGTGCTGCTGCGGGTGGTGTGTGTGTGTGTGGGGGGGCTCTCTGAGCAGGGAAATCCTGCATCGCCTACATACACGCAGCCTCTCCCACTGTTACACGCAGTGCACCCCCGAGCGATGCACTGCGTGTAACGGCGGGGAGGGACCAGAGCCTGAGAGGAGCGGCGCCTGTACGTGCAAGGGAATTACCAAAGGGCCACAGAGCCCTCCCCCCTCACACACACACACCTGCTTCCCCATTGCAACGGCGGCGCGAAGCCCGCGGTGAAGGGGGGAGGAGGGAGGCTCCGTCCGCATGGTTTGACTGCAGAAGGGCAGGGGAGGGGGGAGGTGGCCGCTGCTAGGTGCAGCCGCGTGTGTGGGATTGTTGCGCTCGGTAACCAGGCAGCCAGGGGCGTCCTGTCAGCCCTGCAAACACAGCCCGGGACGCGGAGAGGAGGCAGGATCCCGCGGAGAGCCCAGGGGCCGGGGCGCCGGCCGCGGAGGAGCGGAGCGGAGCGCGGCGGGAAGAGGTACGGTGCCGGCCGGGGGAGCAAGCGGCGATCCGAGCTGTGCCGCGCCGCCCGGCTGACTTGCCCTCCCGAGGATGGGCGCAGTTTGGGTCGCTGCGTCCTGCGCGAAGATGGCTCAGTTTCTACAGTGTCATTTCCGTTAGGAGCAGCTCTCTCTGCCTCAGGGCTAGCTGGTGCGAGACAGGAACCAGGGACAGTGGCCTTTTGGGCATTGATGTTCTTAATAATCATGTATTCGATTTTGAATAGGAAAGTATGGGGTTGTAATCAAACCCTATGGGGCAGAGCACCCCACCACAGAAACTGTTCTTGGGCCTGAACCAAACCCCAGTGAAATCAGTGACTTTCCATGGACTTCAGTGGATTTTATAGATCAGGCCCTTACCCAAGGGGGGGCGGGAATATGCACCAAAGGCTAGGGAACTGCACACACAAATGTTACAATAGCATCCAGTCCTGACATTTGCTACAGAGCAATATATATTTCACCTAGAAACATATGACCTGTCAGGTTATAACTGTATGTATTTGCCCAGCTTGGCAGTTATTCCATTGCATTAAGGGCAAGAGTATTGCAACAAAAATTGGTGTGTGTGTGTGAGTGAGAGTGAGAGAGAACTTTGAAGGATACCAGATCGGAAATCCTGAACAGTCAAGTAGGATTTTGACATTGAAGCATGATGATTTCTCCTCTAGTGATACTAATGATTACAGAAAGCTGCTTGTTTGAACTATTCTCAGAGTCTGCTGTTATGGGCCGGATTGTGTGAACAGATAGATACTCATGAGTTAGCCAGTTGATGTCAGTGAGACTACTCCTGTGAGTAACTGCACAGCAATGTCAGTAAGGGGCTTATAATCTGTTCCTGTGTGATTTGTGGGGAGATTGTATGTTGTTTGCAAAACCTTGCAAGTGCTGAGGCTGTTGTCTGAAAGAAACCCCAAAAGGGTGTATTTTTCTCTAGTAGTATTGATGATAATTTTAATCTCAGAGAATCATTTTCACAAAGGCTAAGATGTGTTTTAACACTTCAGGTCTTCATAACAAAATGTTGCTAAACTATATTAAAATGTTACTTTCATCTGTCTGGGTGCTATGTTGGCTTAATTATGAATAATAGAAATACTTTGATTGTGGTACTAACCTTAAATGGTAAATTATATGGCACAATGTTTTATGAATACAATAGTATAATTTTTGGAGATGCTCACTATTTCTGACAGCAACCACCTGTTCATTATTTTGTGAATATTTGAAACATTCTTTAAGACATTTTATTAAAGAAAAGAGGAACTGCTGTCCAAAAATCAAACAGATCATGCCCAAATGTGAAGTTTGAAAGAGTGTCTCTGCTTTCCTGGATTTCTTTTAATTTGTGATCTTAATTTTTAATATGTTGTCTTCAGACATTGACTAAATCAGTGGCAATTCCATTTTATACCATTCGTTATGAAATACAACTGGATAGACATTAATCACGAAGTGCTTAAAGTCATGTGTGATTTGTGTTTAAATTAAATCTCTTCTTCTAGCATTTGTTTCCATCGATATGGGGTCATCTCTTTGAGTCCTTCTTCTCCATTCCAGGTTGTCTTGAAGCAGTTCCTTGGAAACTCCGCAGCTAATGAGATCCTTTTGTATAACATTCATCCATCCAGTTTTTGGTCTTCCAATCCTTCACTGTATTTCCTATATTCTTCTGATCTTTTCACATGTCCAAACCACCTAAGCCTGGATTCCTTCAGCTTTTTATAATTGGTACCACTTTCACACTTCCCTTAGATTGTTTGTTCTGAATATAGTCCATTCTGGTAACTAAGCATCCATCTTAACATTTTCATTTCCATTGCATTTAGGATCTACTCCTGGCTCTTCCTTGGTGCCCAACATTCAGAGCCATACAAAAATGCAGGCCTACTTACTCTTATAGGTCTTGCTTTTCAGTTTGATAGGCATTCTCCTATCACAGATCACTCCACTCACTTCTCTCCATTTAGTCCATGCCTTTCCTGTTCTGCATATAAAGTTCATTGTTGAGTACACCATTATCCTATCAAACCTATGTATTTGAATTTCTGTACCTCTGGGTAGTGATTGGCTCCCCCAGACTTAGTCTCATTGTCTTTCTGAAATGCATCATCAAATCTATAGACCATATACTCTTGTTTTGTGTCACTGATTTCCATGCCATTTCTTTCAAATAGCTACCTCCATCTCTCTAAATCTTCTACCACTCCCTCTTTGCTCTCCCCCATGAGCACTGCATCTTCTGCGGAACGCATGCCACTCTTTCTGCATGTTTTCTGTAAATCAAGCCCCAACATGAACAAAAAAGGGCGTGGTGCTGAGCCTTGATGTACTCCAACTCTTACAAGAAACTGCTGGGCTTCTCCACATAGCCTTCTAATTGTGGTAACAACACCTTTGTACATGTTGTGGATGACTCTACTATATTCTTCAAATATCTGTTTCATTCTTGTACACAACCAGATTATTTCTCTCACAATGTGGTCATTAGCTGTTTGAAGATCAATGAATATTATGTGCAAGGTTTTCCTCTTTTGCTTATGGAAAAATATAGGGAAATCTTAATGCAGCAATAACATCCATTGTTGACTTGCCTGGAATGCATCCAAACTGTTTGTCACTGACCTTCTGCTTTTCTTCATAGTCTCTTATCAATAACATTCTCCAAAATTTTCATTGTGTGGCTCATAAGTTTAATGCCAAGGTAGTTACACAGTCTTGTATGTCTCTTTTTCTCTTAGAGCACATTAGTACCAGTATTTTTCTCAGGCATTGCTGTCTTCTCAGTCCTCAGAGTGGAATTAAAGAGTTGTGACAATATATTCACACCGATTTGACCCAGGCACTTCCATACTCCTGCTGCTATGCCATTGGGGCTGAGAGCTTTCTTATTTTTCCATGTTGCTTGGTTCTGCATCTTCTTTTAGGATTGGTGCCAGCAGACCCTGGTTTGGTTTTATCATGCAGCATGGTTCTCTTGGAGTCTCCTCATTCATAAACATTTCAAAGTAATTTCTCCCCTGTTCCTTAATCTGGTTTTCATTGATCAATGTATTTGCACTTTTAGTTTAATTATTTTGATCTCACCAATGTTTTTAATAGGTCTTTGCTAGTCTATATCTTTCCTTTTCACTCTCCTTTGTTTCAAGACAGTCATATAAGCCTTCCATGGCTTTAGCATTAGCGGCTGCCACCTCTTTTCGCTTTTTTATACTGCTGAAAATCCTGCTGTTGGACGTTGCTCGCCAAAGTTAAAAATGCTTGTTCTTTTTTCTCCACAACCTCTCAAACTTACTCATTCCACCATCAGATGTGATTGGGGGGGAAAAGGCTCTTGCTTTTGTTTCACCAAGCAGACTCTTTGCACATTCTGGAATTTTGCTTGCAGTATGCTTCCATCATTGATTTGTATTTTCTCTTAACTCTTCTAAATAGATCTCCAACATGTTCATTTTAAACTCCTTGTTAACTTCATTAAGCTTCCAGCGCTTGGTTTTCTGTATTGCTTTGGACCATTTTCTTCGCATAGTCACTATGTACCCATTTTTCAAGAACTAGCGTTCTATACTGAGTTGCACTGCTTTCCCCTGGGATGATCTTACAGTTTTTGATGTTCTTCTGATAAACCATCTGCTACCTTCTACTACTGTTCTGATCCAATGTGAAGAATGTATTGACTACCAAATCATATGTCTGGGTGTATTTTAAGGTAGAAACAAGGAAGGAGAAACTATGTCCAGACCCATAGGTGCCATGCTGCCTTTTTGAAGCATTTACTGTCGCTCCTCATGTGGACATTAAGATTTATCATTGGAGTCACTCTTTCGTTTTTTGTACAACAGTGTCCATTTCCCCCCAGAAATTCTCTTTTTCTTGTTCCTCCAATCCTACTTGGGGTTATGCACATACAACATTTAGGGGGACATTTTCAAGAGCTAACTTAATGAAAATTATCCTGTGACTTATCCTATCCACAACCACTGCACATTCCCGCATCACTTTGGCTAAAGCTCCAGTTCTCTTATTCAACATTCCATAGCTGAATGGTTAACAGCCTTCCCCAGTACCTCTTCTGTTTTCTCCCTTCCATTTGGTCTCTTGAATGCAGGAAATCCATACTTTCCTTTTCATCACCAGCTCTGCACATTTTCCAGTTAATAAATTAATTGTTTTAATAAATGGTAGTTGTGCTTCAGACTGTTACAATTTAAATAAACTGTACTCAAGAGTTTTCATAATCATGAATGTACATCAGGATGGGGCATTTGTTTTAGTTTATTAAAATTGGAGCTTGACTCATTAAAGGATACTTCACTAGGACCAGCTCCCCTGCTAGCATAAATTGGTACAGCCCATTGACATCAGTGGAGTTATGCTGAGTTACATTAGCATTGGCGCCTAGTGTCAAAGAAAACTCCTACTATGAATTTTCTTTCTTTTGAACAGGAAAGGAAGTGTTTATCACCATAGGCCACTTGCCCCTTTTTGCTTGGAAGTCTCAGGACTGATCAAGAATGTTAATGTTTTTCTGTCTGAATGGGACAGTTAAAAGTGAAAGTTGCGGAAAAGTAAGTCTATGCTTCCAGCTGGAGGTAAAATTTCCAACTTGGGTAGACATACCCATGCTACCTCTGATCGAGCTAGTGTGCTAAAAATAAAAGAGTAACCATGGCGCAAGCTGCGGGAGGGGCTAGCTGCCTGAGTACATACCCATCTGAGAAGGTAGGCACCTTAGTGTTATTATATTTTGCCTGGTTTCACAGAAAATATAAAAAGCAAATACACATTTAGATCTCCTTCCTTTGTTTATACAGGTGCTTAACTTGTAACAAGTGAATAGTTGCACTGAAATCAGTGGGACTGTTCACACAAAGTTAAGCACATCGCTATATGTTTACAGGACTGGAGCCTCACTGACCATTTTACAGTCTGCAGAGTAAGGTACAGGGTATTTGCACGATGAATATGCCATATTCTAAAATGTCAAGTGTCAGCTTTTGTTAAATATGACCCCTTACCCAAACCCCTCATATGGTCAATTTATTAAGCCCTCAACTTTAAAACATAAAGTGCAAAAGCATGCAGAAATATAACTGCCAGAACAAGAAGCATCTGAAGCTCCAGAGAGGGTACTTCACTTGCTTTTTCAGGAAAGAAAAACCTGACAATTTTCCAGTATTAATTCTTTCAGTTTTGGAGTGGAGGCATTTACAATAGCTTAGAACCTGGTGTCCTGTTTGAATGTCTCTATATTGTGTTCTTTTTGAAAGGTCAACATCTACATCTTCCTTTACCTTTTTTCCGAAAGCAATCCATGATGTAGAAAAGAGGAAGTACAAAGTGACAGGGATGGGAGTTGGGAACAGCAGTATCTAAACACTTTCCAGAGCCAAACTGACGTTTTTTCCATGATCTTATGTAGTGTATGTTTAAAATCCAGCAGTTTTTGGGAGAGCACCAGCACACATAGGCTTGTTGTCTTGCACAATGCATTAGCAAACAAGTACAGATTTGCAATTTAAATGTGGTCCAATAGCAATTTCTTTCTTTTATTCACAAGGCCAAAAACCAAATGGTATTCCTGCTTGAAACACTGTTATCCTAATGCTTTTCAGGTTTAAATTTTCTCCTTGAAACGGACTTCGTATAGTGTAGTTGCTACAGCTGTAGGTGAACAATCTGGCTGCTTTATTAAACTTTCTTCCAGAGGGAGCATAGATTAAGATATTGGCATGGGGCTGCAGGCCAGGAACTCCTGAGTTGTAATCCCAACAGTGTCTTTGTCAACATACAAAACTAGCACCAGTCTCTGTACAGTAGAACCTCAGAGTTATGAACACCAGCATTACAAACTGATCAGTCAACCACACACCTCATTTGGAACTGGAAGTACCCAATCAGGCAGCAGCAGAGCCAAAAAAATACCCCAAAGCAAATAGAGTACAGTACTGTGTTAAACATAAACTACTAAAACAATAAAGGGAAAGAGTAAAATAAAATATTTGACAAGGTTTAAGAAACTGTTTCTGAGCCGGTTTCATTTAAATTAGGATAGTTAAAAACAGGATTTTTCTTCTACATAGTAAAGTTTCAAAGCTGTATTATTAAGTCAATGTTCAGTTGTAAACTTTTGAAAAAACAACCATAATGTTTTGTTCAGAGTTACGAACAACCTCCATTCCTGAGGTGTTTGTAACTGTGAGGTTCTACCGTATATCTGTGTAAAAAAGTAAATGTAATTAATAATATGGCAGAATAATAATGTAACAAAAACAAGGCTTTAGTCACCTGTAGAATGCTAAAACCTAGAGCAGCTTGCAGACTACTGGGTACTTCAGTCTAAGTTTTATAGAAATGCTTGTGTTTAGAGCAAATTTTCTAAAGCATTGCTGTTGTAAGCCATGTAATTGCCATTAAAGACAAGGACTCCAAATAGCTACAAACCTATGCAATGTTTTGAAAATTTATTCCTTCAAGTTTTTAATACATATGGCTGATACACAATGGGAAAACCTGCTAGCTTTTTATAATGAAATATTTTTCTGTAAGTGCTGTAAATATGTTTAGTGTAATGAGATTTTTAATAGTATTTGCAACTCTGAAGAGTAAAACATTGTTAGAACAACAAACAAATCTTATATCTTGAGATATAAACTGATTGCCTGTGGGAGTGAGGAAAAAATATACTCCCTATTACACTGCAAAACTGACTATGTGCACGTTGGTTTTTATTTTTTATCTTCCTTTGAAGCATCAGGTGATGGCCACTACTGGAGACAGGATACTAGACTAGAAAGAATATTCCTTTAATCTGTGTTGGTAATGCCTACTGTACGTTCCTATGGTTCTTTCTGGTTGATGAGGTGACTGTAGTGATGCTGTTGTTTCCGTGTCTGCTAATACCGTTGTAATAGGGAGTATATTTTTCTCTCCCCATCTGTTGCAGCTTAGTTCCCCCTCTTTACATTAGAATTGCTTCCCACTGCTTAAAAAGGATTATGAATTATGATTTAGGGCCACAAATTCTCACTACACAGCACTTATTCTTTTATCTCAGCAAGATAATTTATTAATTGCTACAATCCCGTTTATAAAGGTGAACTGGCTCAGCCTGTAAATTTTATGCAGAGAAAACAGTACGTGTAAGGGAAATCTAAATATACATGCACTGCACCATTTTCTAGATTTTTACGTTGGAATTGGAATTTACTAAGGAGTGAGTATCTTCCTCAGCTGGTCTAAAAAAACACATTAACTTCAGTGGCACTTCACTGATTTATACTAGCTGAGGATCTAGGGCCACATGTTTTGAGTGGGTTAATAATGATCATCCAGACCCAGTTCATACAAACATTTTAAGAAAATATTTTTATTGCGTCAATAGGAAAAAAGAACTGTTTGACAACAAAACTAGTTCTTTGAAAATTAAAAATACAGTGTATTCAATTGATGTGGCTATCTTTGGACCACTCACTGAATAAGCTGATAAACTGTGCATATAGATACTCAAAGTTAATCGTTAAGAGGGCTGAATAGTTCTGTGCATCCTTGACTCAGCTTGGTGGACTAGGTTCACTGCAACTGGAGGAGAGAGCTGCAAATTGCAACTATTTTCACCAGCACAAGCCACTGTACTTCAAAGTGGATTTAACTTTTTTGGGGAGGGCAAGCACTGTTTCCATTGCCAATCTACCTTGTAGGTTTTGTTATGGAAGGGTAGCTTTAATTTTTGTCAGGAGCACCAGAGGAGGCTCTTCCACAGTGTGTGACCTGAATTGATGCATCCCAGAATTGCGCTGGCCATGCTTCTCTCTGGCCAGAACCATCCATTTAACACTAGCATTTGACTATTTGCTATAAGAGAGAATTATACATGTGGTACAGGTGCAGCTGTCAGGGTACTACTTACGTTTTTGGCTGGAGAGTGGACAGTAGGGTCCACTGTGTCGGCTAGCCCTGCACAGGAGCTCCTCCAGCTGCATGCAGTTTAAAATGCCTGCACCTTGTCTATATTACTGTTCAAAATGTTAGCAAATCTGTTCCAGCTGAACCCATGTTTCACACTGCCTTAGGGTTGGCACAGATATAACATACAGATAGTGCTGCAGAGCCTGATTATCCTCTCACTGAAACAGGTTCAATCAGAAACAATGCCAATGAAGTTAGTGGAGCCACACTGATGTAAAACTATTAGGATTAAGAGGAGAATTAGGCCTGCAGAATCATACATTCTTTGGTATGAGATTTTGAGCACAGCACTGTGAATAGGAACAATGGGCTGGATCCTGACTCCCTGCTCTGTGCACTTTGTACTGCTCTGACAGTGCAAAGAGGACCAAGAACTGCCTAAAATGGCAGATAGGGATTCCCTGGATATAAGGGTGTAGGGAGTATTTCAAGGGCAGAAGGGGATATGAGGAGGATGAGGATGGAGTTGGAGTATGATGTGCTTTTACAGTCCTCAGATGGTGGTGCAGACCCTACCGGACCATTCTAGACTGCCTAATGTAGAACAGTCCAACGACTGCTCTCTGTTAGGGCAATGGGCATTTTGGCTCCAGCTACTTTTCCCACCTTGTGTCAAGTGCAGTTCAACTGTGTCCAGGGGTGACGAGGGGATGCTGGCCCTGTGTATGCACTATGAATAAAACAAGGTAGGAAAGAATGTTCTAGGTCAGTATCTACTTATTTCTCTTCCACTGAGGAACTAACCACTCTGGAAGTCCAATTTTTTTCTTGCTGTTCAGATATTGTTTTACAGGAGCATTTTGGAGGCCCAAGGTGTTGCTGTAACAGGGCAGTTTTACACTGATGTAGCTCCATTGATTTCAATAGCGTTACACTAGCATAAAACTTGATTAACAGTGGTGAATTAAGGACCTGTAATGTTAATTACACTTCAAATTTTATGCCAAGTAACCAAAAAAGCAACTTTACTATACATTACTACTGTGATTAAAAAATTATAATAGGCAAAGAAAGACATTTCAGATTATGGACAGTAACCTAGTAGAACTAGGGATTAACATTTTATCCTGATCAAAAAGTTATTACCTGTTTTTTAATGCAATGAAATATAGCGATAGTTTTAAACTGTTTCAGTTTTACCAGGGACTTTATATTTCTTCCTTTAGATGCAATATTATTTTAATATTTGATGTACCATAGCCTTCTGAAACAGCACACTCAATCCTGTCATAAAAAGTATCAATGTCTGGCATGTTTTCAATTGACTTTAATCATTTGTTTTTGTACTTTCAGTTGAAGTAGTGATTGCCAACCAAGCTTTCAGCGGTAATTGTGTCTCTGGCTTGAGTGATACAATCTATGCCACACATGCCACTCTTTATGCGTTAGAATAGCTAATAAGATGATGGTTCTTAGTTTTACAGGAATTGGTGCAGGTTTCTCTAAAGCCCACGTCTCTCTTTTTTCAGACTTCTGAGGTCTCACGAAGGAAGGACAGTGCTGTAGCACAATCATTGCAAGCGAGTACTGTGCTTTCATTGGGGGAAAGGCTGCTGTGACTCATCGTAGGCATGCTGTGCTCAAGCTAAGGGATGTTTTCTAAAAGGAAGTAGTCCAAACTCTCCATCCTGTTGAGGTCTGCGGCTTGGTGTGGAGATTGTCACTGAAAACTTTCTTGCTGCAAAGAGACCATGGCCTCCTCCAGGCTAGTGGGGAGATCTCCCAGGGATATTGCTGATGTTATGCAAAGGCTTCAAGGTAAGTGACTGATTCCGAATGGCTATATCTGTCATCTGTTCATATAGATGACAAATACAATACTCTTTAAAGCCAGGAAAGCATTTTAAAATTTATACATTTCAAAAACCTGCTGTTCTAAACTAATCTATAGGAAAATGTTTGCTTATGATGTGTTTGCATATTTCTGGTTATGTTTCCTCTAGTATTACATTATTAATGATGTTTAAAAGCATATGGCATTATGCAGCATGGTTATTGGATAGCGCAGTAGATTGGCAGTATGGACATCAGGGTTCTGTTCCTGGCTTTGCCCCTGACCAGCTCTGTGACCTTGGGCAAAGTCAGTCACCTGTCTATACCTCAGTTTCCCCATATGTAAAATGGTGATAAAGACACTTACTTTCCTTCTCTGCTTTGAGCACTACAGATGAAAAGTCCTCAATTAATATAATAACTTAAAAATGATTGCTATTACAATAAGGCCTAGAGGCCCCAAACAAGATTAGGGCCTCATTGTGCTGGGTATTGTTACAGACACACAGTAATAGACAGTCTCTGCCCTGAAGAACTTACAGTATAGAGGCTAAGTGTTGTTGTTGTCCGAGTTGATATCCATATGAATCATGGGACTTCTGATTATTGTTGCAGTCAGTGGTCATCAGATAGAACTTAATAAGTTGCTTTAAGTTCTCTTTACCACAAACAAACATGGCTAACTGAAATGATAATGTTCATTAAAACTTTTTAAAGTTTATAAACTTAGAAGTAAAAAAGTACCATCTAATATATATATATTTTTTAAATGCCTGCATTTTAAAGTATTCACTAGCCATGTGTAAACACTTTCTCAGTAGCACTTTTGTTACCAGCAGTAGGGTGACTTTTAGGGACTAATGGCTCAATCCTGCTCCCATTCAACTCAGTGGAAAAACTCCCATTAACTTCAATATTTCAGGATCAAAACCTAATTTTGCAATTCCTCAACACACAAAACTTCCATGGACTTCGAGTTGAGTGCACAGAATTGTCTATACTTTCTACATCTTGAAGCTTCCTTTGTTCTCCTGTTCTTTTCCTCCCATTTCTGTGTATACAGTCATGGTGGCATGTTTAACCTTAGTCCCGCTGTCAAAAAATTGGACAATCAGATAGTGTTATGGGTGTTTACAGGCAGCTTTTTCCCAAGAGTGAGGGGCATGGGAAAAAGCAATAAAGGTGTTGTTTGAAGGTTTAACAAGTGGAGGGATCGTGGAGCTGTGTAGTGGTTAGTGCAATGTAGTGCATGTCTTCTGCAATGTGGTGCATCATTCCAGATGATGTCATGATATCCCCTTTTACCGAGGATACCTCTCCAGGGGAGGCAGCCCCAGGTATTAGGAAGAAACAGGTAGTATTGCTGGACTTGATCATTAGAAATAGAGAGGTGGGTTTGTGATGATTGTGAGAACTGCATAGTGAATTGCCTGCTGAGTGTGAAGATTGCGGATTGCTCAAGACATCTAGAAGGGCTTATGTGCAGTGCTGGGGAGAAGCTGGTGGTCATGATATAGGTAAGGACCAATGACACAGGGAAAGGTAAGACACATCCCGGAGGCCAAATTTAGGCTTCTAGGTAAGAGACTAAAGTCCAGGATCTCCATTGTAGCAATCTCTGAAATGCTTCTTGTTCCACATGCAGGGCCAGTTAGACAGGCAGAAGTGCAAAGTCTTAATGTGTGAGTGAGACAATGGTGTTGGGAGGAAAGATTTAGGTTTATTAGGAACTGGGGAACCTTTTGGGAAAGGGAGAGCCTATGCAGAAAGGATGAGGTCCACCTAAACCAAAATGGAACCAGATTGCTGGCATGTAAAATTAAAAAGGTCATAGAGCAGTTTTTAAACTTAAGGGCTGGGGGAAAGCTGACAGGTGCAGAGGAGCACACAGTTTGGACGGAGATCTCTCTTAGGGGAGGATTTATTAAAGGGGATTCGCTATATCCTAGTAAAGAGGAGAAGATAAAAATAGATAAAAAGTATAGGTAGGCACTGAAAAGAAGCAGTCCAACGGAAAAGAGTCCCATTCAATTACATCACATGAAGACAGCTAAATAGTGACAAATTTTATAAGTGCTTGTGTATAAACGCTAAAAGTCTAAATACTAATATGAGTGAACTTGAGTGCCTGGTATAAATGAGGATGCTGATATAACAGAAATTTGGTGAAACTATGATAATCAGTGAGACACAATTCCAGGCTATAAAATATATAGGAATGACCTTGTAGGTCAAACTGGTGTGGGAGTGGCACTATATGGTAAAAAAAGCATAGAGTCAAATAGAGTAAAAATCATAATTGAATCAAACAGTATCATAGAATCTCTATGAATAGAAATTCCATGCCTGAAAAATAAGGGTATAGCAGTAGGAATATTCTACCAACCACCTGACCAGAATGGTGATGGTGATTGTGAAATGATCAGGGAGATTAGAGAGTCCACAAAAACAGAAAACTCAGTAATAAGGGCGGGGATGTCAACTGTCCCCATATTGGGTAGGTACATGTCACCTTAGGATGGGATGCAGAGATAAAGTTTCTTGACACCTTAAATGACTGCTTCTTGGAGCAGCAGGTGAGAGGCAGTTCTTGATTTAGTCCTAAGTGGTGCACAGCATCTGCTCCAAGAGGTGAATGCAGATGAACCGCTCAGTAATAGCAACCATAACATAATTAAATTTAACATTATTGTACGGGAGAAAATACCAAAGAAACACATCACAGTAACATTTACCTTCAGGAAGGGGAACTACAGGAACAGTCACAAGAGTGAAATGTCTGCAAACTGCATGGAAAGTATAATTAAGCCCACTAAAAAAAGAATTAGAAGAGCAACTAGCAAAATACACACAGACTAATAGAAACATTTCTTTTAAGTACATCAAAAGCAGGAAACCTGCCAATCAATCAGTGGGACCACTGGACAATTGAGGTGCTAAGGAGCACTCAAGGAAGACAAGGCTGTTGAATTCTTTGCATTTGTCTTCACTGCAGAGGATGTGAGGGAGACTCCCATACCTGAGCCATTCTTTTTTAGGTGACAAATATTAGGAACGGTCTGATATTAAGGTATCAATACAGTAGGTTTGGGAACAGATTGATGAATTAAACAGTAATAAGTCACTTGGACCAGATGGTATTCACCCACGAGTTCTGGAGGAACTTAAATATGAAATTGCAGAACTACTAACTGAGGTATGTAACCGATTGCATTAATCAGCCTCTGTACCAGATGACTGGAGGATAGCTAATGTAACACCAGTTTTTAAAAAAAAAGGCTCCAGAGGTGACCCTGGCTACTACAGGCCTGTAAGCCCAACTTCAGTACCAGGCAAATTGATTGAAACTGTAGTAAACAAGAGAAATCTCAGACACAGATATGTTTGGGGAAGAATCAACACAGGTTTTGTAAAGGGTAATCATGCTTCAGTAATCTATTAGAAGTCTTGGAGGGTGTCAACAAACATGCAAACAACGGTGATTGAGTGGACATAGTGTACTTGGACTTTTAGGAAAGCCTTTGACAAGTTTCCACACCAAAGCTCTTAAGCAAAGTAAGCAGTAATGGGATAAGAAGGAACGTCCTCTCATGGATCAGTAACTGTTTAAAATAAAGGGTAGGAATAAATAGTCATGTAGCAATGCGACTCACCCCTGCAGCACCTCCTGCTGGCTGTCTAGGGAATTGCTCTTCCAGCTTCTGGAGCACCCTCTGCAGGCTGGTGTCCCGCTGCTGCTGGCCCCCATGTCCCTCCCAGAACCCAGTGCCCCTTGTGTTTGGGGTGCTGCCCCCTGGTAATACCTCCACAGTCTCAGTGGAACCTCCCCCCCATCCCTACCTCACCTCAGGCATAGGCTACTGCCAGTCACCTACTCACCCCCGCTCCCTGGGGCAGACTGCAGTGTCAGCCACTCATCATAGGTAAGGTTGGGTCTGGACCTGCTGCCTCTCTCTGCAACCCAGTGCCTCTATGGGGCCTTAGACAAGGCCCTGCAGCCTGGGGAGTTGCCAGCCTGGAGCTCCCCAGCCCTGCCTCACTCTAAGCACCCTGAGCTTCCCAGCTGCCAGGCCCCCCTCTCTCTGAAGGCAGAGAGAGAATGTCTGTGCTCCTGGCTCAAAGCCTGTTTATAGAGACCGGCTGTGGTCTGTTTGGGGCATGGCTCCCAGCTGTGCCTACTTCCACAATCAGCCTGAGAGCTGCTTGCCCCAGCCACAGCCCTCTGCTGGGCTGTTCTAAGCCCTCAGGGCAGGAGTGGGTGACCACCCCACTTCAGGTCAGTTTTCACACTGGAGAAGGGGACATAGTGAAGTCCCTCAGGCATCTGTTCTGGGACCTGTTCAACGTATTCATAAATGATCTGGGAAAAGGGGTAAACTGTGAAGTGGGAAAGTTTGCAGGTGATACAAAATTACTCAAGATAGTTAATCCAAAGCTGACTGTGAAGAGTTACAGAGGGATGTCAGTAAATCGGGTTACTGGGCAACAAAACGGATGAAATTCAGTGTCGATAAGTGCAAAGTAATGTTCATTGGGAAAAATCTCAAATATACATACAAAATGATGGAGTCTAAATTAGCTGTCATCACTCAGGAAAGAGATCTTGGAGTCATCATGGATTGTTCTCTGAAAACATCTGCTCAATGTGCAGTGGCAGTCAAAAAAGCTACCAGAATGTTAGGAACTGTTAGGAAAGCGATAGATAATACGACAGGAAATATCGTAGTGCCACTATACAAGTCTGTGGTACGCCCACATCTTGAATACTGTGTGCAGTTCTGGTCACACCATCTCAAAAAAGATATATTAGAATTGGAAAAAGTATCACAAAGGGCAATAAAATGATGAGGGGTATGGAACAGCTCCCATATGAGGAGAAATTAAAAAGACTGGGACTGTTCATCTTAGAAAAGTGATGACTAAGGGGGAATATGATAGAGCTCTATAAAATCAGGAATGGCATGAAGAAAGTGATTAAAGAAGTGTTATTTGCCCTGTCATGTAACACAAGAATCAAGGGTCACCCAATGAAATGAATAAGTAGCAGGTTTCAAACGAACATAAAGAAGTACTCCTTCACACAACACACAGTTAACCTGTGGAAATTCTTGCCATGGGATGTTGTGAAGGCCAGAATTATACCTGGTTCAGAAAAGAATTAGACAAGTTCATGGAGGATAGGTTCATCAATGGCTGTTAGCCAAGAATGATCAGGAAAGCAAGCTCATGACCTTAGTGTCTCTAAGCCTCTGACTGTCAGAAGCTGGGGGTGGATGACATGGAATGGATCACTCTATAATTGTCCTGTTCTGTTCATTCCCTCTGAAGCATCTGGCACCAGCCACTGTTGGAAGTCAGGATATTGGGCTAGAATGACCCTTGGTCTGACCCCGTATGGCCATTCTTATGTTCTTACCATGTCTGCTATATTTCCTTCTTGTTCCGCAGAAGTTATGAGCAAGGATGCTGCTGCAAGTGATACTTAATTAGTAGCTGTGTGTAATCCTTGTGGAGATATTGTGTCTTAATGGTCAAGTTGTTGCATCTTATCCTCCAAAAAAATTGGTGCCTCATAGCCATTTGTGAAGCATTTAGTCTTCAGATACCTGTTCATTTGTGGCACTGCATGACTTTTAGATTATATTTTTTACATATTAAAGATCTGCTACACTTGTTACAAAAATTGCTATAATAATTTTGCTCTTTAGATTTCCGAAAGTCATCAGACAAAAACATAAATAATTGACATTAAAATGAAGTAGACTGAAACCAGACATGGAGTTGCTTATGAATTTTTAGTCATCAGAATAGCTTTTAAAAATCATTTTCTAGCTACCTTGCTTTTCAAATGAAAAGCCTGATATTGTTAGGATTGTGCTTCTGCTGCAGTAGCTAAATAAATATTTTATCTTTGGCGAGATTGATAGTAGTTTGAGCATAAGCCTTTTATAGGTTGTGGTGCTGCATTATGGATGAGTGGATAATCTGCTGTGCAGACTCCCTTTAGCCCTTACAAAGTACAACTATCCTATCTCTGTCATCTTAATTTAAATATAGCCATGTGAGGACAGACAGGAATATAGAGGATTGCAGAGCTATGTGCCTGGCGTAATTGCACTGAATCCCAGGTCCTGCTCCTGCCAGGTGCTGAGCACTTTTTCCCCACTGAAAGTAGAGTTGAGGGTGCTCAGCACCTAATAGTAACAGCCTTGAGTAGGGGAATCCTGGACTAGTGTAGAGCCACCACTCTGCCTGCTGCACTGGCTATATGTCTTCTGTTTCTGCCCTGATGTTGGGGTAGGATGGTGCTTTTCCTTGGCATGGCTGAACTGTGCTGCAAGCTGGTGATACTGAGCCTTTGGAAGGGCCTCTGGAAATGACTGGGAATGGGTGACGGGACAGAAAGGTGATGGAAATCCATCTGTGTTCTTTGCCACTGTGTAGTGAGTTGCTCAGGTTCACTTGATGACCTGCCTGTAGATGTTTTGGGAAAAAATATTTACTAGTAGGGATCCTTACGTTTACGTTTTGAAATACCTAAGTAGATATTGTATGTGGATCGAATTACTAATGATCACCCCAGGAAACTAAGCTTTCTTTGTTTTAAATCATCAGTTATTTCAGCTTGGTAGAGTAATTATGGCAGATGCAGAATGTAAAACTTTCAGTCTGTTTAGTCAATGCTAGCACCTCACCTGGCCAGATTGGGAAAAGGTCTGAAAAACCTGCATTGGGGCTGGGAGTATGTAAGGAATCTGTTCCACTTTCCATAGCCTGCAAAGGAGCACGATTCCAGTCCCTGCACTCAGGACAGCATAGGTACTGTTCCTTCAGCCCAACTCTGAGGGAAGGAGAGAAGTGAGGGTATGGCTTCATACTCCTCTGGACCAGCACTCAAAGAAGGGTAGCAGGCTACAGCATCTTAAAGAATGAAGAATCATGTGCAGCCACCATATGTGCCAAGCTGCTTGAAAAGGAGATATGGTTCTTCATTGAACCTTATGTAGGTCAGTAGCTAAATCCCACAAATTACTGCCGTCATTCCTTATTGTGCATACCCTTGTGCAGTGACCTTGTGTGATTCACCTTGTGCTAACAAAGAGCAAGATTCTGTAACTCCAACTGTAATTTATGTTATTAATATTTACTTATGTATTTTACTATTTATATTACAAACTAGCTATCGGTGTTTTTCTATCAAACTGGGAGGAGATATGTAATGGGAATCTGTCTTTGGTTCAGTCTGTTCAACATCTTTATTAAGGACTTGGATAATGGAGTGGAGAGTATGCTTATAAAATTTGTGGATGACACCAAGTTAGGAAGGGTTGCCAGCACTTTGGAGGAAAGGATTAGAATGCAAAAGGACCTTCACAAATTGGAGAACTGGTCTGAAAGCAGTAAGGTGACTCTGCCAGGTGCAAAGTACTACACTTAGGAAGGAAAAATCCAACGTATAACTACAAAATAGGGAATAAGGGGCTAGGCAGTAATACTGTTGAAAAAAACCTGGGGGTGATAGTGATCACAAATTGAATATGTGCTAACAATGTGATACAGTTGTGAAAAAGGTGAATATCATTCTGGGGTGTCATATCTAAGACACAGAAGGTAATTGTCTCACTCTACTCAACACTGGTGAGGCCTCAGCTGGAGTACTGTGTCCAGTTCTGAGTGCCACACTTTAAGAGAGATGTGGACAAATTTGAGAGAGTCCAGAGGAGAGCAACAAAAATGATGATAGGTTTAGAAAACATGACTTATGATGAAAGGTTATAAAACTTGTCAGGTTTAGTCTTGAGAAAAGAAGACTGAGAAGGGACCTGACAACAGTCTTCAAATATGTTAATTACTGTTACAAAGAGGATGTGATCTGTTGTTCTCCATGTCCACGGAAGTTAGGATAAGAAGCAATGGGCTTAATCTGCAGCAAGGGAGATTTAGGCTACACATTAGAAAAAGCTTTCTAACTATAAGGGTTGTTAAGTTCTGGAATAGGCTTCCAAGGGAAGTTGTGGAATCAGGGCCGGCTCTGGCTTTTTTGCCGCCCCAAGCAAAAATAAAAGGGGGGGGGAGGGGCCGCCGGAGCGGCAAAGCAGGGGAAAAACAAAACCAAAACCACAGCGAGGCCAGAGCGGCAAAGCAGGGGGCGGGGGGGGGGGGGACAAAAAAACGGCGCGGCTGGAATGGCAAAGGGGGAGGGGAGGAAATTGCAGCACAGCTGGAGCAGCAAAGCAGGGGAAAAAAAAACAAAACAACAACATAAAACCACAGTGGGGCTGGAGCGGTAAGGGGGGCGGGGAACAGGGTGCTGGAGCGGCAAAGCAGGTGAAGAAAAAAAAAAAGAAAAAGAAAACACGGCGCAGCCAGAGCGGCAAAGCAGGGTGGGGGGAACAAAAAAATGGCGCAGCTGGAATGGCAAAGCAGGGAAGAAAAAAAATAACCTGCGGTGCGGCTGGAACGGCAAAGTGGGGGTGGGGGACGGCGCGGCCGGCAAAGCAGGGGAGACCAAAACAAAAAAACCCTGTAGGGCGGCCGGAGCCAGGGGACTCCCTGTGCTGCAGAGTGCGCACCCGGTCTAATGGGGGGAAGGAGAGGGAGCGAGGGGGGAGAGAGAGAGGGGGGCAGCCAGGGCTTCAGGGGGGCGCTCATCCCGCGACTCTGACCTCCACGCCGCCTGCCGGGAGGGCTCCGAGCTGCTCTGGTTGGCAGGGAGGGAAGGACGTGGGCTGCCCTGCCAAATTTGCTGCAGGGCGCTCCCCTCCTCTGCCTCCTACAGGGCGGCCAGAGCAGCAAAAAAACAAAACAAAAAAAAGCGTCAGTGCTGCCCTAGGATTGGGCGGAGTGCCGCCCCCTAGAATCTGCCGCCCCAAGCACCAGCTTTCTCAGCTGGTGCCTGGAGCCGGCCCTGTGTGGAATCCCCATCATTGGCCATTTTTAAGTACAGGTTGGACATGGATGGTCTAGATTTATTTGGTTGTGCCTGAGTGCTGGGGGGCTGGACTAGATGAGTTCTTGAGGTCCCTTCCAGCCCTATGTTTCTATGATTCTGTGATTAGGATTGGGACCCTGTTTTCCTGGATGCTGTACCAAGACGAATAATACTCATGACATTAGTTCCATTGATGTCATTGTGATTACTCATGGGAGCAAATGTTAATCATGTAAGGGCCAAACTATTAGGCCCAGAATACGTGTGAGTTTCCACAGGAATGCAATAATGCATGTATTCCTCTCCAAAGGAATTATAGCTATTGAGAGATTCAAGATTTTTTTAGAGCCCTTGTAATTGCTGTAAAAATCAAAATATAACCCTCCAAAGATAAAGCTGGGAGGTGCAGATTCTAGTGCCTTATGTCTTTGTACTCTTAAGACTGGCATGGGTGTAACTTTGTTCTTTCCTCTAGTGATATGCTTGTACAGTTAAAGCTATGTGGTCATGCTTGTGACAGTCGTCAGGTAACTCCTATGCAGTCCTATTACACAAATGACAGGGGGTCAGTTTTCCTTGACCTTGTCATTCTTAGCCCTGGTCTACACTACAAGTTTTGGTCGAATTTAGCAGCGTTAGATCGATTTAACCCTGCACCCGTCCACACGACGAAGCCATTTTTGTCAACTTAAAGGGCTCTTAAAATTGATTTCTGTACTCCTCCCCGACGAGGAGATTAGCACTGAAATTCACCCTGCTGGGTCAAATTTGGGGTAGTGTGGAAGCAATTTGATGGTATTGGCCTCTGGGAGCTATCCTAGAGTGCTCCATTGTGACCGCTCAGGACAGCACTCTCAACTCAGATGTACTGGCAAAGTAGACAGGAAAATCCCTGGGAACTTTTGAATTTCATTTCCTGTTTGCCCAGCGTGGCGAGCTGATCAGCACAGGTGACCATGCAGAGCTCATCAGCACAGGTGACCATGGAGTCCCAGAATCGCAAAAGAGCTCCAGCATGGACCGAATGGGAGGTACTGCATCTGATCACTGTATGCTATCTGAACTCCATTCCAAAAGACGAAATGCCGGAATATTTGAAAAAATCTCCAAGGGCATGAAGGACAGAGGTTATAACAGGGACCCGCAGCAGTGCCATGTGAAACTTACGGAGCTCAGGCAAGCCTACCAAAGAAGCAGAAAGGCAAACGGCCGATCCGGGTCAGAGCCCCAGACATGCTGCTTCTGTGATGAGCTGCATGCCATTCTAGGGGGTGCCCCTACAACTACACCACCCCTGTGCTTCCCTCCTCCCCCACCCCTCCCGGGCTACCTTGGCAGTTATCCCCCCATTTGTGTGACGAATTAATAAAGAATGCATGAACTTGAAACAACAATGACTTTATTGCCTCTGCAAGTGGAGATAAAAGGGGGGAGGGGAGGGCAGTTGGCTTACAGGGAAGTAGAGTGAACCAAGAGGGTGGGTTTTCATCAAGGAGAAACAAACAGAGCTTTCACACCGTAGCCTGGCCAGTAATGAAACTGGTTTTCAAAGCTTCTCTGATGCACAGAGCGCCCTGCTGTGCTCTTCTAACTACCCTTGTGTCTGGCTGTGTGTAATCAGCGGCCAGGGGATTTGCCTCAACTTCCCACCCTGCTATAAACGTCTCCCCCTTGCTCTCACAGATATTGTGGAGCACAAAGCAAGCAGTAATAATGATGGGAATATTGGTTTCGCTGAGGTCTAACTGAGTCAGTAAACTGCACCAGAGAGCTTTTACACATCCAAAGGCACATTCTACCACCATTCTGCACTTGCTCAGTCTATAGTTGAACTGCTCCTTACTACTGTCCAGGCTTCATGAACCATGGGAGCAAGGGGTAAGCCAGGGTAGGTGCGACCGTGCGGTGCTGCCGACTGGGAGAGCAGCTTGAGGCAGAAGCCCTAGCTAGCATGATATTCCAGGCAGGCCTGAATCTCCATTAGACGAAACTTAAAGAAGAGACTGACCTGGAGTCATTTCCATTTTTGTCCCGGCGCCCCTGACTGACCTCACTGAGGTCGGCCAGGAGCACCCACGGGACGATGATGACGGTTTGCAGTCGTATTGCACCGTCTGCTGTCCGCAAGGCAAGGCAAGGGGATGCTGCTGTGTAGCACTGCAGTACCGCATCTGCCAGCAGCACCCAGGAGACATATGGTGACAGTGAGCTGAATGGGCTCCACGCTCAGCCCGCCACTGCTCTGGGGTTTTGGCCACTGGCTCCTGCCAGCCAGGGTCTCAGCTCACTGCCAGCCTGGGGTTCCTTCAGCCATGTCGGCAGCGGGTGCTGAGTGGGATTGGTGGTGGGACCCTGGCTGGCAGGAGCTGGCGATGGAAACCCCAGAGCGGCGGCAGGCTGAGCCGCTCAGCCCACCATTGTGCCATCAAAAATCAGCTCGTGTGCTACCTTTGTCATGCGTGCCATAGGTTGACGACCCCTGAAGTACTGTAACATGCACAGTAGCCGTGACTGATTTCAGAGGCTCAGGAACCAGTTGGCTAAAAGCCCGATAATGATGATATCTCAGATTACATAAGCCTGGATAGGTTCTGTTTTTGTAAGCGGTAGTGACTTCCTTCTGCTAATGCTAACAAAGACAGTGTATTCTCCCTCTGTATATGCCTCCTTCCCTCTCCGCCTCTCCCCCTCATTTCTATCTCTTCTTTCTCTTTCTTTCGAAATTTTCTTCTTCCTTTCCCATAAAGGGGTAGCATCAGTCATAGATCAGCTACTAGAGTTGTCTCCTCATACTGCTGCCCACTTTGCCTCCAAAAATCTTCCTGCTTTTGCTGTTTTCTCTTTTTGAAGGCAATGGAACTAAGTCTTGAAGTTAAGCACGTGCTTAAGTGCTTTGCTGAATAGGGGGCAGAGTGCTGAGCATCTTGCCCAATTGAGTCTTTATTATTGTTATGTATTATATGTATTACTGTAGCACCTAGCAGCTCTAGTCATAGACACTGTGCTAGGTGCTGTAGAAACACAGAACAAAAAGATGGTCCCTGCTTCACAGGGCTTAGTCCCTAATCACATTTGCTTCCCACCCATGCTCCTTGCATGGCTGCGTTTCCTCCCAACCCCTGATACTTGCCGTTTCCAAATTCTCCTTCTGGTGCCTTCTCTTTGTGGACCCTCCTTCCCTGAAATTTCCCAGTTGGATCCCAGGGATTGTTTCTGAAATACAGCAGTTATTGTGTTAACTTGTTTTCCCTCCTTAAGTGAATGAGTCTTCTAGCCAAGTTAACTCATTACCCACTGGAACTGGGTTAAAGGAAATGTAATTGATAGCATTCCCCTACAGTATCTCTCATATAGAAGGACCAGGAAGAATTAAAAGATTTGTACTAATGAAGTAAGAAGCAAGTCTGAATGATGATTTGCAAGTCTAAATAGGAATGTTGACAGCTGATATGTTGCTTAGCAGGAAATTGATTTGTTACAATGTGAGAGAGATACAGGTGAGAAATACTCAAGAGAAAATGTTTGGAAACTAAGATGTGTGAGGAAAAGATAAGAGAGCTGGGCATGTTCAATGCAGCGAAAAAGAGACTGAGGAAACTCGATAACTGTTTAGGACTAAAAGGAAGAGGAGAAAAGAGGCCAGTTGTTTTCATTTTTTAATGGACAGGATAAGAAGTAAAAGGTTTAAGCTGCAGCCAGGGAGATCCAGGTTAAATATTAGTTAAAACTGCACAAGGGGAGCTGCCAAAGCCTGTTGTGAAATTGTCATTGCTGGATGTATTTAAGGCTTGACTAGACACCATCTATTAGTGGAGACTGAATATACTGAAATAAGTCCTGTGGTGGTGCAAGGGTATGGAGTAAGAGACCCATTAGAGGTCCCTTCCAATGCAGGTGATCCAATAAAGATATGCTGAGGTAATCTAGTATTTTGCTAAAACCCTGACGTAGCATTGTCCTGAATCATCTTTAGGAGCTACAGAAACTTATGGGAAAGGATATCAAGAAAAAGTGGCATGAATTAGTCTTAAAAAATAACAAAAACATGCACTGGTTGTTCTGTGTGATGTTTTGCAATATGGATCAACAAAAATAGTTCAGTATAAAGGACCATATGCTGTCCTTGAGCCACAGTATATCACTTTATATGATGCTTTGGGTTCATTTGTATGCTCTCCTCAGGAGAAGTTGTGTGTGAGGGCACTATGTGGGATGAAGCATTCATTTTAGTGCAGTGCAGTTAAAGGGGGACTGTAGAGCGGAGAATGTACTTACTGATGTTTTGTTTATTAATTCACTGTTTTTTATTGTAAACATTTCCTTTGTTTGCAAAACCTTCTGAGCAGGTTTTAAAAATACAATTTCTTTTCCTACTGATTTTGCCCTTTCATTTGTCCTTTCCTATTTCTTTTCATCCCAGAATTAATTGCTGTGCACAGACCAAGAAGTTCCTATTTAGTTTTCTTCCTTGCTTCTTCCCCACACTTACTGATAATGTTAGCACAGTTCTCAAACAAGGGTTGGCTAGTTAACTTGTGCTCTTCCTTCTGGCTGGCTGTAGAGGGACTACAGAAAGTGTAATGTAAGAAAAAATATACTTCTCCATTGAGTAATGGGTTTAAAAAAATTATCGGAGAACCTACTGCTTCAGATTATAAAATTGTTATATTTTCCATGGCAGAAAATGATTAAAATTCCACCGTGCCACAATGTCATTGTTTTGGCTCATTCTTGGGGAAGTGGTTTGTAAGTGACCGCTGTTCTCCTATGGAAAAATGAAAATGCAGAGTGACCATTTATCTTACCCAATTATTTTGAAAGGTATGTCCGGCACACTGTGTTTATGGACAAGAACTAACACATTCTTAAGTCTCAGAATAGATATGCTATTTAAGACATTAAACATTTCCATAAGACTGTCAGTCATTTTTGCTGACAAAATCAAAGGGGCTGGTTTTTTGGGACTTGTAAGTGTGAACAGAAAAGTGTCAACTATGAAGGTAGCTGTGAGGGTGTAACCTTAACAATGAGTTGTTTTACAGTGTTTTAAGTTGGTCCCACGTCCACGGTTCTCAAGTTTCCTAAGAATGAAAGTAGCACAATGTTGGTTATTAGTGTGAACAACGCCTATATTTTGCAACGGAGCTGCAGATATAATAATAGCATTGTTTTAGTAGTAGAGTTGGCTTTACAGGGCAAATATATAAAGTACTGTGGCTGGCTTTCAGACCATTTCAGTATACCTCTTTCTAAACGGATTATGGCACTGTGACCATTCATTAGCTTTGTAACATCTAGTCAGGGGCGGCTCTACAAAGTAGGCTGCCCCAAGCAGCGCGGAGCGCTGCGCTGCCCTTCCCCAGTCCCGCGGCGGGTCCCCTCTTCCCGCGGCTCCGGCATCCTGGGGAGGGCGTCCTTTGGCTCTGGTGGAGCTCCCGCCGGCATGCCTGCGGCAGGTCCACCGGAGCCCGGGACGAGCGGACCTGCCGCAGTCATGCCTGCGGGAGCTCAACCGGAGCCGCGGGAAGACGGGACCCGCCGCAGGCATGACTGCGGCAGGTCCGCTCGTCCCGGGCTCCGGTGGACCTGCCGCAGGCATGCCGGCGGGAGCTCCACCGGAGCCAAAGGACGCCCTCCCCAGGATGCCGCCCCAAGCGGGCGCTTGGCCCGCTGGTGCCTAGAGCCGCCCCTGCATCTAGTTCATTGACTGTGCTTACACTGTTTATTACAGACCTAATAGCATTTAATCTTTATCTTTGTAGAGGTGTCTCATACTAGTAATTTCCTGCAGTGAACCCTGTGTGTTTAATATTATTTGGACTTACAGATTTTGTGTACCATAAATACCATTCCTTTTTGAACTTTTGGTTCTGTGATTTTTTTTTGTACTAATAGAGAAACTAGAAATTACAAAATGGCATGGTTCTTGTCTTTTGTTACTAATTAATAAAACATAAAAGTGGTTTGGTAAAGGAAGTATTGTCAGTTATACTGCTATACTAAGATAAGACTCCTATAGTGTAAAGGGAAAAAAAACTTAGCCAGGACATTCTGCTGTATTTCTGTAGTCTTGATTTATACTTTCAGGGAAATGAGAAGTTTCATTAGCATTAATTAGCCATGATGATAATAGAGTGCAGAGAAAGTACTTCAAAGTAAATTAAGACATGCATCTAAAATAAAACCTAACAATTACTGATAATTTTTGCCATAGACTATTTCTAGTGAGAAAGTATTGTTTGTAAACCACGCCTGCTGAAACAAAATGATTTATTTTATTTTCTGTCACAAAGCTTCTCTTTTGTGACTCAATTTCCAGAATTCTGATTTTTGACTCATACAGGCTTTTATTTATTACTAATCCTATGTATCTAAATGGATCACTTCAAATTATATGCCATCAATCAGGTCTTGAAAAAAACACTAATTTTCCCAGGAAGGAAGCTTTCCCAGGCAAGGACCATCAGCATTTGCAGAATCCAAGCTTCCCTTAAAAAAAATCTAACTCTTAGAGTTGCAAGAATAACTTTCCAAACATGAACTACATGTAAATTGATTCAGTGCTATATCCTTGAGTCTACAGACTGACAGGTCCACATTCTCTGCTGCTTCTCAGAGTCTTGCAAAGAAGTGGATGTAAGAGTTTAATCACATACAGTAAATTAGAAAAGAGAAGATGTACGATATATTAACATTTAAATACAGTGTGTAACGGGTCGGCAACCTTTCAGAAGTGGTGTGCGAGTCTTCATTTATTCACTCTAATTTAAGGTTTTGCGTGCCAGTAATACATTTTTTGAAGGTCTCTTTCTATACGTCTATAATATATAACGAAACTATTATTGCATGTAAAGTAAATAAGGTTTTTAAAATGTTTAAGAAGCTTCATTTAAAATTAAATTAAAATGCAGAGCCCCCTGGACCGGAGGCCAGGACCTGGGCAGTGCAAGTGCCACTGAAAATCAGCTTGTGTGCCGCCTTTGGTTGTCTACTCCTGGTGTATAACAAAGAGTGCACAACTGTGCCATTACTTTACATTGCATTGTCTTAAGTGGATCTAGTGACAGGTCTTTTTCATCCTGGGCTAGTCCACATTTAGTAAATTTTTCCAGCTCTGTTAGAAGTTTGTGGGGCTGATCTGTAATCATTTATGAATACTGTATGTGACCTGGTTACTGGAATAGTTACTGTTTGGCATATGTTTACTATATGCATATATTGATTTATTTCACTAGCTGTTAGAGAACTAACAGGAAAGCAACAAAATGGTAAACTTGGCACGGGTTAAGAAACAATACTAAGCTTGAAGATGCTACTTCCTTGGATCTAGCCCAAATTTACATAGCTGTTTTGCCAAAGCTGGGAACATTGAGATTAAATGGACTTGAAACAGTTAAAAAGAGGCTCACAAGAGAGAAGGGCTGTTCCCGGGGTACAGGCTGAAACAGAGGCGGGTCCAGTGGAGGGTTCTGAAGTAGGGTCTTCCTGTTTTCAGGGGATAGTAAGCCATAGGTGTGAGAGACATATATACAGACTGTTTTACTGCTGTAAAAATCATTTTTATTATGCTTTGCTACATTTCTGCTTTTAAGGTTAAACAATACTTTGGTGTGAGGAAGCTGTCCGGTCACTGTATTAACCACTGGCCATACTCCCACAGGGAAGATTTCTGGGGGACAAACCTAGTCAGGCCTGCTGAGCAATCATGACTAGTCAGAACCTAGTCTGAGTGGGAGAAATGTGGTATCCCACTCCTGGACAGGTGAAGGCAAGAGGCCTAACACCTGAGAGGGGGCACTCAGAGAAACCAGAAGACAGAGATCTAGCCCTGTGTAAAAATGATCAGACAAGAATGGCAAGGGCTGTGGGGGAGTGGGAGGAGAATTCTTTTTTTTTTTTTGACTGGTGTCTCATTGTCCAAACAAATTAATTTTCAGGCTATAACCAGCAAAACACAAAATCTATCTATGAGAAAACCCCCACCACAAAGTCCTCCCCAATAAAGCTCTGTCTCTATCTTATCGATTTAAAATGCTCCCATCACTATGCTATCTAGGCATTGGTTTATACCATTATGAAGTATTGTCTGAACTATCATTGTATAGAACATGCATATTAATTGATGTACAACTGTTTTAATTAATGTAGCTTCTTTATTGTTTCACCAGATTTTATATCTCACTATTTGGTACACAGGGTTTAGTTCTTTTAAGAGGATTATTCATTCATACATGAAGGGCTGGCCCACAACATTTTGACATCTGAGGCGGGGAGCTCAAATGTCACCCCCATGCGCCCTCGCTTGAGCCAAAACTTTGAAAGGTCTCAATTCTGCCTTTTTCCTGTACTACTGCTCTGCTACCTACCCCAATAAAGGAGAACTAACAACTTAAAATGCCTTGTTCAAAAATTTTAAGTAACACTTAACTTTCAAATGCCTGAACAGCAAATGTAACTTTTCTTGTCTGCATAGTGAACACTGGCATTTTTATCTGTTTGAATAATCAAAGTGGTGCTTTTGGTGCCTTCTTGGTTGCAAAGATTTGCACTGCTTTCTGAAGGTCCACAGTCTTGGCCAGCTCATGCTCTATTGAGATGGTTGCAAGACCAACCAGCCTCTCCCGTGTCATTGTGGAGCGTAGATGTGTTTTTATTAACTTCAGCTTGGAGAAGCTGTATTCTCCACTGGCAACTGTTGCAGGAAGTGTTAGAAGTATGCGCAGAGCAACAGAAGCATTTGGAAAGAGGGTGGTCATCTTATTTGTGCACATATATTCCAGAACAGCCTTTGGAGTTGATCCTGCTGAAATGTATCTTGAAAGGGCTTTCAGTTCATCACCTAAATCACTCGCATCAATATTGTGCATGTCATCATGTGTCAACACTGTCTCTAGTGCCCTGCATTGCTGGTGCAGGTCTTCTTCAGGTATAGTGAGGAGTTTTGGAATATTACACAACATTCAAATATACTGCTGTGTTCCTTGAGCTGAATGAAACGTTCTTCAACTGACTATTGCACAATCTAGCACCTGGTTAAAGAATTCAACTTTGACTTGTTGTTTGGGGTCTCCTGTGGGATTATCCTGTGCCTCATAATCAAAATGTCTTTTTCGGTGACTCTTGTGTTCTTGAATGGGTGGGAAAATAGCTTCAGTGTGAAGTTCCTCTGCCAACTTCTGTGCACTCTTAAGAAGGTTTTGAAATCCCTCATCTGACTGGTAAGACTGTAGGTATGACTTTGCTTTGTCCAGTTGTTCCATTGGTCCAAATATATGAAGGTCAACACCTCGGAGTTTCTTGCTTACAACATTTATTTCAAACAGTATGTCATGCCACAACACTAAGCCACACAGAAATTTGAAGTTATGTATGTTTCTGGTGATTCCATTTCCCTCTGCCACTGTTTTCCCAGGAACAGTTCCTGTCATAGCATTATCCTCCATAATGGCAACTATGGCATCATCTATCTTCCCAATTTGGTGTTTGATAGGCTTTATTGCCTCCACTCAACTTTCCCATTGTGTGGCACTCAGTGGTTTCAGTGTCAGAGAGGATGTTCCCAGATGTTGCTTCAAAATTTGCCATGGATGAGTTGATTCAGAGAAAAATACATAGATGCTTTGAATTCCATTAAAAAATTCAGCAGCCTCACTGGAAGCTGAGGCTGCATCACTGACCACCAAGTTCAATGAATGAGAACTGCATGGGACAAAAAAAGCTTGAGGATTTAACTCCGTGTTTGCACTCCTCTGTTCTTTCCTCTCAAGTTGGCACCATTATCGTAGACTTGACCTCTCATGTCAGCTATCGCAATTCCCGTATCTTCCAGCTTTTTAAGAAGCACATTTGCCATACCAGCTCCTGTAGTATCAACAATGTCAATCAGTTCTAGAAAATGCTCTCTGACAGACACCACTGCAGGGACATTTTCACTAGGATTTGTTCTTGTTACAAAATGCACCATTAAAGTAATTTGTTCCGTATGGCTGATGTCAGGTGTGCAGTTCAGAATAACAGAGTAATATCTTGCTGACTTCAGATCTGCCACAATCTTCTGTTTGACTTTTGTTGCCAGTAACTGTATGATCTCCTTTTGAATTGTTTTTCCAAGGTAGTGGTGTGTGTACATTTCTTGGGTGGTGACTCGTCTTAGATGGTCTTGGAGTACAGCATCAAACTCAGCCATTAGCGCCACAATTTTAAGGAAGTTTCCATTGTTTGGCACATACAGTTGATCCGAAGTGCCACGCAGTGCTAGGTTTTGGGTAGCAAGCATTCTCACAATGGCAATGAGCCTTTTCAGAACATTTTGCCAGTAAAGAAACTCTGATGCAATCTTCTCTTGATGCTGATCATATGGTGGCCTTTAACCTTAGTCTCATCTTAAGCTCTTTCCACCTTTGGAATGCTTTCTGGTGATTTGCTGCCTTCTCATGGCATGCCAGATTTCTAGACAGATTTTTCCAGTCCTTTGTTCCTGTAGAACCCAATGTGGCTGGAACATTAGACTGGAAGAGTTTGCAACAAAAACAGCATGCAGCATTCTGGGTTTTTGAGTGCATAAGCCATGGCCTCTCCACTTTGTCACCATTGGGGATTTCACGCCAGTAATGTGTTGGATGGGAACTTCTATTGTCATTGTCTTTGGGGAACATGAAGTTTTTCACTTGCTGTGGCCTATGCAGTAGAAGGAAGTCCCTCAGGCTACTGCTCAAGTGGATCCACATTCCTGGATCATCTAGACTTAAGGAACTAAACTCAGCAGCAGCTGTTTTTTGCGCCTCCACCACACTCTTCTCTGATCTACACTTTTCTTCAGGAATGTGCATGGTTACGTCCATTTGAGATGGAGATATGGATGCTGCAGTAGCTGCCAGGTCACCTGCACTCTGACTAACTGGAAGATCAGGCATCTCCTCACCACTCACATCCTCACTGGGGCCGGAAGGCTCACCATGAACATTTGTGTCCATGTATCTCAGGAGAGCTCCTTCCTGCTTAGATAGAAAAGCTTCCTTTGCTTTCTTTCTTTTTCTGAATGCTGCCCCAGAGGGATGTTTTCTTCTTTCACTCATGACTGCTGTTCTGTGCCAGCTATAGTGGCTCTCAGCCCTCAGTTGAAGGGGACAAATAAGCAGGCTGGTAGCAGGGCCCGAGTGAGGGAAGATATCAGCGTCTTAAGGGCCTAACTGGCTCCTACTACTTCAGTTGACTGCCTGTTCTCCTCAAGTGGGTTCAGGGAAGCAGCAGGAAACTGGAAGCTCCCTGAGAAGCTGGTGTTAATCAGTCCAGGCTCTTGGGGTTGCTAGAGAAGTACATAAGAGGCTGCTCCTCCTCTCTCTCCCTGCAGCTCCTGCTGCTTTCTGTTATTCCCTCTCAGCTTTACTCCTGCCTGCCTGTTATATCTCTTGTCCCCTCCTTCCTCCAGCACAGCACTCCACCATCTCTGTGCATCTAAAGCAGAGAGAATACATATGCACCAGCAGCAGACACAATTTTCTGCACTCTGGGTCCTAGTGGCGCCCCCATACAGTCTAGCACCTAAGGCGGCCGCCTCAGTTTGCCTCATGGTAAGGCCAGCCCTGCATATGTGCACATTGGTTTACTGCCTCTGCAGAATCTGTGCAAGCTGTTTATAATACTATTAAGCTTATGACACAAACCAGGGGAGCCAATGAAATTTCATGTTAAGGACTGTCATTGTAACTCAGCATGGTATAGCATGTGTCCTGGAACTAGCAATGACTTCACATTGACCTCGCACAGCTGGTGCTGCAGAATGACAGTTACAGACTTTGCCTTAATTCGTGGTTTGCTTAGCTGTGCCAGCATACTTCTAGGGAAAACCAAGCCCCCTCTTCCATGGGTGCAGAGGGCACTGCATGCCTTGGAATGGCATGGTAATGATGTTCAAGGGGGAACAGTATTGCTCTAGACTGAACAGATGATATGCATCCTCTGGGACAGATCCTCAGCTGGTCATACTGCATAAATTGCCATTGCTCCATGGACTACAATCCATTGGGGGCAATGGAACTATGACAATTTACATCTGCTGCCTGTCTATGTGCCAGTGATCACATTTATGTATAGGATCTTGGTACCCTGCTGCTCAGAGGAGCTTTGGGAAAGGGCTGTTAGATCCGTGACTTTGTGAACCCACCAGCTGTCCCCTAGGGGCTGATCATAGAATCATAGAATATCAGGGTTGGAAGGGACCTCAAGAGGTCATCTAGTCCAACTCCCTGCTCAAAGCAGGACCAATTCCCAACTAAATCATAAGCCCTCTAAAGTCAATGGAAGTATTGCATATGTGTATAGGATCAAGGGGGATGCACTACCCATAGGAAGAACTGTATCAGCAATAGCAGCAGATAAGGAGTAGCTCTGCTGCCACTCCACAGTCCTGGGAGTAGGATACCTCACCGCACAACTCCAATTCCCTTGGGGAGTCATGGGCCTAGCCTATGTCCTCAGGCTTGTTGCAAAGTAAGGTACAGGATTTGGCCCTTTGGTTAACATGTCATATTTGTTTATTGATGGGAAAACACGGTTGTCCCAATTTTTGGGCTATGGACTCATTTCTGTCAAATAAATTAAAATGAAGTAATGTTGCAGCTATGCTTGTCTAAAAACATTTCTCTGCATCAGGGCCGGCTTTAGGCCTATTCCACCAATTCCCCCAAATCGGGTACCACGCCTAAGATGGCCCCATGCCCAGTGAGAATCTCTTCCTTGGCTAGAGGTGCCTTTTTAATTTTTACTCACCCGGCAGCACTCCGGGTCTTTGGCAGCACTTCGACGGTGGGTACTTCGCTCGTTCCAGGTCTTTGGCGGCACTTCGGTGGCAGGTCCTTCAGAGCCGCCGAAGACTTGGAGTGAGTGAAGGACCCGCCGCTGAAGACTTGGAATACCACTCGGTGAGTACAAGCCCCACGTGTTTTTTTTTTTTTTTTTTTTAATTCATCCCTGCCGGGGCCCCGACAAAACTGTTCGAATTGGGCCCCGCACTAGCTAAAGCCGGCCCGGCTCTGCATTCTGTTTGTTCTGGACTAACGTCTCAGAGTGTCTCATTTTTATTCTTTATGTCCTTGTCTAACTCACATTTAATCTTTTATATTTAGTTTTGTCCTTGCTTTAAACATAAGCTAAGGCTGTGTCTACAATATGGGTGCCACAGTGGCACAGCTATGGTGCTGCAGCTATGGCACTGTAGAACAGAAGCTTCCTATAGCGATGAAGGATTTTTTCCATCATTATAGATAATCTGCCTCTCTGAGCAGCAGTAGCTAGGTTGATGGAAGAATTCCAGCCATGTCTACATTGGAGAATAAGTTCAGATTTTTTCACACCCCTGAGCAACATGGCTATGTTGACCCAACTTTTAAGTGTAGACCAGGCCCAAATGGCACAGCCATCCCTAGTCTGAGAATGAGTCAGAACTGAGACTGAGGGCATGTCTTCACTAGCAATGTTAAAGAGCTGCCCAGAGGAGTAGCTACCAGCGCTGGGAGCACAGCTGTCTACACTGGCGCTTTACAGCTCTGAAACTTGCTGTGCTCGGGGGGGGGGGTGTTTTTTCACACCCCTAAGTGAGTAAGTTTCAGCGCTGTAAAATGGCAGTGTAGACAAGGCCTAAATCTTGTCTTTCCTGCTGTTAGCTTGAGCTATAACTTGAGAGTTGCCCCAGTCCAGCTACCATCCATGCACAAAAATATCTAGCTTGAGTTAAGTGGTGCTTTAAACTTGAGCTAGCGGGGTAGAAGCTCCAGTGCTGCTGATTCTGGAACTAGTGATACTGTGGGGATGAGGCATCTGTAGTACAACTCCTCATGAGATGCTGATCCAGTCACTGTGTGATGATAAAATAGAATGCAGGAATAATAAGACACTGACTTGTTAGTGAGAAATGAGTGGAAGGCAGCGATGAGGATGGTTACCAGCCATATTGCACCATCCATCCACCAGAAAAGTCCCATCAGCTGAAGCTGATCATGAGATAGATTTCATCATTTTTTAATGATCAGCTTATGCTGATGATGAGGCAGGCCTCTGATAATCAGATCACACTGTGTTGCTAATCAAATCACTGTGTAGCTGGAGTGTTGTTTTGCAGTGTGGATACTTTCATTCCACTTACATTTGAGGTAGGCTAAGTACTTGAATAGAATAATTAGGAAATTAGTAACTTGAAGAGAGTGAAGCTTGAGTGGAGTAACCCAAAGTAACTGATGCAGTGAAATTTTCAGAGTGGTAGCAGTGAAGATAAGCTTTATGTTATAGTGTATTTCAAATGCAAGTTAAAATTCTAATGCCTAATTGACACTATGGATAACGTCAACCCAGTTTGATAGCTTTTGTCTCCTTTGAAATAAATCTGATTTAACAGTCTAAAATTATAAATCTACATTGCATGCCACTGTGGATTCCTAATGGATCACTGATTTGAAGCATCATAACAGTCCCCAAGGAACTGTTATAATATTACTATAGAATATTGATACCAAAACACATTTAGCAAGAGTAATCTCTAGGGATATGCGTCAGTCACTTTTCTAACCTTAATAATGAGTAGTTTTACCATGTTTTAAGTTAGTCCCACATCCACATTTCAAAAAGCAAAACTTTACTTTAGAGCAGAGTTTCTCAACCTATTTACAATTGTGGGCCGCGTATGCAGCTCTCTATGTGTTTATGCATCCACACAATATAGATATTACCTGTATGGCCCTGAGGATGTCACCTGGGCCGTGATTGATGTCACCTGGGCTGTGATTGGGCCACAAGTGGCCAAGGGTTGAGAACCCCTGCATTAGAGGAATAAAGCATTTGAAACAAGAGAAACCTGTTTTATTTTGCCATTTTCTAACTTAAAAATACGCAAACAAATTTTATTCAAATTTGAAACCACATGGTCATTTCACTTTATACCAAGTTTCAGCCTGAGATTAGTTTTCATTTAATACATTTTAAAAAACCCTCAGCAATGGAGTTTATAATGGAAATGTTGACTCAGCCATAGTAGCAGACCAGCCAAGATTGCTATAATGCAATTTTTCTTGAAGCTTTTTTCCTCCTGAATTGAAGTTTATTGAAGTGGTCTTGAAATGTATTGAATACATTTTCCCAATTCAGCAGCGTTTTACTATCAGGAATACTTGCTAACATAGATCAGATTATTTGATAAGAAACATTAGCTGCTGCATTTTTCTCTGTGGACAACTTAGAGACAACAATGCTTTGCAACAATTAGGTACCAAGTAGCATTCTTCTAGGTTACAGGTTCTGGTTTAGTTGTCTCCAAAGGAAGCACAAGACTGTTTTTCCATGTTGTTGGTTACTTAATAAGGGTTAAAATAGAAAAACTGTACTGCAAACACAAAAAAACGCCAAAAAAGTAAATAGAACAGGAGTACTTGTGGCACCTTAAAGACTAACAAATTTATTTTAGCATGAGCTTTCGTGAGCTACAGCTCACTTCTTCGGATGCATAGAATGGAACACACAGACAGGAGATATTTATACATACAGAGAACATGAAAAGGTGGAAGTATGCATACCAACAGGCAGAGTCTAATCAATTGAAAAAAGTAAATGTTACCATTATATTTTTATAGTGAAAAGTACAGATTGTGCTTAGATGGACTGATAAATCTGTTTTCTGTTCTGAAAGTATAAGTACCTAGGTTGTAAGTAGAAGATGAAACCCCTTTTGAATCAGCTCTGTGTTATTTGTGTTTCATCCAAAAACCTTGAAATAATTGCATACACATTTATGTGTGTTCAGCAATTTTTCTCAAGAGCCAAAAATCTTGGATTTTGTGGTCAACAAAATAAGAGTATTTTCCTTGCTTTAATATGACTGCCAAATCAGATTTCCACTATATAGACTGGAGACAACATGGTGTCCTTTGCAGTTTTTAGTGTGTCTTCAGAAGCAAACATCTGATTTACAAGAATTGTAGTTGATTTTAAGAGCGTGTCTTGTAATTTTTCTACAAGTTTTCTATTAGTTTCTTACACTGCATAGCAACAACATAGTATGTGAGTACCTAGGATCCATGAAAGCTTCTGGGCTGTGTAGCTTATGCTGCTAGTGAGCTTATTGCGAGGTAGCTGTAGAAGATAGGCAACGGATGTTTACTCAGAACTAGGTCATGTTCTGCCTTTGTTTGACTGGATCACTGATGTTATTAGTGATGCCATGTAGGACGTTGTCAAAGCCATATCACAAAACATAGTGGCCTCTCTTTCATGTCACTGGATTGAACAATTAACAGCAAATTCTTCCTCAAAGTTCTTTCATCTGCCTATGGTGTCATATGGATGCCCATCACTATACTATCTGAACACCAGCCAAACATTTTAAAAAGACATAATACATATCTCTCTCACTTCCTAGACAGTAGGAGAAAATGGTTCATTAGAATAAGTTGTTTTTTTTTGTGGGAGGAGGCAGGAGGGGAGCTGGGTTAGTGTGTGTGTGGTATGTGTGTGTGTGCATGTGTGTGCATGAATGAGAGGCGGAGTGGAGGGAATACGGATGGAAAGCTAGACTGAAGACATGAGTGTTATTCAGTTCTAAATGTGAGGGAGGTCCATTTTAATTCTTATCTTTGATGGTAATGAGTCCTGTAGTGTTGGTCCATCTCTCATGAAAGTTTTGTCTCCTCCACTCCTGAGCCTCTTTATCGGTTGACAATCTGTTTTTTTCCAGGAGTTCAAAGTTGTTGATGAAGAGGTGATCTTTCAGGTAGCTAAAATCAATCCCATAGAGCAGTGGTCCCCAACCGTTTTGTCTGGCGGGCGCCAGATGAAGGACCGTGGCAGCGGTGGAGCATCTGCCAAAATGCCGCCGAATTTCTGCGGTGTTTCGGCGGCTATGCCTCTCGATGACGCTATTTGCCGCCAACAAGCGACGTCATCGAGAGGCGTCGCAGCCGAAACACCGCAGAAATTTGGTGCTATTTCGGCGGATGCTCCACCGCCGGCCAGGATGCAGGCGCATTTAGATGCCCCCGCGGGCGCCACGTTGGGGACCCCTGCCATAGAGGGTTTTAAAGATCAAGACAGAGAACATCAGACTCAATTCTGTATTCAGTGGCAAACCAGTGCAGAAAGCATTATGACCAAGCAATTGTGTTTTGTATTAGCTGGAGCTTTTTCAGGGCTTGTAGCTTCACTGATAGATAATGAGTTGCAGTAATCAAGTCTGGAAGTCACGAATACATGGATCATTGTAGCCAGATTTGAGCCTGATTGAATAGAACATTAGGCTAATTAAGCTGGATTTATGGCTGCTTTTCCTCACTGGAGTGGTGCAATGCAGTGAGGACTAGATTTTTAAAAGATATTTAGGTATCTACAGATGCAAATAGGTGCCTACTGGGATTTTCAAAAGCACCTGAGTGCCTGGCTGTGTTTTCAGATGCCTAAATACCTTTAGAAATCTGACCCCCCCAAGAACATAAAGATGAATCTGGCCCATGGTTTGGGATATTATTTCCATTCAGTTATCAGAAGTCTGGAGGACTTGATTATTTTTAGATCTGGTTAATAATATAAAAATGTTAACATTGTTGAATTCTGATTTTTCATTCATGAATAGTCTCATAAGAAGTTATTGAGAGAAGAATCCCAGGCATCCTTTTTTGTTCTTTAATACACATAAATGATAGTATAACTGATGCTATCTACATAGCAATCTTGTTGAATATACAGCTCTGGAATGTTACTGCAGAGCTGGTGGTGACTGCTAAGTGAGCAGACAGGAATTCATCTTGTTTCTTAATATTGGCTGTCTCAGTAGTGGAGCAATATATTGTAGAAAAGGGAAGAATACGTTGCATAATTTTCTTTGACTAGATTGTAACACTGTTGCACAAAAAGCGAACAACATGCTGGGATCTATTAACAGGAGTGTTGTAAGCAAGACTCAAGATGTAATTCTTCCTCTCTACTCATCATTAATAAGGCCTCAGCTTTATCCGTCTACTTCTGGGCGCCACACTTTGGAAAAGATGTAGAAAGTTGTAGAAAGTCCAGAGGAGAGCTACAAAATGATTGCAGATCTAGGAAATATGACTTGTGCTGAAAGATTGAAAAGAATGGGCTTGTTTAGTTTGGAGAAGAAGACTGAGGGGGGATATCACAGTCTTCCAGTACATAAAATGTTGTTATAAAGAGGATGGTGATAAATTTGTTTTCCCTATCCACTGAGGACAGGACAAGAAGTAAGGGGCTTAAATTGAAGCAATGGAGATTTAGGTTACACATTAGGAAAAAATTCCTAACTGTCAGGGTAGTTAAGCACAGGAACAAATTACCTAAGGGGGTTGTGGAATCTCCATCATAGGAGGTTTTAAGAACAGGTTAGACAAACACCTATCAGGGATGGTCTGGATAATATTTAGTCCTAACTCAATGCAGGGGACTGGACTAGATGACCTATCAAGGTCCCTTGCAGTCCTACATTTCTATGATTCTTCCTGCTCCAGTTAGTTAGCACAGTATTTAGAATGTCCTTTTGCTTGAGCAGTGTGCTAATGTAATATACAGAATATCTACATAATACCTTTTCAGCATTCCTGAAGCTGAAACCTGGCTTTATATTTGTGTTGTTACTAAGAAATCTATGGGTGTGACAAACTGTCCAAAGGTGACTTGATAGTTAACTGAATCTGAAAGGTTAATTTTAATGTTTACAGCTAGTTCCTAAGAAACTAACCTCCCACCATCTTTAAGCTTGCAAAGCTTAAGAACCATGTTTGCTCTCTCAGTGATTTTGTGTTTGATATTTTAGTGAATAATTTAAACATATCCGTGTGTTTGTTCTCTACATAAACATGTTTGTTTTTATAACCCCACATCACATTTATTGTTACCTCCCTTAATCTGTTGTTACCTTCCTGACTGTGAATGGTGGTAAAACATCACTTGCCAGAGTTCAGGTCTGGTAAAAAAGCTGTGTACATATGTTTCTGGTTAGAGTATTATGAGGTAGCTCTCCTGAAATACTTCAGAATAGAAGGACTATGTTTGGGTGGAGGAGAGAGAGGTGGCAATGGTACAAAAAAAGATGATATGAAGACTTTCAAGTATCATTTCAAACTACTGTATGCAGTGGGGGAAAAATGAAGCAGAGAATACTGCAGGACAAACAGCAAAATTTAAAGCATTACAGAGAAATAACAAACTATTACATTTTTAAATTTGTCCCAGCTAGATTGCGATTAACCAGTACTTTTGTATTAGACTGAGTCTAGGAAACAGAAGGAAAATGTTGGCTTTGTTGGATGTAAGTCTTGTGCACTTCAGTCTCATCTGAATTGTGAATGGCATCGTCACTTTAAATCCCTAAAGACTTTGATGTAGCTAGAAATATCAGGGAACTTAATCTGGAGTACAAGGGGTATACAGAAGGCCACAATTATGTGGATGGGTTAAATTTTCAAGCGACACTTTCAAAGGGACTTGAACCCCTATCATGTGTAACAAACATTGAAGAAGAGATTAGAGTAGATGGGTCAAAATTAGAGGCTGCTGAAGAGTTTCTGGACCCGCTAGATATTTGTTATTCTAAAGCAGGAGTGTGATGGAAAGAGAAATCAAGGCTGAATGGGAGAGTACACTTTCATAAAGAGAGAGCTCCCATATTACTAAAAAAAAAGCAGAAACATAGGTCTTACCCTCAAGAAAGACCAGTAACTAAAACTTGACAACCAGAGATAGAAAAAGGAGTGCTAAGAAAGAAACAGAACAAACCAGTGGTTGAGAAAACACATTAAAGTGAAATACATTTTGAAGACATTCATTGTATGGCCATGTGATGTTCCTTGTTATGTCACTGGATGGAATAGAGTGGAATGGAAAATAACATATGATAGGGACCACTGGTGATGCTGTCTCCAGAAATGAAAATGGAGAGATTGCCTTTGCAAGACATAGGGTGTGGTGTACTCTGCTCAGGATAGGGGGCACCAAGTCAAGAACTTCATCTGCAGTAGACAGAGTGTGATGATGGTGACGATGGTTAGTGTTTGTCCCCAAGAGCTATTTTCCCCACAGTTTGACTATAGTTTATTACCCTCTTATAAAGACACAATATAGCAGCTGTCAATAAAAGAACTATCTGGCTTCCACAGAGCGCCTGCACCCTGTTGTGTTTAACAAGCATAGATTTCAGCCATGGCGCTCTCCTATTATTCTGTTATGAAAACCTTAAATTGAAGATGAACACAGCTTTAATCTGGATACATAATTTTTAACTCCAAAACAGCAGAGTAAAATGTACATGCTAGCTTTGTTTTATTTGTTCTATTCTGAGATTTGTCTGCTTCACAAATATCTTAAAAGATGCTGCCAGCAAGGTTACTTTCCTAACCACATAACATTCTGTTACACAGTCTTAGAAGAGTTCTAATCTATACACCTGTAGCAATATATTAATCAATTACTGAAAATTATCTTGGTTTCTCTTCTCTTTCTGCACTCTAAAAATATCTTTTATAAACTTAAGAATGGGAGCTTGTTTTCTGGGTCATCAATTCAATTCCTCAATTCTTGGAAGCCCTTAGTCCATGTAATTAGACTAGCTACATACCAGTCAATTGTTATCCACATTTTCAAGGTTATTTTTTTCCCTCAGACTCTTTAACTAGAAGATTTTTCTTAGATCCTTGTAGACTTTCAAAGCTTTCAGTTTCACTTAACCGTTACTAATAATCAACTGGGTTCAGGGCAAGTAATTTCAACATTATTCGGCTTGTCAAATATCTTTACCTTTTTTGGTGCAAAGCCAAAAGCGGATCAAGGAAAAAACCTTGTATTAATAGCAGATAGTAGCTTGTGATAAAAATGTTCTCTGTCTAGCAGCTCAGGTGTATTTTTAGGGATTGTAGGCTATATTTATCTTCTAATATATAAATATTTAACCAGAAATATTCACCTGCAAAAATACAGCCTAAAGTAGCATGTCACTGAAAGCCATCTGCTACATATATGTGACCTTTTTCATTTTATCTCAAACCAGTGCTATAGGATGCTGTTCTGGTTGCCTTCCAGAAGGCTGTTTCTCACTGACTAGACAGAATTTGTGGCTGCTTGCCAGTAGTGTCAGCCATAAGCTGATTTGGTGGATTTTCCTTTCTGAGTCTTTTGCATTATTGGGAGGGGAAATTGTATCCCATGCTGCAAAATTTCAGAATGAGGCTGAGATAGGCCCAGTGAAAAAGTAACAAATATAATAAGAGTAGCTGTATCCTAGGCTGAAGATTTCATCTTTCTATTCCCTACATCTGTCTCTAATGCCAGCAGAGGCTGACTGTAATGTGGCTATCATGAACAAAGATAAAATAAGATAAAATTGTTAGGTTTTCCTTAAACCCACAACGTGTTCACTCTGGTCTAACTTCTCTCATAAATAGAATCCTACACTAGCTTCAGTAATCAAAGAAAAGTAATCTTTCCAGTGCATTTAATAGGGAGCTACAAACCTAAACCCTGTTATTGCTAATGAGACTTAAGCACTGGCAGAAAAATATACTCAGAGTATTTATCAAAGCTATGTACAGTGGCAGGGGAATAATAATCCCCCATCCCAGTATCTTAGCTGCTGGTAAGTAGTCTCACAGGCTATGTCTACAGAGCAACTGGGAGGATGCTTCACAGTGTGGGTAGAGAGACACACTAGCTGTGATTGAGCTAGTGTGCTAAAAATAGCAGTGTGGCCCTGGTGGCAAGGGCATCATCTGAGGCTAGCCATCCTAGTACGTACTCAGGCCAGTAGCCCAACACGCTCCCTATGACACCACGGCCACATTGCAATTTTTTAATGCGCTAGCAACAGTATTCATGAAGATTCTTCTAAGAAAACTCTGACGTGATTAACAGAGAAGTTAACACACATTCAGGGTCAGATTTTGCTTTGTACTGTATGGTGCACGAATGTGGATGGAGGGCAAAGGAAGGGAGTATAAAATCAAGGAGCCTTCCCAACTGTTACACCCATGTAGGAATGGGCCCAGTGTGGTCTTTGCATTCTCCTTTTAGTGTAAGGGATAGTGACCTGAATGGACTGTTTCTATTTACTTCAGTGGGAGCTGGAGCAGATTTTAGAATCATAGAAATGTAGGCCAACAAGGGACCTCCAGAGATCATCTAGGCTGTCCCTGTGCACTGAGGCAGAATTAAGTATACCTAGACCATCCCTGACAGGTACTTGTCTAACCTGTTCTTAAAAAACCTCCAGTGATGGGGATGCCAAAGCCTCCTTTGGAAGCTTATTTCAGTGCTCAACTATCCTTGTAGTTAGAAAGTTTTCCTTAATACCTAACCTAAATCTCCCTTGCTGCAAACTAAGTCAACTACTTCTTATCCTACTTCACTGGAAATGAATATGGAAAGCAATTGATTGCTGTCCTCTCTGTAACAACCTTTTACATATTTGAAGACTGTTATCTTGTCCCCCCTCAGTCTTCTCTTCTCCAAACATGCCCAGTTTTTTCAACCTTTCTTTGTAGGACATGATTTCTCAACTGCTTATCACTTTTGTTGCTCTTCCCATGACTCTCTCCAATTTTTTCACTTCTTTCTAAGAGTGGTGCCCAGAACAGGACATAGCAGAGTGGGCCAGTTACCTCCCGTGTACAAAGCTAGTGTCCAACCACAGGTAGGACTATAGAGAGCAAAGATGAGAGGGGTAAATGGCCATCCCTCCTTCACATTCCACTGGTCTCAGAGAAAAGTGGTCTCTGTGCCTTTTTCAGGGATGGTGCAGCATCCTATTGCCTTGTGCTGAAAGGAGCTCCAATAGGCACTGTGCCTGCTTCAGGAATAGCTGCAGACCTTGCCGTGTCATCATCTTCCACAAGGATACCTGCTTGTATAACCAGAGGCTGCATAGGGGATGACACTATGCTGTTTGGCTTCACCTCCTGCCTCTGTCTCTGTCTCACTTCCTGCAATGCTTCAGCTGAGAGAATTCTTTGGAGAGCCAGGAGGGGGAGAGGGTGCAGCAGGGGCAGCTTTCCTCCCCTGCTGCATGGGCAAGAAGAATTGTGCCTTCCTAGGTTCCTGTCTGCATGCACTAGCAGAGGGGTTGCTGTGGAACTTGATTAGAAAACCCGAGAAAACTAAGTGATGAAGCTAAAATCTAAAAGTAAGAAAAATTTTCCCTTTCATTTTCCACCTTTACTCTGCCCTGCCATCGACAAGAGGAATCAGGAATAAAATCGAATTTGGTTGAAATTCCCCTTCTCCGTTAAACAAAGACAACCAAGAAACCATTGACAAACATACGATATAGTGCAATATTTTCAAATATTTGCAGCCACAATTTCAAAAGTGCCTCAGATTTTAGGTGCCCAACTTGAGACACCTCGGGCCTGGTTTTACAAAGTGTTAGCTTCACATGGAGTTGTGAATGCTCAGTACATTCAGAATCAGGAAATTCAAGGTGTCTCAGGTTGGGTACTCATAACCAGAGAGAACTTTTGAAAATATTGCTGTTAATGTCTTGAGAGAAGGAAAGGAATATACACAGAAACATGGAAGTATATCCAGTAGGATTTGCCAGTCAGGATCCAACTATCGGTCAACTTACATAATCCAGACATATGCCCTCACCAGCAGCTAATACACAAGAAGGGGGAAAATCCTTCCTGACACCTTCAGATGATAACCTTATTCTCTCCAACATGAGATTTGACTACCATTAGCATGATCCTAGTTTATCTAGCTACAGCATTATTGTTGGGCATACGATTATCCTACCTCTTAAATCCAGCCACAGTACTTGACCCAATAACCTCCTCCAGGAGTGACTCTCACAGACATATAAGAGAAGGGATATCCTCAAAAGTAGCAATTCAGGAGGAAAGAGTACATGTATTTAATGACAGGTACAGTGGTGTCGTCTATTAAGTATAGATCCCATACAGGAAAATGTACAATAACAGCTAATATGGGAACTCACCTATATCCTATTTGAAAAGTTATGAAACACCTTAGCATTCCCACAATTTTTAAAAACAGTTTATTCATTATCTTCGTATTTCATTACAGCAGTGTTTGGCAGTTAGTTAAGTTATTACAGTACTTTATATAATGAAGGCCGTAGCTACTGTATCCAATTCAGTGTACACATGGGCCCATCCCTACTAAACAAACCCTCTGGACTTACATATTCATCAGCTTGGTCACTTGAGGCCATCTCTGTAATGGGCTGAGTGAAAACTACAGATCCAAATATCCCTGAATGTTAGGGAAAATCTGTAGATCTGAACTTTGTGTCTTGATTCCATCTCTGTTTCAATGCACTATATACAGATAATATTGAGCTCAGAGTGGATTCTTTAAAATACACCTCTACCCCGATATAACACTGTCCTCGGGAGCCAAAAATCTTACCGCGTTATAGGTGAAATCGCGTTAAATCGAACTTGCTTTGATCCACTGGAGTGTGCAGCCCCGCTCCCCCTGGAGCACTGCTTTACTGCATTATATCCGAATTTGTGTTATATCGTGTCACGTTATATTGGGGTAAAGGTGTAATAAAATAATAATAAAAGATGTTAGAAAAGTATTTGGTGTAGAGATCAAAGGCATATAAAGTTAGATGTTCAGAGTTAAGTATCAAATGATAGGCAATGGCTGCCACTTGAGACCTCAGCTCTGAGAACTTGATCCAATACCAGTTAAAGTAAATGGTTTTTTTTCCCCCAGAGACTTAACTGAGCATTGGATCAGATCCTGAGACTCCTATCCCTTGTTGACACCAAGGCCCTGGGGATATGAGTGACTTCTTTTATGAGTGTGACTGGCAAAGTTATTATGGTTTTGTAAGAGTGGTTTATAACTATTTTCAAGCTCATCCCTCCTAATGTTGCTTTAGGGAAAGGAGATGTAACAGTTAACTTTTTGTTTCATTTTTAATTGAAAATGTAATATCTGCAGTAATGTTCGGTTATTATTGATTTTGGCTCTTTGCAGCACCTTCTTCAGTAAATTTCGTTTTAACTAAATCTGTAATTATTCTATCCTGATTTGTAGATCAAACATTTGATAAGATCAGTTATTTGGAAATTGCTATCTCAGTATTCACATGAAGCCTTGACTTCACAGTTTACCAGACTCTGTCCTTGTTTTGTATGGACTGTCTTGGCCATGGAATTAATATAGCAATGTATGTTGTGTAGGGTTTTGGTTTTTTTTGTGGTTGAAGTAGTTTATGGCCTATTATGTAAGCCTAGTTTTTGTAGTCTGTTTTTTAAAATGATTGATTGGCAGCCTGAGGCATCTATATATAATATATGATTAATTTCACTGCATCACAGAGTGCTTCCCACAGTTGATCATTGTAACCCTTGTTTTGGAATGTATTATCCTTTTGTAATTTCTGTATTTAATATTGGTATAAAGAATGTCAGCTTCCCACTTTCTCTGTTCACCTCTGACCACTCTGTTTTGGATTAGATTGATTTCAGCCCTGGTGGGGACACATATATGCACAAGAAGCCTTTTCACCTTTGAAACATGAAACTGCTAATCACAGTAGCAGTCCTTGTGAACATGGCCTGCTTGTCCCCTCTTCATCCAATGAACCAATTGCCTGAAAGAAGGCAGGGAGGAGGCAGAGGTCTGTGGAATGGGACTGGCACAGAGGGGAGAGCAATCTGTCTCATCCGAATGGGTGTTATAGACAGCACACCTCCTATGTACACTGAGAAGCCCCAGTTGAGATTCTTCCTGAGACAATCTCTGTCCAAGATTCTCCTGAGGCAAACGCTCTCCTGTGCTCTTAGAGCAGTGTTGCTCCACGTTGTCCTTACACGGGGCTTCGTTAACTTTGCAACTAGCACGATTGTGCTGAATGATAGTCCTATGGGATTCTCCCATTTGGGTGAGAGTAAAAACGTGCCCGTGCCTGTGCATGGAAAAGTCAGGATTTTTGTGAACACACTTACTGTAAACTCTTATAAACTGAGCAGTGCTATCACTCAAAAAGCAATGATCTCAGGTTGGGCAAATACTATTGCTTAAAGTGACCTGGAGATAGTGCGCAAGAGGTGGTGAGGGGAAGTGAAAAGAGGAAAATATCAGGAAATAATAAGAGGAACTTATCAAAGTGAGCAAATTCCTCTTATAACCTGTTGTCTGACTATGCTGAAAGAATGACAGGAGACATTAGATATGGGTTTAATCACGCTGCAACTTTATTATTAGACAGATGTCTGGGACTAACCCGGCAGATAAAATGTGTACAGTCCAGGTGCAAAATTTATGTCTCTCCAGCAGATTCCCTGTCGGGACCTTACCAATTCCAGCCAATTTTGGTGGTGGTGGGGCTTCCACAGCTTTCACCAATTCCCCTCCCCCTTTTCATCCAGGTCCCTCCAGCAATTTTCTTGCCGGGACCACGTCCCTCCAGCAATTTCCTTGCCAGGACCTTACCAACCACACCCCCTTGTAGGAGGGGTTAAGATGTACTAATGAAGGGGGGGGTCGCTCCCTGCTATGCCAGTCATAGGAGTCCCTAACTGCCCCCAGCTTGCTCAATTACCGAGCACCTCTCCTTAATTCCTTTTTTCCCAAGCCATTTTTTCGTTCTTTTGTGCCTTAATTTATGGAATACCTGCACTGAGCATCAGCAACAAGGAGGCGCCAGCCATTAGCTTTGCTGCCTCCTCCCCACACCCAGCCGGGTTCCCAGCCATCTCCAAATGGCCTTTTGCCTAGCAGCCCTACTGGGGATAAAGGACCCATTGTCTCATGTGTGATTGTTGAGGGGCACCAGCAGCCGCATTGTCCTTGACTTGGTGCTGCAACAACCGCCCTCCATGAAGGGCCCCATAGGCGGCTCATTTTCTGGATCCTAGAATTGAATCATATCATAGAGGATCAGGGGAGTCAGAGGGGTGGGAGACCATCTAGTCAGTCCAACCCCCCCAAAGCAAAACCACAGCCAACTAAATGTCCAGCCCAGCCTTTGTCAAGCCCTGACCTGAAAAACCTCTAAGGACCAAGGACCCACTACCTCCCAGGTAACCAACCCCCTCCCCACCTAGTGAAGTTGAAAAGTTTTTCCTAATATCCAACTCCTCCTCCTCCCCAACTGAGACCATTACCCTCTGTTGTCTTGTTCTCTTCTCAGTCTTCTACCAGAACAGTCTCATCCCTTCCCCCCCCAACCCCCTTTTTTCAGGAATATGAAATCAAATCCCCTTCTCTTCTCTTCTTCTCAGACTAAACAATCCCCAGTCCTTCCCTCTCCCTCTCTCCTCAGCCCCCTCCCCCCTTTTGTTTTTTTGTTGCCTCTCTCTCTCCAATTTATCCACATCCTTCTTGTAGTTGTGGTGTGTAGAAAACTGGACACAGTACTCAAATGAGGCCAGTGACCAGTGCTGAGTAGAGGGGAATGATCATGATCCTTCTGCTCTGCTGGAAATGCCCTACACAACAAAAAAAATGCCATTCTCCTTCTCAACAAGGCACACAACTGACTCATATTCATTCACCTTTTCACACAACGTAAACCCCTAGGTCCTTTTTTTCTGACTGCTACCCAGCCATTCGTCCCCTAGTCTGTAGCAGGCAGTGCATTCTTTCTTCCTAAGTGCAGGACTCTGCACTTGTCCTTGTTGAACCTCATCATATTTCTTTTGGCCCAATCCTCTAATTTGTCTAGGTCCCTCTGGCAAGACTCCTTAAAAGAAAACGAAATAAACAACTTGTAAGCTGGAGCCAAAAATCTCCATTCCACCGACCATATTGAAGGTTAAGCATTGTAGAACAAATGCCCTTACCAACTTCGTACCCCTGTGCGATCTGGAAGCTTGGCTATTGATCGCCAGAAGTGCACCCTTATATTAGCCAGCTCTGATCCCCAAATGACTTTTTTTCTAACCAGGGCAATAGTCACTGTTGTTGCAGGCCCTGCTGATCAGATTATGGTCTGCAACCACAGGATTAATACATCCTGAGCAGGGTGGATTTGATTTAAATCAAATTGATTTAAATCATTAGTCGGAAAGACTCGATTTAATCATGGTTTTCTACATAAAAGTGCATTCTTGTTGGTTCTTATAACCTTAATACATATTCTTCCATAATTCAGATGGATGTAGGTTTCCTTTTTAGAAAGTACACACTATTCATTTTTAAACAGTGATTTATTTTGAAAACTTTTCAGATTAGTTTTACAGCTATATCAGAAAATGAATGATTGTTTGGTTATTTCATTTACCAAAGGTAATTGAAGCAGATATTTATGAAGTCATTGGGAGGTGAACTATCTCCAATTCAACAGGTTAATCATTAATATTTGGAGGATTTTCTTGCCATGTTGTATTAGGAGAGCATCACCAGACAGACATTTAAATTGTTTTATTTAACTAAAACAACAACTTTGAGTATTCTGGATTTTTTTTTCAACAGCAAACATATAATATTTTAACAAAACAAGCATATGTCCCTCGCTTCTCACATTTATCTCCAGACTTCTTCTCCTTGTCCAGATCTATTCCGCCCCCAACTATCTTCTATTCATTAAACTTTTTGAAACTTTTCACTTTTAGAGAGATGTAAGGGATTGACTCTGTGTACACAAATTTGCAGAGGGACAGTAGAGTTGAGGTCTGTTATTTCTCACCTCTATATATTATTTATTTAAAAACAGTTTTGCTGTTAACAAGCATGTTACCTCTGGAGACACAAATCCACAGTTTGAGAACTGCAAAACTAATCATCTCTGATGGCATTTTCTAGACTGAGCACTGAGTCCCATTGGGTAGATGGAAAGATTAACCTAAATAATCTATACCAAAGCCTGTGGAACCCCATAAGATTGGGTCCCTAATCAATGAACTATTGGAACTCATTTACAAAACTTTTCTTAAACGTTACATGAATATATTGTCTCATACTATAGAATTAGAATTTATAATCCCTATTCCATGATGAGATATCTTTGAGCTATAATGTATCGTAATTAAAACTATCTCTAGATAGGTTTTTTCCTCAAAAAGCATTTTATCAAAAAATCCGAATTAAATAAAATATATCCGATGTTTTTGATTTAAAAAAAAAATCATTTATTTTTATCCACCCTGATCCTGAGCTAAAGGTGAGGTCACTTAATGGACAGCAAGATCCATTTTCTAAATGTCAAAACTTGCACAAAGTAGAGTCATAAGTGCTATTAAAAATAGGGTCTAAGAATTGTAACATCATTTTTATCTTTGAAATAGAACAAAGTAATGTTCACGGCAGTAAAAAAAATCATCATCACCGGGGACAAATAAATACTAGAGTTCAAAGGAAAAGGATGGCAGAGTGGAAGGGTGGATTGACGCTATGATCAGAAGCAGCCATAATCTAGTGAACTGAGTATTAGTGCGGGGGAAAAAGACACTTTGGTTCTGATGCTGTTACTCATTCACTGTATCTTTCTGCAAGTTACTCCTGTCTCTGTATAGTAGTTGTATGGTCCTCATTGCCATCGTAGCTGAGCACCTCACAATATATAATACATTTATCTTCACAAAACCCCTGTGAGCCAGGGAAGTACTATTATACTGTTATCCCCATAGTACAGATGACAGACTAAGGCACAGAGAGTGAGATCAATGAAGGGACATAGGAAATCACAGGAACAACACTGCGATCCATAAAGCTGAATTAGGCACCTACGCGCCTATACAGTGAACAGGGAGAGACAGGCGCCTAAGAACGTGAGCCACAAAAGCCAGTAGTTAATCGGGAGCTGCCTAAGCTAGCCAATGGGAGATACTGATAAGAGGGGTGTGTGCTAAGTGCTGGCATCTAAGTACGGGCTGCAGGGAGGCGCCTGTCTCTGCTGAGTGATCCACAAATGGGAACCCATCTCCTGGAGTCCAGTGGCTTAGATGCCTAAGCTGTTCTTTACAGCAATGAGTAAGACACCTGCCTCATCCCTCACATAATGGCTGGAGCAGGAGGAGGTGGTGATGGTGGTGCCCATCTTATAAGCTTTAGCCTAGTGGTTACAGCAGTTGCCTGGGATGTGGGAGACCAAGGTTCAGTTTCCCCCTCTTTGCCAGAGGGGGAAAATGGATTTTAATCAGGGGTTTCCCACCTCTCAGGAGAGTGCTTTAATCACTGAGCTATGGGGTATTTTGATGTAAGGCTCCCTCAGTCTGTTGAAGCTATTCCACTGTGGACAGATAATGAAAGAATCATTGGAGTAGGGGACTGGACCCACCTCCAATGCGAGAGTCATTCTCATTCTCTCTCACATGCTCTCTCTGTCCCAGTGACTATTACTTTGTGGATAAATACTTAAACAATCATTGGGTGGGGGTGGGGGGAATAATAATTGTTGCCTATTTGTCAGGGCATTCTCCTGGGAGATGGGAGACCCTGGGTCCAGACCTTCAGTTCCAAGCACTGTTTCATTATTTATCCACCCTGGAACAACTTCAGCAGCACAGTTTGATTGAGCCCCACATCAGGATGTCACCTAGCATAGTGGTTAGTGTATACTCCTGAGAGGTAGGAGACCGTTATTCAAATTCTTTCACCCCATCAGGCAGAGAAGGGGATTGAAACTGGATCTCCTGCATCCCAGGCAAGTGTGCTAACCACTGGACTAAAAGTTATAAGTTGGGCACCACCTCCATCTCCTCCTTCAGCCAGATTTTGAATGGGACCTGATTTGGTAGGCATTCGGGAGCTACCTACTGGATCAGGCCCTGCAAGCAGCTTCAGTGGTCATAACAACAACTATACTGGGTCAGACCAATGGTCCATCCAGCCCAGTATCTGTCTTCCAACGGTGGTCGAATGCCTATCTTCCCCTGGTTTTTGAATCAGTGTGGGGCTTAGCAGGAGATGGACATCTGCATGCTTAAAGTGGTGGAGCAGTGCACATGCCCAGAGGCAGAAATGTAGGCACGTAGGGAGCTTTCACTCTGCAAACTTAGGCACTGAGTGACTTTAGGCAGCAGCTTTGTGGATCGCTGTCCAGCCAAAACTGGGACCAACGTGACTAAACCCCAGACTTTGTGGTTCCCACACAGAGAGACTAAGCCTTTTGTCCAAGGTTGCAGGAGTCTGAGACAAGGCCATAGATTTTATACCAGATATCCCAAGCCCTAAGCTAGTACCCTAAACACTGGACCATAAAGAAGATCCTCAAACCCTTTTCTGTGACTCAGTTTTCCCAACTGTAAAACATGGATAAAGATGCTTCTCTACCTTTGCAAAGCCCTCTGAGTTGTGTGGATGAAAAGTGTTATCTATATGCAAATTGTTTATTTTATTAGTACCTTGTAACCTCTGTGGCAAAAAATCACTTTAACAGGATTCACTCTCTTTGTAATATATTTTCTACTTATTATTTTAATGCTCTATAAAATTTGTGAACTTAGGCACAATTTACTAGTGATGGGTAAACCTGAGTCTGGTGTGAATAAGCATCCAAAAGGTCAGGTGCTTATCAAAATTATGCAGAACTCTTGGGGCTTCAAAATACGGCCTGAAATCTCATGAGAGCAGCCTTTAGGGGATTAATGGAACTTCCTGCTTTTGGCAGAAATGCCAATATTAGCCTCCCTCTTGCAGTCTTTTGGCATTTCTGTAGTCACAGGACATGCAAATCAAAAAATAATGTGAAATATTACCTTATACTGAAATGATTGTTAAAAAGTTTTGAGCAGGAGGTTTGTAGTAGGGGCCGTAGATACTCTTTTCTGGATCATCAATTATAATAAATCTCCCTTTTGTTTAAAAATGTATGCAGTTCAAGTAATCTTTTGATCTCTGTTCAGAAATATTGTGCTGATTTATCAACCGCTAAATGTTTTGTTGTGTGTTTTTTGCTCTATGCTCCTCTTATTAAACTGGAGTAAGTCTTTTTGAAAACTGGGAGTGAACAAACAGCACCCCATAAAAACTTATCTGAAATCGCAAATGTTTTCAATGAAAGAGGCCTGACTGTTCTGCTTTAACAAGAATAATTGATGAGGTCATAGCAGTTCTTTCCAATCTCTACAGTGCTCCACCCATACACTGTTTTCCTGAAGAATTGAAATCATGGCAGAAAGTCAGGAAAAGGAAATATAATTCCTGTGTTAAATTTATGGTTTTTAAAAAATAAACTTTCAAATATTGAATTATGTCTGTGAAGGGGGTTCTTTCATAAAATGTTGATGTTTTTTAGTCTTCATAAATATGAAGGACTAACATTGGGTGAAGCTAGGAAAGCTGTAAACAGATATAATAGTATTTGTCCAAACTTATCCACACAACATAACCAGTTGCCTCTGCCCTGACCTTCACAACTTACTGATTGTTGGACTCTCTTAAGCAGAGACAATTAGTTAACCCAGTATGTGTAGGGAGATTGTGATGAGGATGGATGGCCTCTGTAGATTGGTTTTTACATGAGATCACTAGACTAATTTCCTTTGTGTCTAAGTCAGATGTAAATGTGCATCTTCTTTTACCAGTGATAACAAATATTGGATCCAACCTGTGGCTGTTCTGGTGAAGTTTTGTGCTGTCCCAACAGCACAAAACATCTCCATAGCCATCTTAACAGGCCACAGAAGGATTTCCCTTCATAGGAGTATCTTTGGGAGTAGTAGAGTTGCCTTAATGGCTCATATATCAACCCTCTCTTTGCAGCTGGTGTAAGATATGCTACTAGGGGATGCCTGAGCTCCAACAACCCTAGTCTGCTATAACAGCTTCTTGAAAGCATGCTGCTCTAATTTATGCCAGGAACTGACCCAATACCTGAACAGATCAGAATCAGAGAAGCAAAGAGTGTACCTTTGTGCCCCCCGCCATCCTTCTGAGTTGCATTAAGCATTGGGCCTACTGACTTCTGTTGAGGTGAACATCACAATGTATTGACTTGGAAGATTTGTCTTGGTCAATGTTTACCTCAAAGACAGGCAGTACTGATGCTAAATCAAACAAAATTGTGTGTGTGTTTGTGTGTGCATACAGAGAGAGAGAAGGAGTTTTATATGTATATGTGTGTGTGTGTGTGTATGTGTGTATATATATATAGATAGGTAGAAAGAGAGAGAGAGAGTTATATAAATTCTGAATAATTTCATTAGGAAACATCTGAAAGAGTCTTTCATTAAGGTCATGGATGTCTTAAGTGTTGACAATGTGGTTGCCATTATATAAGATACAGAAGAAGACCCAAGTCCCTACTCCAAGGAACTATCTCAATTGACGAATAAATGTTATATGTTCAAATACAGAAACTGGATTCTAAATGTCCTCGGAGACTCAGAGGAAGATACTGTCTTTGAAATGTTTGTTTTTTTAACTATTGGGTGTCTGGCAGCATTTTTACTTAGATGGCTTAACATCTGTGGGCTTTATGGAAGAGGTAAGTTCTGAGGAAGGATTTGAAAGAGGAAAGGCTGTAAGCTTGGCACTCTGGGATAGGGAGGGCATTCCAGGTATAGGAGGAAGCCTGAAAGAAAGCATGAATACAAAAGTGAGAGGAAAAAACTAATGGCGAGAAGAAAAAGCAGGGCCAGATTCATGAAGAGCCTAGAAAATAAGGATGAGGCTATGGAAAGTGAGAAGAAGCTAAGGGAAGGAGTCAGATAGGGGAGGTCGGATTTCCCAAGGTGTGGGTGAGGAAGATGATTTTAGTTGCTGCATTCTGGGTACCGCTGAAGAGTGCAATGGAGATGGTGCAAACAAGACAAGAGAAGGAGTTCGGAGTAGCTGAGGTGGGGAGATAGCCCTGTGGGCAAACATATTGTCTGTAGGAGTAGGGAGGAAGTGTTTGAATTGTGTGACATTGGAGAGAAAGATCAGGCAGGATTTTACAATTGCCAAAAGAAAAAGGAGAGGTGACTATTGCAACAAGGTTCTGATCTTTGCTGATGAAGTGTGATTGGAGATGCTGTCAATGTCAATGGAAAATAGAGGATGAGAGAAAAAAGAAGGAGATGAGCTTTTGCCATGTGGAGTGGAGTTGCTGACTGGACCTCTAGGATGATATATCAAGGAGATAATTAGAAATGTGAAACTGGATAACTTTATTTTAAAATAGTGTTCTAAAGGGATGATATAACTAAATGCAGAACAAATTACTGTTCACCGCTAAAGAGTCATTCAAAACAAATATATTTGTGTATGCCTCCCAATTGACTTGCTGAGATTGAATAACTGTTTTATTAAATTCAGCTGTAGCAAGGTAGGGTATAAATAATCTGAATCATTAATATTACTACAGACTTGTGCTGAGTAGGAAACAGATATCACACCTGTGAGAACTTTTAACATTTGGAAATTTTTGCTGTCTTCAATAGGGATGAAAAGTCAAAATCTTGAAGATTTTCACCAACCAAAAATCAGATTTTTTTCCGGTTCAGATCACTTTTTTTGATAATTTTGAACCATTTCATTTGATAGGCTTTTCTCCCTTAAAAATAGTGTAAATTTACTAAAATTTCAAAATGAAAAATTGTTTAGACTAAAAAAACTGAAACTTTCTGGAACAAAAATCTCAAAAAATGTTTAACCAAAAATTTGTTAAGTTCAGCAAGACACCTGACATAACATTCATTCATGAAAAGTTCCACTTTTGATGAATCAGCATTTTCCCATGAAAAAAATGTTTATCTGGAACATTCCCAAATAGCCCTCACTATTCTAACTTCTGAGGTAACCAGGAGTAGGGTTGCCAATTTTCTAATCCCACAAAACTGAACACGCTAGCCTTTCCCTTTCCGCGATGCGCTTCTTCCCGCTCACTACCTCCCCCCCTTGCTCGGTGGCTTGCTCTCCCCCACCCTCACTCACTTTCACTGGGCTGGGGCAGGAGGTTGGCATGCAGGTGGGGGTTCTAACTGGGAGTGCAGGCTCCAGGGTGGGGCCAGAAATGAAGGGTTCAGGGTGCAGGAGGGGGCTGGGATTGGGGTGTGGACTTGGAGTTGGGGCTGGGATTGAGGGGTTCAGAGTGTGGAGGGGCTGCAGGTTGAGGCAGGGGATTGAGGTGCAGGGGGGTGAGGGCTCCATCTGGGGGTGCAGCTCTGGCATGGAGCTGGGGATGAGGGCTTTGGGGTGCAGGAGGGGGCTCCAGGCTGGGGGATGGGGCAGAGGGCTTCAGGATGTGGGAGGGGGCTCTGGGCTGGGGCATGAGGTTGGGGTTCAGGGGGGTGAGGGCTTATCTCTGTCTCGGGGTGCAGGCTCTAGGGTGGGACCATGGATGAGAGGTTGGGGTGCAGGAGGGACTCCAGGTTGGTGGGGGCTCAGGGCTGGGGCGGGGGCTTGGGTTTATCTCTGGCAGCTCCCAGTCAGCAGAGCAGCGGGGGGGCTAAGGCAGGCTGCCTGCCTGTCCTGACTCCGCACTGCACCCTGGAAGTGTCTAGCAGGTCTGTCTCCTAGGCAGAGGCACGGCAGGTGGCTCTGTGCACTGCTCTCACCCACAGGCACCACCTCTGCAACTCCCATTGTCCGCAGTTCCCAGACAATGGGAGTGCGGAGCTGGTACTCAGGGTGGGGGCAGTGTGCAGAGCCCCGTGGCCCCCCTGTCTAGGAGGCAGAGCTGCTGGCTGCTTATGGGATGCAGCGCGGAGCCAGGACAGGTAGGGACTAGTCTGCCTTAGCTTTGCAGCACCGCCGACCGAACTTTTAACGGCCTGGTCGGCAGTGCTGACTGGAGCCGCCAGGGCCCCTTTTTAACTGGGGGTTCCGGTCGAAAACAGGACACCTGGTCACCCTAACCAGGAGAAATGTTCTGATTTTGTCACATGAGCTGGGCGTTCTACTGCATGCTAGCTCATGTAAAAAATATAACTTGTATGAAAAAATCCTACTTTTCTGAGGCCACATTTATGCCTTAGGTAATTTTAGCGGTGCAGTGTATATATTTCCTGCTAAGTTTTGACCTAGGTTTACCTCTCTCACCCCATATGTTTTTGATGCTGTGCTGTAGCATGCTTTGCTTGCTGCAATAGATTTTCATGGCCTGAGTTCTACTGCCACAATTACCCATGCTTTCTGCAGTTGCCTCTGCTCACTCAGCAGCTACTTATAAGAATGACTGCCTCACCTGGCAGGCCCAGACTAATCAATTTACCATGGCTGCACTTACTGATCTGACCATAAATAGGAAGACAGGCTCAAACTCAGAGACATTTCCATTATTTTTTGTCTGCAAATCGGATCTGTTTTTCATCCAACTGGCTGGAAAACAAGCACACCTCATTTACCCAATACAGTAGATATGACTTTTCAAAAAAGTGATAGAGTCCCAATGTTTTTCCACTTTTCCAGTAACACATATATGGTTGTTTACATAAAATTATATGACGGTCCAGTCTCGGCTCTCATTGGGCAAGATTGCTACAGACCCATCCATTTTTCCTCCCCACTAGGGGCATCTCTCATTGCACAAGGATGTGTCACAATTGCAGTCCCTGCACTTGTGTGCATTTAGGGGCTACTCCTTCAGTGGCTCTCTGAGGGGTTAAAGAGCAGGGAAGGAGGTGAGCAGCCTGGTCTGGTGAGAAGCCTGCTTGCAACAGATGAACAAGATGCACCATTCTAAAAGATGGTGCAGCCTGTGCTGTCCCCTTGCCCACCACAGATTACACTTTAGGCATCAGGGATTGTTCTCTCATCCTATAATTGAAGAGATGGGATATATTTAACAAAGACAGCCTATTTCTCAAGTGTTAATTTGGCACTGGAGTTGAAAAGGTTTTCACAAAAAACAAAGAATTGGAAGCCACCTGACCAACAATCAGTTCCCCTCTTAACTATTCATTTTCTAGTCTTTTATGATGTCATAATCTCGCTAGATCTCCAGTCATGGAAGACTTCCAGAGTAGATAAGAGCAGAATATCTAACATAAAATTTAGTAGGGAAGAAATCTTTAACAAAGAGTAAAAAATAGCAGGCCTTTTTCATACTCAGTAAGGAAAAAATGAAATAGTCACTTTTTTTTCCTTTGCAAGTTGCCTTTAAAAATGCACAACAGTACTGCAACAAACCATATCATTCAATTTAATCTGCAGGGGAAATCTGGGCAACTAGAGAGTAATTGCTCAGATTGGAATTTGGCCAAGACAATGGGGTTAATACCCCATCTTTTGTGGAAAGGACTCAACAGTCTTTAATTATCTTAGTCATGACCCTCAATTTCACATAGTCCTTGAAAGAAGGCATCTTCAGGAAATGTCCATTGCAAAAAGGACAATTAAGTAAATATTTATGAAAATATAGAGTGAAATCTTGGCCCAGTTGAAGTCAATAGGAGTTTTGACATTGGCTTCATTGTGGCCAGGATTTCACCCATAGTGCCTGTGGCTTAGGCTATTAGGCCTGGTCTACACTAGGAGTTTATGTCGAATTTAGCAGCGTTAATTCGATTTAACCGTGCAACCGTCCACACCAGGAAGCTAATTAGTTCGACCTAGAGGGCTCTTTAGTTCGAATTCGGTACTCCACCCCGACGAGGGGAGTAGCGCTAAATTCGACATGGCTATGTCGAGTTAGCCTATGTGTGGACGGAAATCGATCTTAGTAGCTCCGGGAGCTATCCCACAGTGCACCACTGTGTTGACGCTCTGGACAGCAGTCCGAGCTCAGATGTTCTGATCAGCCATACAGGAAAAGCCTCAGGAAAATTTGAATTCCTTTTCCTGTCTGGCCAGTTTGAATCTCAATTCCTGGTTGGACATCGGGGCGAGCTCAGCAGCACCGGCAACGATGCAGAGCTCTCCAGGAGAGGGGTCCATGCAATCTCAGAGTAGAAAGAGGGCCCCAGCATGGACTGACCGGGAAGTCTTGGATCTGATCGCTGTGTGGGGCGATGAGTCTGTGCTTTCGGAGCTGTGCTCCAAAACACGGAATGCAAAGACCTATGAGAAGGTCGCCAAAGCCATGGCACTCAGAGGATACAGCCGGGATGCAACACAGTGCCGCGTGAAAATCAAGGACCTGAGACAAGGCTATCAAAGAATCAAAGCGGCAAACGGACGCTCCGGAGCCCAGCCCCAGACATGCTGCTTCTACGAGGCACTGCATGCCATTCTCGGTGCGTCTGCCACCACTGCCCCACCAGTGACCGTGGACTCTGAGGATGGGATAGTGTCAATGGGCAGTTCCTCAGCGATGTTCGCGGATGGGGAAGATGAGGAAGGGTTTGTGGAGGACGAGGCAGGCGACAGTGCTTACAATACTGCTTTCCCCGACAGCCAGGATCTCTTCATCAGCCTCACAGAGATCCCCTACCAACCCTCCCCGGCCGTTAACCCGGACTCTGAATCAGGGGAAGGATCAGTCGGTAAGTGCTATAAACATGTAAACATTTATTTTTTAAAAAACAGGAATAAAACTATATGAAAAGAAGGTCAATGCATATGGGGATAGAACAGAAATCCTCTTGGGAGAGTTCCACGAAGCTCTCGTAGAGGTACTCGAAAAGCCTCTGCAGGAGGTTCCTGGGGAGAGGTGCCTTATTGGGTGCTCCGTGGAAGCACACTCTTCCGCACCAGGCTATCCTCACGTACAGTGGGAGCATTGCCTCGACGAGCATGGCAGCATAGGGCCCTGGTCTGTGCAGGGTTTCACGCAGCATGCGCTCTCTGTCTCTCTTAGTGACCTGCCTCAAGGTGATCTTGCTCGGCGACTGCTGCATCTACTTAGGGGAATTAGTGTAATGTTACTATTGGGAATGCTTCACTTTTCCTTTGCATAACAATAAGCGTCGTTTAACAGCCACGTGGTGGAGGCTGCAGAGGGGAAGCATACAGGGATCTTTCCCGGGGACAGCCGCGAGGGGGTGGAACAGGGTCAGACTTTATGCTTTCCAGATTGCCTGCAGCAGGAGGGCACTGCTATACATTAACTTTTAAACAGCCTAAAGCTTACGGCTTACCAGGCCTGGCTGCTACACGGATTCTGCTGTCCTGCCCCGCTTGTCTGATCTCCAGTGCAAGACCCCAGGCAATGAAAGCGAATGCCGAAAATTCGAACTTGTCCTGAGAGCGCATGAGATAGGTGCCGTGTATGGTCTTGTTCACAGAAACAGAATAGACTGTGTTCAGTGTTCGCAAACATGTATCTTTGCAAGGAAATCACTTCCTTTTTCCCATCACACAGCTGCGGCTGTTTCCCGACCTGCCCCGGCATCCCCCTCACAGAGGCTGGTGCAGATTAGGCGGCGAAAGAAAAAGACTCGGGACAAGATGTTCGCTGAACTGATGGCCTGCTCCAGAGCCGAGGCGGCCCAGCAGAGCCAGTGGAGGGAGACCCTCTCTCAGCAGCAGCGCTCACACAGCGAACGGGAGGACAGGTGGCGGCAGGAAGACCAGCAGGCGACTCAAACGCTGCTTGGCCTAATGAGGGAGCAAACGGACACGCTCCGGCGCCTTGTGGATGTTCTGCAGGACTGCAGGCAGGAGGAGAGAGCCCCCCTGCACTGTATCTGCAACCACCCTCCCCCGCCACAAAGTCCTGTCCCCCCCCTCACCCAAAATAACAAGAAGGAGGGGCGCTAGGGGCCGTGAAAACTGTCACTCCACCCCAGCAGAGCGCTCATGTACCAAACACTCTCATTCCCTAAAGTATGAGAATTGCTTCCCTTCCTGGCTCACCCAATCCCAAATCCCAGTTTCATCCCCCAACTGTGTAGTTGAGTATTAAAAATAGTTTGCTGTTAATTACTGTTTCCGTCATGTTTCTTTGCAGAAGACTTTGTGTGAAGGGGAGATAGGGGTTTGTTAATTGCATAGGACAGCCACCATTACCAGGGTACAGACATGGGGGCAGGATCAACAGCAGGTCACACACAGAGTGCAGTCACTAGGCACCCGGGTCACTCTGGGAGGTGTCTGCTGCCCCAGGTCAGTCTGGGAGGTGTATGCTGCCCCAGGGTCCGAGCGCCTGGCATCCACAAATGGCAAGGCAGGCTGCCCTTACCATGCCCTTCCACCCTAGCCATGAGCCTCTCCGATGCCCTGAGCCCCAGCCAGAGCCATCATCCCCCTACACCTACTCACCCTTCCCACACACCCCTCACCCCTTCCTGCAAACCCACCCCTTCCTGCAAACTGTCCTGTAACCGTTCTCCCCCCAGAGACCGCTGTAGGAGCAGGAGGCTGTCATTCCTCGAGTGTAGAAGCGGTCTGTACATCACTGCACACCGTACCCACCACAGTCTGCGTCCCTGTTTGAACCCTTTAACGCGAATTCGTTAGTAAAGAAAACTTTGTTAATTAACAATGTTCCAATAACTTTATTTTTAAACGTCTGTTGGAAGGGGGGAAACCTGGTGAACGGGGTATGTAACCGCTGAAAAAAGTCAATAGTAACTGAAACAGGGGCAGGTTCAGCTTCTCTGTAAAGAGACTGGACAGTCATAGGTTACCCTGCTCTCTGAGGAACCTAGCTTTCAAAGCCTCCCGGATGCACAGCGCTTCCCGCTGGGCTCTTCTAATTGCACGGGTGTCTGGCTGAGCGTAATCAGCAGCCAGGCGATTTGCCTCAACCTCCCATCCCGCCATAAAGGTCTCCCCCTTGCTCTCACAGAGATTGTGGAGCACACAGCAAGCTGCAATAACAATGGGGATATTGGTTTTGCTGAGATCCGAACGAGTCAGTAAGCTCCTCCATCTCCCCTTGAGACGTCCGAAAGCACACTCCACCACCATTCTGCACTTGCTCAGCCGATAGTTGAAGAGCTCCTTGTCACTGTCCAAGGCGCCTGTATAGGGCTTCATGAGCCAGGGCATTAGCGGGTAGGCTGGGTCCCCGAGGATCACTGTAGGCATCTCCACATCCCCAACAGTTATTTTGTGGTCCGGGAAGAAACTACCTTCCTGCAGGTGTCTAAACAGACAAGAGTTCCTGAAAACACGCGCGTCATGAACCTTGCCCGGCCACCCGATGTAGATGTTGGTAAAACGTCCCCTATGGTCCACCAGTGCTTGCAGCACCATTGAAAAGTAGCCCTTTCGGTTAATATACTGGCTGGCCTGGTGGGCCGGTCCCAGGATAGGGATGTGAGTCCCATCTATAGCCCCACCGCAGTTTGGGAATCCCATCGCGGCGAAGCCATCTATGACGACCTGGACGTTTCCCAGGGTCACTACCTTTGAGAGCAGTAGGTCAACGATTGCGTGGGCTACTTGCATCACAAGAACCCCCACGGTAGATTTGCCCACGCCAAAGTGGTTCGCTACTGACCGGTAGCTGTCTGGCGTTGCAAGTTTCCAGAGGGCTATGGCCACTCGCTTCTGCACACTCAGGGCTGCTCGCATCCGGGTGTCCTGGCGCTTCAGGGCAGGGGCCAGCAAGTCACACAGTTCAAGGAAAGTGCCCTTACGCATCCTGAAGTTTCGCAGCCACTGTGATTCATCCCAGACCTGCAGCACTATGCGGTCCCACCAGTCCGTGTTTGTTTCCCGGGCCCAGAATCGCCGTCCCATAGCATGAACGTGACCCATTGCCACCATGATCTCTGCGGCGCAGGATCCCGTGCTTTGTGAGAGGTCTGTGCCACTCTGACACTTCATGTCCTCACCGCGCTGCCGGAGCCTCCTAGCCCGATTTCTCAGCAGCTGACTGTGGAAGAGGTGGACAATAAGGTGCGAGGAGTTGACAACGGCCATAAGTGCAGCGATGATCGCAGCGGGCTCCATGCTCACAGTGCTGTGGCATCTGCGCTGTCACTGACCAGAAAAGTGCGGTAACAGATTTCCCGCCAGCACTTTCAGGGAGGGAGGGCGGGAGTGACGGTTGAATGACGACAGTTACCCAAAACCACCCTCAACACATTTTTCCCCCAGCAGGCATTGGGGGCTCTACCCAGCATTCCAATGGGAAGCGGGGACTGCGGGAACTGTGGGATAGCTGCCCAGAATGCACCGCTTCCAATGTCGACGCTTGCCCCGTTAGTGTGGATTCACAAAGTCGAATTAGTGTCCTTAGTGTGGATACACAAATTCGACTTCATAAGGTCGAATCCACAAATTCGACCTAAGTTAAATCGAACTACTCTTGTAGTGTAGACATACCCTTAGTTGCTTAAGCCCAAATTATTGATCTATCCTATAGAGTCTGGTCCTGGATGTTACACAGAGAGTTTATTTTTAAAGCAGTGACTCAGTAATAAAATGACACAGTCTCACTTTAATGATTACAGCTGTGAAATATTCCTCAGGCTTCATTAGTTTTGAATGTAAGAGTTCCTGCATATTTACATTTTAAAAAACTTTAGATTCAAACAAGACATTGGGACGCTATCACTTTTTTGAAAAGTCATATCTACTGTGCTGGGTAAATGAGGTGTGCTTGTTTTCCAGCCAGTTGAATGAAAAACAGAAAACATCAGGCAAGGATAAGATAGCTCATGTAAGATCTCCACTGAGTCCTTGGTTAGACTTGGCCAGTCATGGGACACTTGTCCTTGGTGACACTTTTCCAGTATACAGTTCATTAGTACTTGTTCCTAAAAGAGAGATTCTTGTTCCTCCAAATTTAATAGTAAATTAAAATCTTGTCAAGATAATGAGTGGATGGACTATAGGAACTTGAAGAGTGGGTTATTTCTTTTAGGAAAGCAAAGAAGTGAACAGCAGGCACAGGATTATTAAATTATCCTAATCTTTAATTATCCTAATCTTCTTTCATTTACAAATGTGAAATTCTTGCCATTAGATTTTGAAGCAAAAGCAGCATGTTTTTCAGGCTTGTGGAGAGAGGCTGTCAACTAATTTTTCTCTTAATATTTACAGGTGCTTTAGAGAATTTTCTCTATATCCTCTTTCAGCACAACTCAGATTCTTTTCTTCCTAACATAGTATATAGATTTAAAAGTTTCCCCAAAGAGATCCTGTGGGTGATTAGAGCTCTTTTAGTCAGTGGGATTTAGGGCACTGAAATAGAAAAGTATCTGTGTTTGGCAAAAAATAAGACAAAGAATTAATTAGTTTATCATGACAAGAGAAACCTTGGATGACAGCTTTAGGTGATCCACATCTAGTTATGGTCTTAATGGGGGAGGGCTGTTTAAAGCATGTGCAGTATGTGGCTTCAAGAGACTTCCATATCCAATGACATGAGACCCTATCAAGCAAACCCTACATCTTCAAGGATAAAAACAACAAGGATAAAAACAACATCATCATACTTGAAACTCCCAACAGTATCACTGGAGCAACTGCTGGTGGGTATCATGGAAAACTGCTGCAGAAAATCCCCTTTTCAACGGGAGTTGGGGGTGGCATCATAGACTTTGTCACTGGTAGTATTCTGGCTCTCAGTATACTGAAAGTTGAAAAGGTTGCTACAATAATCCTATATTTCGTGTGTGTGTGTGTATGTGTGTGTGTGTGTGTGTGTGTGTGTTACAGGGTGACATCTACAATCAAACAATTATTTGTAGTGGCACACACAGTGGAGATTGGGGCTCTATTAATTATCCTTCTCAGGCCTGGGGGAAGTCTTAAGATTTTTCAGTCTAACTGCAATAGAGCTACTCAATCTATTTCTTTAACCCCAACATTTCCAAACCTGGGTACCTACAGCTAAATCCATATTTAGACACATTATACGAGTGTGCTATTTTTCTAAGATGCAGCACACCTGCAGTTCCAACTGACTTAGTGGGATTTGTGGGTTTCTCTAATAATAAAAAATGAAGCTCCTTTTAAATGCGCAAGCAATTCTTTTACCCTGTCATTATAATACTCAGGCTTGAACATACCCAAAGAAAACTATTCTTGTGCATTATTAAATAATTCACAAGAAAGCTTGACTGACTTTGATCTTGATGAGTTGTGACAAAACATTAGTTCCTTCCAAGTTTTGACATTTAGAAGCCTTTAAAAAGCCCTGTTTTGTGTTTCCTAATCTGTTTTTCAATATTCAAATAATGTTAATTGCTACAAAGCATTTAGCTATTTACTTAAATTTATAAAAGCACCCCCTAAAATCTCTGGGTGCAGTACAATCCTGCTAAAACTTAACAGCTAGTAGATCATTGTATCATCCTTGTGGGCAACTCAGTGAAGACCTCTACTCAGTGAGCATCACTGCTCAAGGAAGGAAATAACATGTTAGAATACAGATGTAATGGTGAGATGGAGAATAGTACCAAAATTTATAATGCCATTATATAAAGCAGTAGTACACTCTCATCTAGAAAACTGTTCAGTTCTAGTTGTCCTATATCAAATAGGATGTGGCAGAAATGGAGGCAGTTCAGGATGGGGGCAGAGAATCATTAGAAGCCTGAAAAAATGACCCTATGACAAGAGACTGAAAAGATTGCAGATTGTTTACCATTGACAGTTGATGAATAAGGGAAGAGATGATAAAGTATAGAAAATAATGAGTGATACAGAGAAAGTGGGCCAGGCATTTCTATTTACTCTTTTGCATAATGCAAGAACAAGGGGACACTGGATGAAACTGAATGGCTGTGCATTTAAAAATGATATATATAATTTTAAATGGGTCCATTTCATAACCTGGTGAACACATTTTTTTTGTAAATTTTCAAATTCCATTGTTCAGGTTTCAAAGTTAGCTCTTTTGTGTTTACATTCTTCAACCAGATTTACTCCTCACTAACCCATGCAATAGCCAAGATATCCAGAATTATGAAATAATATGTTGAGAAATTTGTATTAAAATTGCAGTAGCTAAAGATTATGTATTACATCAGGAAATAACTATGATTGATTTTAAAGATCAAGTATAATCTCGTAAGACCTACTTCAAAGCAGCTCTTTTATTTGGTTATGTTTATCTTACAATTTTTAAAGTAAAATTTAAATCAGAATCAACCATGATTACATAATAATCCCATGGCAATATTAGCTATATGCTCTATCTTCATCCTTCTCTTTTGTCATCACTTCACTAAAGCATGTTTCATATATGGTCCAGTCTTGCCAAGACTTAAAGATATAGGGTAAGATCCTCAGCTGACATAAATCATCCTGTCTCCATTCACTTCAGTTGAGCTATACTGATTTATGTCACCTGGGGATCTGGCCTGTAATTTTATGCCCACATGTATTTGTCACTGATATCACTGAGGTGACTCATGGGTTAAAGGAAAAGCCCATCTTTTTGGGATAGAAACTGTGTATTTTGTAGGGGTCTGTTTGGAACCCAGCACACATTTGGGTCATTGGTGCGTACATAATATTAATTCATTAACTAATGGACAACTTTGAAAAAATAATAGCATGAAATAGATTTGCTGTAAAAATGGTCATTGGTACCAGAGATGGCTGCTCAGTGCTGAAGTACACCAAACCCTTAGGGTGTCAGTAGTGTGCCAGGTAGGGAGGCCATTTGTCCGGCTTTATACCAGACAGCCCTCTTTTTAGCTGATTTGGCCCTCATCCTGGACTCAGACAAAACCAGATGTGGCTTAGTCCGGTATAGGACAGGGGACACCATTTTGAACAGTGTACCACTCCACCTTCACCAGTGTGACCGTGTATACATGCTGCATGTGAGATTAGGCTGGCGGGGCCAGGATGATGCCCTCTTGAAAGTGGCATCCCCCATGTGACATATGAGGTCATGGTGACGGGCCAGGTACGCCGGCAGGGCAGGTCTGTGCCATTCACTGAAGTGCTAGAATGTCTGGTATTCTGGGAACATGTGAGTGGCCACTCTAGTGCCAGGTGTATCACGACTGGGAGGTAAGCACTGTAGTTTTTTCAGCAGCTAGGCCTTGTCAGTGCTAGCCCTGGTGGGTCCCCAAAATCACTCAGAAACATGGCTAAGTATTTTACTAGGACTGGCAGAAAAGGGCAAAGGTTGCAGATAGCCAGGCACCGTTCAATGGGAGCAGTAGTGGTTCTGGTTTGGGCCTCTGAGCTAGTCAAATGGAGAGTCAGGTTCTTCAGATTTTTAGTACTTGGGGTGTCCTCTTCAGTCCAGGGTCTATTCCGGAAAATAGGAGCTTGTGGGTTTCCAAGTGAGGCTCAGTTAGTGTCTCTCCTTGGGGCCCCTCTGTACTGGCTGCCTGCCCAACTGCTGCTGCTCCCCCATAAGTCCCACACAGACCTGCACCCAGATGTAAATTTTGACACTCACAACCTGTTCCACACGCAGCTCTGCATATGATTTCTGGGGATTTTCTGCCTCCAGTTTCTGTCCAGCTCCTGGCTTCAATGTGGCTGCCAGTGCCACTTCTCCAAACAGAGCCCAGCACTCCTGGTTCAGGACATTTCCTCTGACCTGGCCAGGAAGAAAGGGAAGTGCAGTGGCACTGATGGGAGTTGTAGTCCCCTGCTTAGCAGCTCCATCACATAATTAAGAGGAGTCTTTTGGTAAAGAACAAAAATTTCTCACCGTCCTCTGCTGATCCCATGATGACTGCAAATCAAAGGTGATTCTCCTAAGCCCCAAACTCTTTAATTTACAGGATTTCCTATTTTGACTCTCTCTAAATGCACAATAATTTGAAGAAGGCATTTTCTATCTCCACCTTATTAAGCCAAAAGTACTCTCAACCTAGTAAACATGATCAGAGGTTAAGAATAGATTGGTTTTCAATTTCTAAGAATAAAATACTTGCATTATGAATTCTAAATAAAACAATATAAGTTTCCTTGTGGTAAGAAGATCCTTTTTTATAATGCACGAAGTGCCTAGAAAAGGTACATTTGCAGTTCATAATATTTTCTCTGGCATTAAAAAAGCTACATCTCTGCTACATCCTGCAGGTTGGGTATTCTTTATTCTTTCTGAACTGTAAATTAAGGCCAAATCCCAAGGTCTTTACTCAGTTATTACTCTGCTTTTATTTATTTATTTTTATTATTTTTTATTTATTTATTTTTATTATTAAGTAAAAACGGAGGAAAACCCAAGTATGGCTTACAGATTTGCCCATAGTGGGCATGGTAAGATTTATAAAGATACAGTAGAGATTAAGTATGAGCTTGACAGTGAGTAACAAGGAATAGGCAGTTTTTGAAGCATGTTAGATGTTGCTTTTTTCTCCGTGGACCCTTTCCAGTGGAAAGATGTGGATCAGACTTTGCATTCACATTCTCTGTTGTTCAGCAAAACTGTATTGTTAGGTTAATAAACCACAATCAGATACCTCCTTAAGGCCTTATGTGGAATTGTGTGTATGTGTGTGAGATGTTGGCTGAGAATGCTCTGCAGCAATTCATGCTACCTATGCAGAACTTCCTGCCTGGTTCAGTAGTACTTAATCTTGACACTTCACTTTGTCACTTAAAAATAACTTTAAGATAGTGGGAACAGTAACACAACTTTGATTTTACACTGTTTTCAATGGGACTACAATAAATGCTGCACAATATCATAGTTCTGATAAAACCCTCTTCTGCTCTTAACACACAGATCTTTTCCCATGAATCTTATTTACCATAATGAATACATGTTGTTTTATTTGCACAAGTTAAACTTTTAAACAGGAAGATGGATCTGTTTGTCTGTCCAGCACTCATCAGGACCATGTACAGGAAGTTTCAGACAAAAAGTTGTTTGGTATTTTAAACAAAAGTCAAATGACATTCAATAAAGCAGCAAGGATCTCTGAATTATGAAGGTGCTAAAGATTATGGTAGCTGACCATGTAACTTTCTTTCTGTGTAGCTTCTAGTACTCACACAGTCCCAGGCTTGCTCAAAATGAGAGTTACTTCCAGGACTGTGCGCAGAGCATTAAGTGTTAGAACAAGAAACACAGTAAGGCATTTTCAGGTAAGGCTCTTCATCTCTGGAACAAACTTCCTTGCTTGGTTTTACAGCACCTGGATTTTGCAATCTTTGAAGTGTGCTGTAAGGCCCCTTTCGTTTTTCAGGTCCTGATTGCAACGTTGTCAAACATGACAATATTTGGTAGTTTACTGAAAGCCCCAGTTTCTCAATTCATGGGATTACATGAAAATCCAAGTTTTAATTTTTTTTAAAAGCTACTAATTTCATAAGGTGGTGACAATAGCTTGCAACAGGACCCCTAAAGGCTAAGACTCCAGAAGACAAATAAAAAGATGCCTAAGTCATTCCTCTCAAAAATGTCATGATTTTAAAGTCAATCTCATGATTTTTGAAGGGTCTGATGCACATTTTTTGAGCATGTTGGTTTGGCAATACTGTCACTAGCCCTGACGTGGGTTTGTATGGGGGCGGGGGAAGGGGCTCAAGGAGTGTTCCTTCTCACCAGTGCATGCCCTGAGCCAGGGTCAGGGACAATTGCAGTCCTGTGCTCAGGGGAGTGCTGAGACTGCTCCCTCGTTGAGCTCTGGAGAACACACATCACCCCAAAAAATGTGAAGAAGAGGAGGGGTAATGGTTCCCTCCGCTGAGCTCCTTATGGGTTAGGGCTCAGGACTGTGCCTTAGGCTGTCTAGAGTTGTCAGGTGTCCGGTTTTTGACGGGAATGCCCGGTCGAAAAGGGACCCTGGCAGCTCCAGGCAGCACCACTGACCAGGACATTAAAAGTCCAGTCGGCAGCACAGGGGGGCTAAGGCAGGCTCCCTGCCTTTCTTGGCTTTGTGCAGCTCCTAGAAGCAGCGGTATGTCCCCCTCCGACTCCTACGCAGCCCCCGTCCCAAGCGCCAGCTCTGCAGCTCCCACTGGCCAGGAACCGCGGCCAATGGGAGCTGCGGGGGCGGCGCCGGCAGATAGGGCAGCATGCAGAGCCGCCTGGCCATGCCTCCATGTAGGAGAGGGAACGTGCCACTGTTTTCAGGAGCTGCCAGGAACCTGATCCCCTGACACGCTGGCCCTCTTCCCACCCCATCCCCTCCCCCAGCCCTGATCCCCCTCCCGCCCTCCAAACCACTTGATCCCAGCCTGGAGCACCCTCCTTCAGCCCAAGCCCCTCATTCCCAGCCCCACCCCAGAGCCCACACCCCTAGCAGGAGCCCTCATCCCCCCATGTTGCAACCCCCTGCCCCAGCCCTGATCCCCTTCCCGCCATCCAAACCCCTCAAACCGAGCCCGGAGCCCTCACACACACACCCCGCACCCCAACCCCCTTTTCTAGCCCAGAGGAGCCCCCTCCCGCACCCTAAATTCCTCATTCTTGGCCCCACCCCAGAGCCTGCGCCCCTGCTGGAGCCCTCACCCCTTCCTGCATCCCAACCCATTGCCTAAGCACAGAGCCCCCTCCTGCACCCTGAATTCCTCATTCCTGGACCCACCCTGGAGACCACACACCTCAGTTAGAGCCCTCACCCCCTCCCGCAACCCAATCCCCTGTCCCAGCCTGGTGAAAATGAGCGGATGAGTGAGGGTGTGGAGAACGAGCAACAGAGGGAAGGGGGTTGGAGTGAGTTGGGGGACAGGGCCTCGGAGAAGGAGCGGGGCATCAGAGGAGGGGCGGGGCAGGGGGCAGCGCATGGGTGTTTGATTTTGTGCGAGTAGAAAGTTGGCAACCCTACTTAGGCTTCATCTAGCCCTCGGGATTTTTCTGATAAGGGAGGGTAGGTGATTATTATGGGTTGGTAATAGGAGGTGTTTTTATGGTGGGTTGGGAGTTTAGTGGTTGCTAAGCTGCTAGAATTTTGTGTGGATTTTTTCTAATAAATGTTAGAAATAATTTACCTCCAGATACCTAGATTTTGGGATAGGTACTTCTGGTAGATCAAAATAACAAATTCAAACTACTGTACAGCTGGGGAAGAAGGAGATTAAAACTAGAAATATTTTTAATGAAAAAGAAAACTGGAATCATTTAGTAAGAGTTGACTCTGTCGGAGAAAAACTCAGTTCTCGCTTTTTTGTTTGGGTGCAGCAGAGTCAGATACTTTATTCTGTTTAGCAGCTACAACAGGGAGAGAGTGCACTAGGACATAAGGTCTCCCCTTCCTAGACAGGTCTCTCAGCAGGTAAACAATTACAGCAAGCATTTATACTTTTGTTACAGACAATAATAAGCAACAGCTGCATTTTGTTTATACATAGGTCATCCTGATATCTTGTTTTTCTCACTTAAGAGACACCAGTCTACATATTGTATTATCTACACAAGGTCGAAAAACAACTTCTCACACAGTTCTTTTCCACTCCCCTCACACAATCCTTGCTTCTACAAATCTTGCGTTATTGGGGTTACAGTTAGCCTGACTCTTGCTAACAAAGACTGTCATGCATTAAGATCCCCTACAAATCCCTGTTAGTTCTTTCTGTACTTCCACAACTCCTCTTGCTCCTCTTCTGGTAGAGCTAAGTTTCCATAATCAGAAATGTGCAACTCTTGCCTTATGCATAACTGTTGCCTTATTAACTAGCTAACTGCCACTAATAACCAATGATCCTCTAACACCATTAAGCACTACAGTAATTTCAAAATCCTTAAAACTGATTATACCTCAGATTAGCGGAGTTGTCATGAGTTAACACCTTGTATGCCACATTTCTGTTGGCTCTGTTATCTAGTATGAGCTCATTTCTTCTAAGCTGTTTGTTAATTTATTTATATTTAAATAATAATAGTAAAAATGCCTGTTCAAAAACAACTTCAGCGGGGCTAGTCACATGCTTAAAGTTAACTGTTTTGCTGGATCAGGGCCTGTAATAAGCACATTTTTGGAGATTATATTTATGGCTGGTTTAAGGATATATTTAGAAATGTAAAATTTACCAGCTGCACATAGATTTGTGAAAGGTATAAATCATGTTCTAATGAAATAACTACATCGTTTGCTCCTGTTTACCCTTTCTGATAATACAAAACAAAAAGGACAGCAGATGAAAATGAAGGGAACCATAGTCACACTTTCAGGTCAAGCTAAGCATAGTTTAATTAGGCATGTTAAAAGCATCTTTATATACTGTATCAACAGTGTGATATATTCGATAAGTTCAAGCAGATTTTGCTATGGCTTTACAAAAAACATAGGTTAGTCTGCATGTGGAGTATAGCATTCAGTTTTAGTCATCTTTGAAAAAAGATACAGTTGAAAAATGAGAAATTTTAATTAAAAGTTTTTAAAAGTTTAAAATATGAAAATATTTGCTGACCACAAAAATACTTGTGTAGGAATGCTTGTGAACTAAGTAAATTATATGGCACATAGATGACAGAGTTGTCCTCATACTGTTCCTGACATGAAGGGCTTATTACTCCTTTCTGGTCCTGTGTAAGTTGCATGATGTTGTCATTTGCCTTCAGGATAATTCATGAATACTCTGCTGGTTAGTTTAAAAAAATTGCATGTAGACTTGGGCTAGTCCAGAATATCAATAGCGAACTGGAATACTTGCAATTAATATAGTTTTGCTTCAGTTCAGCTTAGACATCAATCAAAAGCCCACTGAAGGCAATGGGAGCTTTTGGACTTTGAATCAGGCCCTTTGTGTCTTTTGATTTCTTTTAGGAAGAAAAACGTTATCTCTATAGCAACTAGGAAGCATCAACTATTGTATGTAGTTTAGTTTTCAAGGGAGAAACTAACACATTAGGTTAGGACAGGTAGTCATTTCTAGCACTGTTCTAGCTTTCTAGAATAAAAATATATGTGCAGCTGCTAAGCAGTATGCAAAGAATCTAAATGCAGTTGGGGCTGAGAGTGCTGTAAGTAGATTGGTTGGAAAACTGTGAATGTTACAACCTTCAAGCTCTGTATGCTGTTGCAGTACTTTCCAAAAGACAAGTATGGGCATGTTTGTTTACTAGACAGTGTTTGATTTTCTGCCCTTTGACCGATTAAGAAATACTGCTTTTCCCAGGATAGGGAAAATGATATCAAAGGAAAGAATTACAGGAAAAGCCCTGAATTTGAAAAATCATTTGAATACAATAATTGTCATTAGTGCTGGAATGGTAATTACCGGTAAGTTGATGAAAAAGTGGATTCTGTACAAACTTGTGAGACATAATACCTGATTGCTATCCAATAGTAAAATAGCACTGTTAATAATAAAGAGCCAGGTTCTCCTAGATTCTTACTCATGTAAGTAGTCCCACTGAAGTCAATGGAACTTGTGTAAGAAGTAGTTTAAAGATGGAAGAATTTAGCTCAGTATTAATAAAGTGCTATGAATATCTCTGTTCTGTTAACAGTAGTTGGATTCTGGTCAGCCCAGGGCTGTAGGATCAAGTCAAGCCACAGCGTTCTTATCAACGATGTTCAAGGCATGAAAACCTCCAGGAAGTTGAGTCATTTTGCAGTCCTCAACATTATGTGTCATAATCCTCTTCACGAGACATGTAGAAAACCAAATTTATAACTAATCATATAGGAAGTCTGCTCAGTAGTGAACTTACTCTGGTGACTAGGACCAGGACTTTTTCTGAAACAAACAAACTCTGTCACCGTTTCCATGGAGATTGTGGCTATGACAGACATATACAACCTTACCGAGAAGCTACAGGAGAACAGAACTAATTCAGTATTTTATTTGAGCAATACTTGCAGAAAAATGTCAGAGTTATTTGACAGTTCTAATAATCAGAAAATTAAAATGTAACATGTAAATATTAATTTGCAAAGTGGCATGTAGTTTGGTTTGTCTCTGCTATCACAGCAATTTCCTCACCTATATTTAAAAGTGTTAAAGAAACTTCAGAATTACAGAAAATTGAAATACTAGCCAAATTGCTGCTATGCTCCAAAAATGCTGATAATTTTTGCAAATCGAAGTCACTTTCTGCTGCTGTTAGCCCATGCCATGGTTGCAATACCCGGATAACACCTGTGGTTATATAGATAGTATCTCTAATACAGGAACTGGAGTAAAATCATTTTGTCATTCTGCTTACTGATGTCATCACATTCTTCTGCAGTGCCAGTTTATAAAGAACTCCTTTATCATTTCATGATTCCTGCATAAAAATAATACAAATAGTTATGCGTTGTCATTTATTATAAAGATGTTAATAAATAAAAAAGCCATTGCTATCATTTTTTCATTGATATAGTTTTTTGCCAGAGCTGCATTACACTCCTTGTATAAGGAGTTACCTATCAGTTACTATTGGTAAGGCACTTATAATGTTATAACTAGTAATGTTGTATTGCATCCGAAAAACCTATGTTAAAAGAACATTAAGATAGCAAAGTTAAGCATTCAAATGTTAGGAAATGCTAGAATGAAGGGTTCAAAGTCCTGTGAAAAATTTAATAAATGTGACCATGTAATAAAACTAATACATACACACGTACTACTTCGATTTGAGTGCTTGACTTTGCAACCTGAGTGTTTTCTTAATATATTTTAAAGTAATTTCCTAGACTTTTAAAACTTAAACTTTGAAAACATAAAAATGTCATCTTGTGGAACCATACTGCCCCTCCCACCCAGATGGTGAATCAGCAGGATTGGGATCTTATACCCACTGTACAGTGCTCTGCCACTTGAACTAATAGTGGAGTAGCCTTCCACTAGAGGGGAATAGAGTGTTATTTAGTTGTTACAGATCTTTCAATGCTAGTTTCTTCCTGTCCCCTTTTTCTTCTATTATCACCTCCTCAGTCCTGTTATCCCCTTCTGCCCCGTGTCCAACTCATGCCCTAGCCTCACCCACTGCTCCTATCCTTCCTCCCAGCTCCTGCCCCTGCTCCCCCTCTGTTCCTGTCTTCCCTCATCTGCTCCTGCTTCCCTTCACTGTGTTCATAGCCTCACCATCTTCTTCTGCCCCCTCTGGTCATTCCCCCATTCCCCAGCTTGGTGGAGATGGTGCATATGTAGTCTCATCACCACATAGGAACAATGAGGAGATGGAGCATGCTCAGTGTCTACAGAATCTTTGGAGAATTTAGCTACTAAACTCTAAGATATCTCTACTGAGCATATGCAAACTGAGATTTTTTCAGAGTCTTATAACTTTGCTGAAGTTGGGCTGATATTAAAGGGACAGCAAATGGCACATTCCTGACATGACAGTGATCACCCTGCCAAATTTCAAGTTTCTGTTCTAATGCGAGGGGGTGCTAGAGTTTCTTAAAGAAACAATTGCAAGAATTTGTATAACGTGCAAACCAACGTATTTTACCCTAACCTCTTACACTGAAACAGCTGAACTGTTTTAGTTGAAACTTTTGTATATATAAAAAGAACAGGAGTACTCGTGGCACCTTAGAGACTAACAAATTTATTTATTTATTTTCTATATATGTCAGCCTGAAGCAGACGTCTGGCATGAAAAATTTCAATCCAAATGGTTTAAATTTAGCAAAGTTCAGGATGGCAATTACACTGATCCTTCTGAAATGAGTAAACCACTGGAATTTTGTTTGCCAATTAGGACATTCAGCTAATGGGTATCTGTGTGGTGGCACCTTCATTTTCTTATTGTTCGAATAAAATAAAAGTGTGATAGGAAATACCAAAAGAAAAAATGTCTGTTAAAAAGGGAGATTCCAAATAAATATGGTCTGATTCTCCTGACTTTACACCACATAACTCCATAGACTACAGTGAAGTTACTCCTGATGTGCACCAATGGAACTGAGATCAGAATCAGGCCTGTACTGTATGCTTACTAGAATTACAGTATTTATTAAAAAGATACCTGTGGGTCTGCTTTGCTCTCACAACAATGTAGACCAGGAGCCATTTTAATGAAGTAGATGGAGCAGTATGAGATCAGGCCAGGCTTTTAAGTGTTCAACTTGAGCTTTTAAGATGAGATCAGGCTTTTAAGTGTTCAGCATGACAGCATTAGGACAATTTGCATAAAAATGCCTTCTGGGATGCCATGGAACACACTAACACAGAAAAAGAACAGACATGCACTAGACATAATGAAAATGTCTCAGCAGAATGTCAGATGGTGTCCTACATATTCAGCATTGGTCCAAAGAAAGACTTAAATTAGTATTCTCATTAGTTTACTGTAATATTTGTAAATTCAAACAAATACACTACATGCTTAGTTGTTGGATAGTACATGATCTTTACGGCATGGAAACAGAGAAATTAGATAAAAATGAAAGTACTGTGTTACCCTACTTTATTTCTTAGAGTTCAGAACATACAAGAACCCAAAATAGAGAAAATAAGCTGCTCCACTAAGGCAGGGTGTCACAACTCACCCCACCTTGCTTTAAGTTGGGTGTTTCCAGAATGACTGTATTTGCATGCTTTGTTACAGAGGTCTCTAGCCCACAATCAGGACCTGGACACCTCTTCAATGCCCATAAAGTGATAGCTTGCAATTCCAGTGCAGCCCTCAAAACAAAGTACCACTCCCTTGTAAATTCCTTGATTAGTAAACACAATAATAAAAGAAAAAACACAAGTTTAACCTTAAGATAGGTCTGCAATTTTGTTGTAGCTGGTGGTACCTGCCAGGAAGGGAAAGTGACACCTGACTTTTGTCTGTTCCTTATTGATTGGATCACCCTGAAAAGGAGCATTTTCTGTTACCACGTCCTCAGCCTCCTCTGGCCAGCAAAACTCATAAACGTTGTGCCCCTGAAATGTCTGATGGTGCTACTGTGCTGATTACAAATCCCTATTGAAACCATAACTAGACATCTAGTGCTCACTATCATTGCCATTACAATTTTTAGTAGTAATCAACCTATTCTTGCACCTGACCCCTACCCAGCGTATTTCTCCTTTGCATTGCTCCAGCAGAACAAAGTTGTTTTAAAGGGCAGCTTGGGATTTTCCTTTTGAGAATTTCCCAGTGGCATGTAGCCAGGGTACTCAACTCTGTGCCACCCACTCTCCCCTTCCATGGAGGAGGTGAGTCAGGGACAGATTAGGGGCAGGCGGGGGCATGAATAGTGCATGCAGCACTCTGGTTACTATGTTTGCATCCGACGAAGTGGGTATTCACCCACAAAAGCTCATGCTCCAAAACGTCTGTTAGTCTGTAAGGTGCCACAGGATTCTTTGCTGCTTTTATGAAAATACCATTCAGCATAACAAACAATCTTTTAATAAATAGTGTTTGGAGTCTTGTTTATTTCACCAGACTACAAACAGTGCCACTGCTGTATCCTTGGGGGATACAACCCCTGTAAGGGGTCACGAGTAGGTCTAGGGGGTTGTGATCACTCTCCTTTTTTTTTATGGCTAGTTGGAAGGAGGGGTCCCAACATTTATTTTCTCTTGTGACAGTTGCTCTTGTTGAAGTGTAGCATATTAATTTCCTATTGACCTTAGTTCTTTGCAATGTGTAGACCTTAGTGTCTTTTTGGCAGGAGGATTTCATTGTCTTGTCCGTGGTTTTCAATTTTGTTTAAAATATTCAGGTTACCCTTGTTGTTTATGTTTCAGTCTGCAGTTATCTTTTCTCAATCATGTACCAATATTTTCTTCCAGAGTCATTTTTTTCTTATGCGTATCAGTCCGTTAGCTTAAGAACCCTCCATAGTTTCTAAATACTTTGTCTAAATCCAGGTCCCATTAATGTCAATGGCAAAACTCCCATTGACTTTAGTGGAGCCAGGATTTCACTCACTGTCTCTATGCTTCACCAGTACAGATCCTGATCCTACACTTCTTACTCAGGCAAAACTTGCATTGAGATTGTGGGAAACTTTGCTGATTAAAGAACAAGGTAAAACTGTTGGATTTGGTAAATACTGCGTTAAATATAGTGCAGAGTACACTCATCACATCATTCCTGGGGAGATTCAAGATGTTCTTGTTTTCTTTTTCTTTTTAGAGTCTATGATGGATGTTGTTTTATTTATTGTATGTTTGGGTGATGGCTATGGGATTTTGTTTTGCTTTCATTGTTTTTGCACCTGCTCTGTATACAATCATTTTAATCTCTGGTTTTGCTTAAAACATATTTGATTACATTTTGTTAGGCACCCAGATGTCTTAGGCCCTATAAGTAATTATGCATTGCTATTGTTGTTTTTGGTTATACTTCTTCAGCAGAGAAACATGTCCCTAAACAAGGACACTGTATATATAAATTAGTACTTTCACAGTGAAACAAACATGAACCCTGCCTGCCTGTGGCTGTGGACATGCTAAAACTAAACCTTATATAGTTTCACATTTTTGCCACTTACAAAAAAACACTATCTCAAGTTTACAAATAACAAAATGTAAGATGAGAGAGGTTAAGAGATTTGACTAAGATTATTCAGCTAGGGCCCAATCCAACTTTTGTTGAAGTCAATAGAAATACTCCAATTCATTTCAATGGGAGTTGGATTGGTTCCTGTATTAATGTCAGAGCCTGGATTAGTCCCAAGTCCTTGCATTCCTGTACCAAAATTACCAGACCTCAGTACTTCTCTGGAAGTTACTTAACTTCTCTGCATCTGACTCTCCAGTGCCCCCAGCCACAAGGGGACTACCTCCAGCATTCTTTACCCCACTCTTCTTCCCATGTTGGAGGCCTGGAGGAAGCAGAAGGCATTCAGGCTGATTCACCTAGAATTCTGCCTTGTAGCTCAAAGGGCTCTTTTCTAAATTCTTGCTCCAAGCATCATGAAAGCATGACTGTTTTATTCACTATTCACTTTTCAATAATGAAATGCCCAAGGGATAGAGATCACAAAACACACTCTAAATTAAATGTGTTTAGGGCTGGATTGTACCTTTAGATGTAATCCTGCATAAGGGCGCGTGTGTAGTTCCACTGCTTGAGAAGGAGCCCTGGGAAAGACTGTGAAAATCATAATTCCTTCCCTGCTTTGCCCTTTCCCCCAAAATCCTTTGCTGCCGTAGAGAAAAAATGATGAGTAGCAAGGAGGTACAGGGCTAATAAGCCTTTTTATTATATCAGTCAGTTACCCAAAATGACCTTGTTGTTTTCTTAAGTAGTTGCCTTGTATCATTAAAGATTAACATATCATGTTGCTGGATTTTAAGGGAGGAGGAGAAGAAGAATTATTTGCTTTCAGGCCCTGTTCTCCCTCCTCCACTATTTACTCAGACCCAGAACCCTCAAGTTTCTTCATTGTGGTGACCTTCCTGCTGAGGAGAACTGGCTGGAACTCCCTGTGGAGTTCATCAGTGCTACTTCTAAGCCAGCCAGGGAGTTGATGCAAAGAGATGTGAGGCTGCTTCCTTTCCCCCTAAGGGCAGAGAGTTCTGCCAGTGCAGCAAACCCAGGCCTAGGAGCTAATCCTATTAACTTATTGGAGATTTTTTGCTTCCAGGCAATAAATACTGCTACACATTTCATATGTTATTACTAATTTAGTTTGGGATTTTTTTGGTTATCTGTTCTGGGACACTTGTGGACTAGTACCACAGAAAGGGGTTTTTGGGGTATGAGCTATACTGAGTAATATATATGCCTTTGATTGCTTACTGTTCAGAGAGCTAGCAGCTATTTGATCTCAACGTGATCTACTTTTAAACTACGTTTGTTAGAACAGTTTTTATAGGCAGAGTTTACAAGCAAGTCGAAAGTTAGGAATACAAATATATATGCCAGCCTTAATTCTGGTATTTCCAAACTTTTGAGTGCTTGACTTTGTAACATATTTTTGTGAGTAATTTCCTAGGATTTTTTAAAAAACAAACTAAAAAACCCCCAAAAATCCATCCTGTGGAATCATATTGACACCTAGAGGGTGGAACCTTTAGATCCACCACACAGACCACTTGAACCAATGGAATAACTGATAGTAGTAGTAGTTGAGATCTCTGTGTGGACCAGCACTAGAGGGAAATGAGACACATATTTTATCAGCAGGTTTTACAAGTATTTTCTGACAGTAGAGGAATGATGAGACTCAGGAATCTTGGGTTCCATTTCAGGGTCTGGAGTGGAGTCTGCTCTAGTGAGGCAGACATTTCTGCCTGTTTCCCTCAAGCTTGACCTATTCTGACCTGTCCCTTCCAAGCTTTCCTTGTCCCAGTCTTGTCTTTCCCCCCGGCCTCTTGTCCAAGTCGTATTATCTTTGCTGACTCAGTTCCTGTTTCTACTCTTTACAGTTCTCATTGTAGTCCTAGTCTCCTTGCCCAGCCAGTCTTAGTCCCTGCCTCTGGGCTTGGTGTCCAAATCCTTCAAGTGTAGGACTGAAAGAGACCTCATCAGGTCATCTAGTCCAGTCCTTTGCACCCAAGGCAGGACTAAGTAATATCTCGACCATTCCTGACAGGGCGTTTGTCTAAATCCCAAAGTCCTCCCTGATTCTCGGTCTCTTCCCACCCAACACTCAGTCCAGGTCTCCTTGCCCAGCCAGCCCTAGTTTTCTCCCCTCCTGATGCAACACTGCTTGCCCATCTGGTCCATTTCTCCCTTCTGGCTCTGTATCTGATCCCCTCTTCCATCCTCCACCCTGGCTCCCAGTCTCCTCTCAGTGCTGCTCTTCTTATCTCGGTCTCCACCCCACCTCCCCCCTGACTGCATATCCTAGTCTCTGAACCCAGCCAGTCCTAGTTCTCTTCCCACAACCCATTTCCTTATCAAATCTGTCTCTGCTCCCTCCCACCCCCCACTGGTTCCTAGTTCCAGATTTCTTGACCAGCCAGTTCCAATTTCCCCTGTCACCTCAGTTCCTCAGCTGATTTCATTGCCCCCCCAACAGTTGGTTCCCAGTCTCCACTCCCCATGCACCCCTCAGTTTCTTTCACCAGCTTCCAGTCCCCGTTCTCCCCCTCCTCAAAGCCTCCAGTCTCCTTGCCCAACCCAGCCCATCTTCCCAACTCACCCAGTCCTGGCTTGCCCTCTCCCTTGACTCCCAGTATCCTGGCCCAACCAGTCCCAGTCTCCCCTTCCAATTTCCAGTCAAGTTTCTCTCCCACCCCTTCCAGTCCCAGTCTCACCACACTCTTTTCCTCATTCTACTACTTTCCCTCTCCCCAGTTCAGCTTTTGTCCTGTCCACATTTGAATCAGAAGGCTATCTTCTCCATGCTGCCTTAGTGCCAGGGGTGGTGTGTGTGTGTGTGTGTGAGAGAGAGAGAGAGAGAGAGAGAGAGAGAACACAGGCAACAGGCTCCCTGCTCTCAGTTCCAGTGCCCGGCCCCAGTCTGTCACAGATCAGCTTTTAGAAGGAAGTCCTTCTGTGCCCCCGTAGCTGTGGGCTTGGAGCATGCTTAGTCACTCTGTGGTGATGATGTATGCACTGTATGATCAGCACTAGTAGCTATGAGAAGATGGAATATGCTCCATGAGGTTGGAGTCTTCAACTTCTACTGAGCATGTATAAACTGCAAATTTTCAAAGGCTTATCACTTGGCCACATTTTTATGGGGAAAGCAGAAGGCACATCCCTGACAGAAAGGCCAACCACTGCCACATTTTAGATTTCTACTCCAAAGTATAGGGGGTGATAGAACATTTCAAAGAAAAGGTCTTGAGAATTTTTTAACATGGGCAAAATTATATCTATTTTTTTCAAGCCTCATTCTCTGATATGGCTAAACCATTTTGGCTGAACATTTTATATATATGAGGCAGACACCTGGCATGGAAAAGTTAAGCCTAAATTGTTAAAGTTTATCAAAGTTGTAAAGCAACTGAAACCAGCATCTTTTAATGAGAAGTGTCAGGGAATTTTAATAACATGTAGTGCCAACAGCCCCGCCTATAGTAACAGGTATGGTACAAGGCAATGAGATACAAATATATGAATAAAAAGTGTAAAAAACAAAAGAAAAAAGGCATGAGGGTGAGGACAATGACAATCTAAAATTAAAAGAGAGTTTTGACATATCTATATCACATATGCATGTGTACATCTATATCTATATATCATTACCTACATGAGTTGGCAAAAAGTACTGTACTTTTCTAGAAGACTTGGTAAAACATTGCATCTAATAAATCACCACTGCCTTTATATCTCAACCACAACGCCTTCTCTCAGGTAGAACTGGTTATAACAGAATACAGTTAGAACAATACTGAGCAACTGGGTAGCCTTCCAACTCTTTACCTTACTGTAACAAAAAAACTTCCATAAATATCAAGTTTTCATTAAGACTAATCAAAACTTGAGCATATATTGTATCTCAGTACCTCATCATGGAAAAGAAACAGAAATTCAGTTTCTCACATTTAGATTGTAAGCGTCAGGCAGTTCTTCTGTTGAATTGCCACCATTGCTCAGGCAGGGCACTGGCTCCCTCCTATTTAATTTATCCAGGGAAATTTACTGTGCCTGACACATACTCAGACTATTTAAGAAATGAGATGCTTTCAACCAAGTATCTGTATGTTAATTTCAAAGATGTTCCCAGTGAGGTGAGGACCCCCGTCCCAGCCCTATCAGAACTTAAGAGTTCCTAGACAGTATTTCCTGTGCAGCTTTCACTTAAAGAGCTGATTGACAAGAGTGGTACCTAATCAGTGAACAGAATTTTCCCAAAATTACACAAGATGGGTCACTTTTCCAGGGCTCTGAAGATAGACGTTGTGATAGTCACCAAGATAACTATGATCCTACTAGAATTTGGGTTGGAGATCAGGCTGTGTGCCTAAATTAACTTTGTTTTGGCATTGACATCTTGGCACGTTGTACACGCTGCAGTTTATGTTCCTACCTGATGTCCATTTGGCAACTAGTTGTTCTCTTCACAAGCTATGCTGATGAGTTTCATTGTAGAACTCAGTGGGATCTGTGATTGGATGCCAGAAAGCTAGTACTGCTTTAACCTTTTTACCATTCTTCACTTACTTTTCCTTTAATTTGAAGGTGTTGTGTTTTTTGTTGAGCTGTTTTTAATTGCCCATTGTGTTTCTGTAACTGATCAGAATTTATAAGCAGCATAAAGAAAAAATCCACAAAACTGAAGGGAGTTGATTTTATTGTTAAAAGTTCCAAAGAATGATGTTTTCAATTTATTTGTTATGGATCCAAATTGAAACACTTTCTCATGTGAGTAATCCCAGAGATTTCAATGGGATCATCCTTGAGAGTGACAATTAGTTGCGTAAGGGTTTCTGTATTGTGCTATGTGGGTGTTTCTCTCTACAGTTATGGTGAGGGGGAAAAGAATTATAAACTATATCAATTTGAATATGGGCTTGCTGGGAGCTGTTGTCCTCAGGGAGCAAGAATTATGTTGGAAGTACAGCATTTGAACAGTTTTAAAGACGCATATGAGGCGGAAGATTAAATCTAGTAGCTCAAGGTAAATAGGAAAGATGTGGGTGAGGTTTCCACCCCTGAGGTCTATGGACAATGCTTTGGTGAAAAGGGAATTCTCTTGCCCATTTTGTCAATTTCATGGATGCCCACAGGGCTCTGAATAGCAGCCATGACATTGAATGTAGTTTTCTTGTGTTTTTAAATAAATTGTATATTCTACAGAAATTGATACCTTAGGCTTCTACGCTTATTAGTAAAACTTCCCCTTACTATTGATGATTGGGTGAGTGAATTTTTCAAGCTTTGGAGTAGTAGTTTCATTATTTTTCCTTGTTTATTCAAATCAGGTAAAATACAGACCAGGAAATACATAAGCTACATTGACTAATGAAAAGTGTACATAAACATACTAGTTCTTTGAGTGCTTGCTCATGTCCATTCCATATTAGGTGTGTGTGCTTGCCACATGCACCGGTGCCAGAAGTTTTTCCCTCAGCAGTATCCATAGGGGAGCGGCTCTGGTGCCCTCTGGAGTGGCGCCCACATGGCGTGGTATAGGGGGCACCGCTGGCTCCCCCCACCCTCAGTTCCTTCTTGCCAACAGTGATGGTGCAGGAACATCTGCTGCTTCGGCTAGCGTTGTTTCGTTTTCTGTTCTTGTGAACTTTGAAAACCTGTAATATAGTTGTATATAGTTAGTAGTTTCTTAGTTACCCTTAGTAGTAGTTCTAAACTTTTCATTAGTCCCAAATGGGACTCAGCCACGGGACGGGTCATGCCCTGGTCCCCAGGCTTTAAGCCCTGCAATCGCTGCAAATGTCCTATGCCCATCAGTGATCCACATACCAGCTGCCTAAGGTACTTAGGCGAAGGGCACATAAGTAACAAGTGCCACATCTGCAAGTCCTTTAAACCTAAGGGTTTCTGGCATTTGTGTACAGATACAAATGTACAGACTTAATTCCACCTACTGCCTTTTATTCCTTCCTTAGTTCTACCAACTTCTGCTCTCCTGGATTGAGGATCCAGACCATATTTTTTACCCCCTGGGTAGTATTTTTTATAATAATGCTATTTGATGGTTTCCCCTTGTTTTTTGAGTCTGTAATGTGATGTGAGATGTTCAGGAACGGGAACAGAGAAATAAACAATTATTGGAAAACCCGCCATTGTAGGATATTTAATCATAGTGATCTGTCTCTAACTCCACCAGAGAGGTCCTTTGGGGCCATCTGCCTGTCCCAAGTCAGGGTAAAGGAGGAGGGTTGGGCAAGCTGGACAGAGAGCGACTGTGACAGGAGAGCTGTTGCTGTATTCAGGACATGAGCACAGAGAGATGGTTGATTGGTTGGGAGGCATGGTCCCAGGGATCATCACAGTATCCTTCAGAACTAAATGAAGAGGATTAAGATGAATGTTGTTCAGTGCAGTGCCAACCAATGACAGTGAAGAGAGGAGGACAAAGACTACTTTTACAACAGACTCCAGAAAATATTAGAGACTCTCCCAGACAAAGACATTACCATCCTTGGGACTGGGAGAGAGATGAGAGAGGAGAGAGATTTGTGGATCTGTGTGCACTTAACAATCTGGTCATAGGAGGCAGCATCTTAGTTCAGATCCCTTGCAGGACGTTAGAGTTAGAAGAGGAGCAGGCGTGACCAAAAAGACAAAAAGATTTTTTTGGATTGGCTGAGAAAAGTTTTCAGTACTACTACAGGATCGGTCTGAGAAGAAGAAGACAGTGTACACAAACAGAGCAGAGAGAAGAGAGAACACACTAGGTCAGCATGCCAGGAAGTGCTTGGAATTAGAAACACCAGCAGAAAGAGTGGATCACAGCAGAGTCCTTGACAAAGATAGAAGACAGAAAGAAGAAGAAGACAGAGTGTGAAGAGGAATATTAGGAAGGACAAGAGAGATTATGTGGATGGACTGAACTCCTGAACAGACCAGCACCACCAAATCCACCAGACATCGGCCATCACCATGATGAAGACAGGAAGGCGGCTGAAGAAGTGCAGTCGCTGCCTCAGAAGGATTCCAGAGATCGCTGGCCAGACACCATCAGTAACATCCACCTCTTGGGACCATGAATGAATGAATGATCTGTCTCTGCTTGCCTTGTTCAAGTGGAGTAGTATGTTATTTAGTGAGCAGTCTCATTGATTCCCTGCTTGGGACTACTCACTGAGTAAGATACTTCTCAGCCTAAGTAAGAGTAGCAGAATTGGGACAATTATTATTTAGTAAATGAATTTTAAAAATATTTAACATAGTAGCATTTGTTCTGAACATTAATTCTGGTTGAAACCCTGTTCCAAATGGCTGTAAATAATCATTTGCTACAGTTGAAGGTATCATATATTTTTTAATCAACTGACATTCTTTTGTGTTACTGAGTTGTAATAACAATTTCTCAAAGAAGTGAATTCTTTCACATGCATGTAGCTTCAGTATACTACAGTCTATGCTCCAAAAGAGCTTGCAATCTAAGGCCCTCATCTAGCATACACTTAAGCATGTGTGTAACTTTACACAGGACTAATCCATTGAAGTCAGTGGGATAGCCCACATGCATAAAGTTACACATGTCTTAAGTGTTGGCAGAATCAAGGTTCAAGAAACTCTTCTGATTACTTTGGGCAATATTGCGAATCCCTTGCTCACATTGGTAAGCAGTTATTCATAGCAGTGGTCCCACTGACTTCAAAAGGATTTCATGTGCAAATAAATGATACATAATTTAGCCCTTCTCATACTCTTCCTGTGTCCAGAAGAACTGTATTCCTTCCTCTGTGTACATGTTAATGGAACATCACGCCTCTGTTATGTTGTAACTATTGCAACGTGTTCTCAAGAGAACAACTTTGGAAATCATCCAGATTATCCACAGAGTAAATAAAAAGCATTGTACATTGTTTAAATCATAAGTTAAATGAGCTTTGAACATACAGTAGTTTTGATTGGAAAGCAGAATCTGCTTGAAGTGATACCGTGACATTATGATTTTAGTGAGTTCTCTTTTACTTGTTGATAAGAATAAGCCCTTTTAAATAATACTTTTAATTTCATTTAATTTTGGCCACTTTATTATAAAAATCACTGAGATTTGATTGCAGAAAATGTCTCTTTTTAGAACAGACATGTTTTTCTATTAGTGCAAGAATAGATAATATAGACTGTTGTTTTCAACAAAATATTTAAAAGGAATGTAATTATAACATCTACAGTATTTTGGTAGTTATTAAAATTTAATATATGGAGCTATACCTATCTCATAGAACTGGAAGGGACCCTGAAAGATCATTGAATCCAGCCCCCTGCCCTCACTAGCAGGACCAAGTACTGATTTTTCCCCAGATCCTTAAGTAGTTCCCTCAAGGATTGAGCTTACAACCCTGGGTTTAGCAGATCAATGCTCAAACCACTGAGCTATCCCTCTCCCCTAATGAAAAATCAGAAGCAAAATAGAAGCTCTTTTTAACTCTGACATGGAACTTGTTTCTAAAGTGGTTCTTGATTATTAAAATGTTAGAAAAATTGTTTTACACATATGACACAAGCAAAATATTTATTTAGACTATATAAAGTGTTTGCAAATATTTTATTATTTTATTAGATCTAAATGTTGCTTTGTTTGCTGTTTTGAGATTACTCTTAATGATCCTTTTTTCTCCTCTATGGAGCCTTCTTAATATATCATACTTTTTTAATAACTTTTTTGAGATGTTTATTCTGAAGTAGAGATTCTTTCTGGTGATTGCATTGCCACCAGAAATGTAGAAATACTATGCAATATGCTAACAGAACACTATTTTTTCTTTCTCTTGTCTTCATTACTGATAGCCTATGCCTGGGATGCTGTTTTTACTGACAAACTTTGGTACTGTACGTTTCGAAGATTCTTCTTCTATTCTTATTTGTCTAAAATAATATTTGTAGTGCTGTAATACTGTTTAAATAGGAAATGTATAAAAATCAAATTTTTCCTCCCTTTGTCCCAAAGTTGTATGAAAATCTCTTGGCATTTGTGCAATAGTTGGAATCTGAGGAGCAGTGAACCTGCTGCGGAGGCAGAGGAGAATAAAAAAGGATAATGATAATGAAATGCCTGTACAGTGGGGTTGCTATAGCAATTCCTGGAGGATAATTCTGCTGGGCTGCTTAGAGGTTTCCTTGGTAAAGGCCTGTGTTTCATTTAGCTTCTGATTCTGATTGAATTAGGGTATCTCCAAAATACAGAAGTCAATATAGCTGGTGAAATATGACTGAAAATAAAATAAAAACTATGTATGATTTTATTTATTTAGGGATTTTCCTCCCCCCAGTGTCCCATACTAAATGATGATATTTGTTTAATGGTGTTTAAAAGAAAAAAGTATTTTGTGTAATGGTCTAAGAATGAACACTCACAGTATTTTCATATGGTAGTTATCAGTACTGGTCACTGAAAATGATTACGGGTCAGTGAGTATTCCTATAACTTCAGTGGGAATATTGACATGAAGAAAGATGGAAATGTCTGCAGGATCCTATAGACCTTATTCAAGCAAAACTCCCATTTGAGTCCATATGAGTATTGCTTGAATAAGGACGGCAAGAATGGGCACTGAATATGAGTGTAGTGTTATCACTGAGCTAGCTTCATAATATCAGTGAAGAAAAGCTGGTGACTTTTTAACATAGATTTGGTAGCAGTCTCATAAGCTTAAGATGTAACCACTAGGCTGACAAAGTTTTCGTTTTTGAGATAGATATATTTTGTAAGGAATTTGCAGAGATGTGAGGTTTAGGGTGAAATCCTGACTTAATTGAAATCAATGATAAAACTCACATTGACTTCAGTGAAGCCAGGATTTTACTTTTAATGCTCAGGTATTCATGGCAGCCCAAAGAGCAGTCTCAAAATCTGTTAGTCATACTCCTTAAGGGTTAATGTCTCCTGTGGTCTATTATCACGTGGTGCAAGGATTTCATATCCTGTGTTGAACCTTGTAACTTGGAAATCATGTTCTGGAGTGAGGGATATTTTGGACTCCAAAGTGTCAGTTTGGCTGATGTAAAAATCCCTTGTTCCTGAGTGATTAGGAGTTTGTTGTGATGAAAACAACTCTACTTCAGGCTGGATAGCATTACTTTGGTTATGGTTATTCAAGGTTTTCAGTACAAACCCCTATTTTCAGTTCAGAAAAAAGAAGTGTCTCCTGTAGAAACCTGCATGGACCTCAGAGGGCATGTGGCACATGAAACACCTTCTTCTTTGCTGCTTCTTACTTCTGGAACACTCACCATAAACTCGAGTGGCAAGCAATTTCCTGCTCCTCTTCAAAACATGCTTCCTCAGTGAAGCCTCCCAGTGTTAATCCACTACTGAGAGAAATGCTATTATCAAGGCTTAAAGTGGGCTAGGTCACCTAGGGTTAATGTCCCAGCCAAAACAAATGAAAAGCTCTGAGGTGTGTCTGGGTTTGGGGTGTGAGTTGTGCTGGCGAAGGGGACTGCATGGCTGAATCTAATGCAATGCTTTCTGACTGGGAAACAGAAAGTGCAGTACTGTCTCAACTATCCCCAGAGGAGTATTTTCCTGATCATTTCAGGACATGCTGCTGCTCTCAATGCTGCCATAATAGGTATTTAGGACACAGGCACAAATGTACCAGGAATGGGTTGCACATTCATTTGAGGTTGGAAATAAATCACCTGGGTCCAATTTGGATTGTGCTCTGATTTTAGAACTCTTAGAGTTAGCAATACTGCATTTTCCCACTTGTTGGCAACACCCCAGACTCTGCTGCAGTAGGGACAGACCTCAGTAGCTGATGCAGACATGCTACACACCCCAGTCAGCAAAATCAGATCATTTTCACATTTGCACCCACTCTGCCATTGCTGACTAGTATTACAACTACTCTGCATGCTGCAAAGGAAGCTAAGGAAAAGGGCGCTCATAGATCAGACAGACTTCTTTGAGACAGTATTACGACCATGTCTGGCCCGTGTCTGCTGACTTGGGCTTGTGGGAGTCAGGATACAGGACAGTTTAATTGAAGTGTAAACATTCAGGCTCAGTCTTGAGCCTGGGTTCTTGGACCCTCCTCCCTTGCTAAATAATTTGTTCCACCTTGTATTTATCTGTGACACTCTGAGTATGTTTCCTAGCCCTGAAGAAGAGCTCAGTGTAAGCTGGAAAGTTTGTCTCTCTCAATAGAAGATTGCTGGTTCAATAGAAGATATTACCTCAGCCACCTTATCTCTCTGATCACCAACCATTGGCATTTATTGGCATCCTTTCTGGCAGTCTCAACAGAGAGGCTGGGAGTTGGATGGGTATTGAAAATGAAGTACCTTGTCACCCCAAGAGGTGATCCATCTAGGTCAGGTTTGAGGCATGCGGAGGCAGAAGCTTGTGCTGCTTCTGCTGTACCTGGACTGTGAATAAACAGAGCAATTAGGCTGCTAGGGCTGCCAATCTGGCATCTTTCACAAGCACTAAATTCGCTTCAAATAATCACCTCAATAGTTGATTATACTGATTTTAGCTAATAACCAGCTTTAGATTAGTGCCTTGAAAGGTGGATTAAATGCATGTAAATCTCTTGAAAACTATAGCAATGATTTTCCAATAGGAGGTTGTTTTCATTTGCAGCTTTACTCACTTCATTGAGAATAGTATGAAGGAAGATAATATAGTCCACACAGGTCCAACAATTCTCTGTGCAATATCAGGATTTCAGAGTGGAGAAAGCCTCAGGCCACCACATTGAAATGAGGATTGTTGTCTACTGATGGTCTTTATGAGTTGACGGCCTGGATACCTGAAAGGGAAGGCTTATTGGAGCTGGTTCAAAGCTTTATTATTTTATTTTATTTTATTTTAACAGGAAAATAATCAAATACTTTTAAATGGCAGAATGTAAGAAGAGAGGGTTAAAAAGAAAAAATACATATACATCCCAATGAATACAGTCTAGGACAGTAATAATTTAGCAGAGAAAGAGGGGAGAATAAACACATGCATTTAAATCCCCAAGGAGATTAAGACAAAGGTTAATAAAGGTAATAAGAACAATAAAAGAGCTGCAGTTCACAGGGGAAATGCTGTATGGATGAAATGCAATTATAATTATAGTGTGTGGGGCTAAATGCGCTCCTGTGCTACCATTAGTGGAGGGGAACAAAATGTAGCAGACCCAGGCAGGCATGCTGAAGAAGTTGGGGAGTGCTGGTTACATGGGGAGTGCCGCTCCACCCCCAACCTTTCAGAAAAACATGTGTGAGTACGCTGCAGGGACTGGCATCCACAGATTGGAACAAGAGGAGCAGGCTGTAGAGAGGTCACTGTCTATAGTAGGGTGACCAGATGTCCTGATTTTATAGGGACAGTCCCAATTTTTGGGTCTTTTTCTTATATAGGCTCCTATTACCCATCACTCCCTGTCCCGATTTTTCACATTTGCTGTCTGGTCACCCTAGTCTATAGCATCATCCCAAACCCTCAACCTAGTGCAGATTTTCACCATAAATTAATGTTGATTCTATTTGCATTAATTTATGTGGGTTCTCTCACAGATCAGGGGGTTGTGGCAGCAGCAGTTGGTGACACAATGAGAGCACAGCTCCTGAAGGTGCTGCCATGAATCTGGGCCAGGAGATAGTGTGGAAGCACAGGGCTTCTGAACAAATGGTCTGGCTTCCCCTGAAATCTGTAAAAAGAACAGGAGTACTTCTGGCACCTTAAAGACTAACAAATGTATTTGAGCATAAGCTTTCGTGGGCTACAGTCCACTTAATCGGCGGTAGCCCATGAAAGCTTATGCTCAAATACATTTGTTAGTCTCTAAGGTGCCACAAGTACTCCTGTTCTTTTTGAAGATACAGACTTACACGGCTGCTACTCTGAAACCTGAAATCTGTGTGTTCCAAGTAGCAACCCCCATTCCAGATCCATGGAGTGTGTGGGAAGGGGCGTGGGGGGCAAGGCAAACCAGGCTCCCAGAAAGTTCTGTCAGTGCGTCAAAACTAATTTGTTCCTCCTCTCTAAATGAGAATGAACTGAACCAGGGAGGATAGGCTGTTAGTTTGTAAATGTAAATAAGTGCATTTCCAAATCATTTTTCTGTTAAATATCCTCAGTGTAAGTGAACAATTATTGTGAAGCTACCAATAAAAATGAAAAAAAATGGCAGGCACATAGTCCAGAATCTGTTTCAACATCTGTTTTCTTCTTTTGTGCTGACCTCTGCAACAGTTTCCACCAGGAAGTGATTTTGACATTGCTGTAGTTTTCTTGGGAAAGTCTGTGGTATATTAATTCTTTGGTATCCTTATAGAACTGTAAATGTGGCAAGTTGGCAGGCACAATACGCTCTCTTGTTATGTGTGAGAGGGAGCTACGGGCAGTTTGTTCTTCATCAGCACTCCTAGATTTTAGAATTTATTTCTCACCTTGGTCAGAAATAGCCCAGATATGCCAACCATCCAGGCACACTGCAAACCCTTCTGTTTTTGTGGGATTTTGGGGAGGGTAGGAGTATAGGATGATCGGAACAGAATTTGAGGCAGGATGTCCTACTGATTCATTTATTTTTAATACTTGACTATACCTGTATTTTGTTAAGGGGTAAAGCTGATTTGGACAAGTGACTAATTTTGTACGTGATTTTAAGAGATGGCAGGGCTCCTAGAGCTTTGGATGGGCATCTTTTCTGTTTTAGAAATGGAAAAAAAAAATTAAAATATTTATAGCAAACTCCATACCGGCAATAATCACAACTGCCCTTGTCCTAATCAAACCAACAACCATCTACTCCATATATAAACAGCTGATATACTGTACTTTTACTTTTCTGTTTCCTCAACCATGTCCACCACTCGGAGAAGGTTTCGCACTCTCCAAATAACAGACTACCAGGTCTCAGAGCCAGGACACTAACTGATCAGGTGATGAGGCTGTCCCACCATCTCTATTGGCACACTAAGGCCTGATAAAATGTCTTCAGTAGAGACAGATATAGCCCAAGCCCATACTGATTCAAATCCTGTTTTTTCCCCTTCACCACAAAAAAAAAAGGGGAGGGGCAAAATTCACGTGAATACATAGAGTATCTGAAGAATATTGGCTCTCCCAACATCAGTACATGCACATTCTTGAATTTCAGTGGCTTCTGTATTGCTGTTGCTGTTGAATCTCTTTTCATCTACCTTCATTTTCTTCCTCCTATTCCCCATCATTTATTTCTGTCCTGATTGAAGCAGACAGGGTAGGCCTAGCACGTTACAAAGCATACACTGGTTTTAGCGTCGCTATCATTCTCCTTTTTGTTGTGAAAGAGGCATAGTTCTGGCACAGGCCTGTAAAAAATAATTAAAAATACAAAAAATACAGTTAAGTCTTTCCCGGTTCCCCTTTGTCCAGTAAGTCTGAATGGGGTAATTCATGTACTCAGCGGAGTAGATTTGCAATAACTGCTATGTAAGCGTAGAACATTGCTACCTTTTATAAGTAAAGAGTCCACATTGTTGCTTTGACTTGGCAAGCCTTTGTACAGCTGCTTTAAATTAAAAATTGAATTAATGGAGATGGAAATTGCCATATAATATTGCTCACTTAAAGCTTTACAGTGCCAGTGCCAAACTGCTGACCAAAGGAACTTTCCTTGAGCAGTGCCATTCGCATCTCTGTATGCCGAGTGTTACATGTTCCCAGATGCCATCTTGTCATGCTGTAGCTGATTTGGCACTCTTCTGTGCAGTTATGGATCTCTTGACACTATTCCTAGCAGCTCTGAAATCCCCCTGGAAAATGAAAATGAAAGCAGGTTAATGAGAAACTCTTTATAGTTTTTAAGACAAATTACAAAAAAAAATTATGGGGAAAAGTAAGCAGCTGGAATACTCTTTTTTGTTTCATCAGAGCAAACAATCTGTATGGTAGCCTAAGATATCAAAAGATATATTTTAGTGGCCCAGGTCTATAATTTAATAGTACACATCGTTCAATGGAGCTGTGCTGCTTTGCACCAGCTAAGGATCTGGCCCATAAACTTTAGCGGAAACATTGTGTGGAAAATGTGGTATGATCAGTGCTGCCAACTTTAAAAGTATAGATATAGGTTTTGCTTTGCTGCCTGCTTAGCTGGACATTATCCTGTGACAACATTCTACATGGGGGGAAATTTTATAAGGAATAAATGACAGTTAGGCGCCTAGCTGTCATTAATTTTCAAAGGAAATTAGGCACCTACCTGCCATTTCGGCCTTTGAAAATCTCTCCATCATCTGCTAAATGTCTCATAGTGCTGTTCAGTTAGCCAAAGTCTACACTCCACATTCAAGACTAAAGGGAGTTTTGCCTGCATGAGAAGTGTAAAGTAGGGGCCATGCTGCTTAAAATAAAATAATACCGGTAATTATTGATAGCTGAATGGCTTTGTCCACAGATTGTTAAAATATACCTGTTGCTCTTGAAGATTTCTGCAACATATTTGCAAATATCTAAAAATAGAAAATTGTTTTGGTTCATCTTTCATAGCATCTTATCCATAGTTATTGTAAACAAAAATAGCCAGTTACTATAGCTTTGCTTATTTTTGAGCTACCTGAAAAAGTAATTTGTTAGTGATGCATTAGGAAAAAAAAATGCAAATACTTCAAGTCAAATAAAGGAAAGGTATTCTGTACAAAATTGTAGGCCCAAATTCTTTCTTTAGCCACATCTGCATAAATTCATGGGTCTTACACAGGCATAATTGCAGGCAGCATTTGAACCTCCAAATTTAATTTATTAAAGTGAATTTAAAAAGCCTGTACATGTAAGGTACATTACACAGAACAGCACACACAAAGTGGACAACTTTTATCCTCTTCAAAATGATATGCTATTCTATTGCTAGAATAAACAGAATTTGCATAACATTTACATGTGCTCCAGATCTTATTGGTTATCACTATATTTATTTTAGTATGGCAAAACAAAGTCTATTTCAAACCTATTTACCTCAGATTTTTTGCTTTTGAACTAGGAAATACTGCATATTTTCACATTTTTCAGCATGTATAATGCTTCCTCAAATACACTACAAAATTGTGTGCATCACTAGATATATTTCATATTCACTATAAAATAGTTCTAATACATTATTAAAAGCTAACTGGCCTATATGTCTCTTCAGATTCATTACTCATTATCTCTTCCAGTTCAGTACTTCAGATACAAGCTGAAGGACATCCATGTCTGAACATACAGTGTGATAAGATGAATCCAAGTGGTTGTTTTTAAAAGCTACATATATATTTGCATATCAAGCAATAACAGAATATTTTATTCAGTGTTTTTATGCTTACTGTACATTATATTACTATCAAAGTTCTGGTGAGAAGATTGAATTGCTTTTTACAGCCACACAGCCTACTGCTTTAGGTTCTCAGCATTACATTTGGGTTGTCCCAATCCCTGGATAAATTATTCAGGCTCTTGACATCACAGATTTCCACTAGCCGATTGGCTGGGGCTTACAAAATAAAATCTTTCCTCAGGAAAACAGTTAGGAGGAATGATGACAGTGAGACCAGCAGGGTTGTTACTCAGAACACAGCTGGCTTTGTCGGGTAGTATGAAAAAAATATGTGAAAGATGCTATAAAAACCCTGCATTAATGTGATCCCACTTTAAATGGGAAACGGTAGAGGGATTTATGCAAGAGGCATGCATTTTTGGTAAAGGAAATAATATGATCTTTCCTGAAAAATTACCTCTTAGCTCAAGTCTAAATAACCAAGGCTTACTATATAAGACGCAAAAGTAGCAGCAGCAGCAACAGCAGCAATGGCTCGTTACAAAGATGCTAGTGGCAAAAAGGTTACGTCGTTAAATTTGGTGACCGGATTCTTTCAATACCAGCTGGGTAAGTGGTGCAATTTGAAGCACTGACAACCCTTGCAAGTGGGGTAAGCAATGGCATACAGGGTGTAAAAACTGTAAAGTGTTTGTGTCTTGTGATCTTGGAGAAATGTGAAATCTAAGGAGAATTCAAATTATCTTAACAAATGGAAAGTACTGCCCTCCTGTCCATGGAAATTGTAAAAAGTACATGCTAAATTCCCATGGTATTTGTAGAAATCAAACCACGTTTCTATTTTACTTGTATCTTGGATCTCTAAATGGTGTAATTCAGTCTATTTATTTTACACTTTTAAAGAATAAGTACTAAAAAGTAGGAAACTATTGAAAATAGTTATTTTACAGATCGAAAGGTATATGAGTCAACAGATTTTGCTTTGGGATTGGTCACATTAAAGAATGTTTCTCTTATCTGCTGATCTAAACTGACTATGCCTACCATAGGTCAGCTACTAGTAGCTAGGAGTTTAGCCTGATTTTTCACCTGATTTTCAGTATATTGTCAGAAGGACAGTCAATAAACCCTGTGGGTATTCTGCCTAGGGAGTTTTCCAAGATTTCACAAGCAGGCCAGAATTGATTATTTTTCCCTTTTGTTTTATTTCTTTGATCTGAAAGTTGAATTCTAATTGCCCAATTCTCATCACTATTGATTTAAATGGAGTTACTCCTAATAAACAGGGGTGTAAATGAAATAGCAATCAGGGATTAATTTTGCTCTAAAAGACCCTTGAGCGGGCCACAGCTGGCTCGGGCTTGCTGGGCTTGGGCTGTGCAGCTAAAAATCTCTGTGCTGATGGTTGGGTTGGAGTCCGAGCTCTGAGATCCTCCGCCCTCCAGCCCAGAGCTCAGGCTCCAGTCTGAGCCTGCACATCTACACAGCGACTTTTCAGTCTCACAGCTCAAGACCCACGATCCTGAGTAAGCTGACCTGGGCCAGTCATGGGGTTTTTATCCTTGTGTAGACATAGCCTCTGTGTCTCAGTCCCAATTCCTATTCAGGTGGAAGTGTACTTTTCTCTGCAAGTAGTTCCACTAAAATTAATGAGGCTACTTACATGAGCAAATGCTCATCGATTCCGAATTTGACCTTTATGACTTACTGCACATCACATGTGAAATACCCTATTTACATTGGTTACCAAAAGAAACACTCCTGAATATAGTCTTGTTGCACATGTAACTAAAACTATTTATTTTGTGTTCATCTAGGATCATTTTTATATTTGTTATGGTCAGTTAGATTTGAAATATTGTATGGTAACAATTTCACTATCGCACGCCAATATTCCTTTTTCTAAGATATACAGATTTACAAATTATATATAACTTTATAACTGCAACTCTGTGTCAGGGCAGCTGCAGTTGTTGCACTTTAAAAATTCGTTCAATTTTGAGAGATCCCCTACCAGTTTGGATGATATTCCTTATACCTATATAAAGGGAAATACCAGTGGAACCAATAGAATCTCTAAAAGTTGAATGAACTTAACAAGGGAAAACTGGATCAGACCCACCAACCATAGCGAAGATTAACAAAATTAACAGCGCAAAAGTAATTTGCAAGTTTCAAATTATTTCCCCAGTCCAGTTCATAGCTCCTGAAATGTACAGTAGAGGATAAATACCATAATTATAAAAAGTTCACCACTTTTATTCATGGTGAACTCATCTCACTAGTTTATGTAATGCCATTTCATGAATGTATTTTCCCTCTTTTACTGTCCTTCCTTGTGTATATGCTAACCATTTAAAATATCTGTCCTGCTATTCGTAAAAAAAAAACAACAAACCTTCATACTGTGACAGTCTATACTATTAGTCACCACTTTGACAAGATTATGCTAAATTTTGTACAAAGTATGCCTTGTGATGTATCATTTGAAAACTCATAATCTGTTGATCATTATTGTCCTGATAAAATATATATATCAACATTGTATGTAAAGTTATAAGTTTCTACTTTATAACATTGCTGTAACACATTCCAGAGTTAGAAAGGCAGTGGTAGTGGGAAGGTAGAGATAGTGGTATTATTGTCAGAGTACTTGGTAGTATGACCACAATGAAAATTAGAAATGAGGGGGCATTTTATTAATAATGTTATTTAACACTTTTCATCTCTCAGTCTCAAAGCACATTAGAAAGATGATTAAACATTATTTCATACTATTTTTACAGCTCAAGAGAGCTCACATGATTTTCTCAAGGTGACACCACAAGTCAGTAGCAGAGGCAGGAATAGAATCCAAGTTTCATGGCTCTAGACCTGTGTCATCTGGTGAACCACAGTGCATCCTTATTGAAAGAAAGAAAGAAAGAAAGAAAGAACTTCAGCCAGCATTGGATTTTCTGTAGTGTAGGACAAGAGCAATGTTCAAAACTATTCAGTGGTGATAAAAAAATCACATTATTGGTGAAACAGGTAGTTTAAAAAAAAAACTTTATGCATTTGACCCCAGTGGTGTAAAATTCTTTCCTATGCCAAATTCAGTCACCAGTTATGGCTCTCTGATTCTCTGCTTTTTACAGCTGTAACCCCAGCATAGGTTAGAACAGTTAGTTCAGAAACTGTTTTCACCTGTGTCAGCTATCAGCAACCTGCAAGGGACCAGCTGAGAATTGGCAGAGCTCATTGTAATGGCAGACATGCCCCTTAAGCCAGTGCAAGGAGCAAGAGTGCTGTAGAAACTGGATATGCTAGCAGCTCCTGCTTACTAGGGTGCATTGTCAACTTGTCTGATACTGGCAATGTCCCAAAAAGTTAGGCTTCTAAATCCATAGTTGGTCACCTAAATAAACATGGCCTGATTTTCAGAGATGCAGAATGCAGTGGAGATTGTGAGTGTTTAGCACCTCGAAAAATCAGGCCTCTTTTTTCAGAGCCTAAACACGGATTTAGGAGTCTAACTTAGGCAGTTCCATTTGTACTCTCTCTCAAAACACAAAGAAAGTATAATACTTAAACACTGTTGTGAAGCACTGCTAATAAACAACTGTCAGGACATTACTGGGAGAATATACAGTTTTTTGTTACAGGGGAATTACAGGCAAAATTAACAGATTTACAAGAAAAAGTGACATTTGTGGAGCTGTTGCATGATATGTAGTGAATATTGTTCCCCCATCATGTAATTCCCCAGTGAGCTTTAGCAATGTCTAATCACATGGGTTCCATTTTTTTTTCCAGATGAGCAAGAGGCAGTGCAAAAGAGGACTTTCACAAAATGGATCAACACTCATCTGGCCAAGGTAATAAACATCTTGGAAAGATCTTTTTTTTAATTCAAATCCTGCTCCTCTGCTGATAACTAGCGCTGCAGGGGCAGGGGCAAGCAAATCATGCCCCCAGCCCGCCCGCCGAGGGAGCGCGAGAGCGAACTGCGCGACTGCGCCGCGCGCGCGGCCGGTCGCTCCGCGCTCGCTCAGCTGGCCGCAGCCGCCCGCCGCGGCTGGCGCGGCTCGGTTGAGCTGCCGCGCGCGAGCTGCGCGGAGGTGAGCTCCAGCAGCGAGACCCAGCGACACCAGCCCGATCGCGCCTGCATGCGCCGGTCCGGTCGGTCCGCCCCGGGCGCCCTCGACTCCGCGGGCATGCGGCAGGTCCACCGCGCAGCCTGCGCGCCCGCCCCTGGGAAGGCCGCCGCCCCAGGCGTGCTTTGCCTGGGGCTCTAGAGCCGCCCCTGATAACTAGGCACTGGAGGGTTTAAGGCAATGGAACCTCTGCAGTTCTGCTGATTGGGATAGAAGTAGGTTGCAGAGACCCCTCAAAATGGGATCCACATTACTTGTACGTTATAGAGGTTTAACCTGTTTCAAGATGACAATGGTTTTGGGGGCTGTGGCATGGCCAGTAGAATCACAACTGCTCAGCTGCATTGGCCAAAACCCCTTGCCTGGGAAAAAAGGGTAGCACAGCATCTGCTACTACAGTCAGTAAGAAGGACATGCATCCGACGAAGTGGGTATTCACCCACGAAAGCTCATGCTTCAATACGTCTGTTAGTCTATAAGGTGCCACGGGACTCTTTGCTGCTTTTACAGATCCAGACTAACAGGGCTACCCCTCTGATATAAGAAGGAATGTGTGACTGCCTTGTACAAACCAGGACATTGTGCAGGCTGAGCAGTGTTGATACTATCACTCAAAGGATAGTAGGAGAAAACTTGACCCCGCTGCTCCTTAGGTTCTCAGACTCATAGGGTACATCTACACAGCAAAGAAAAATCTGCGGCTGGCCCGTGCCAGCTGACTCAGACTCAGGCTGCAGGGCTGTTTCATTGCTGAATAGACTTCCTGGCTCGGGCTGAAGCCTGGGCTCCTGGACCCTGCTCTAGGACACAGCTCTACCTGTGATTATCAATTAAATTGGTAAATTACAATATTTAAATAAAGGCAGTGCTTTTTGAAGGGCATATTTTCTAAGTCATGTATCTAAAAGCCTGAAGAGATGTTTTACTCTATAGAATGTACTGGTTAATACATTCTCAAAAATATCCAGGCTGAAGGGTATATTCAATTCTGTATATTCTAGATAATCAAATATATCCATCTGATATGGCCTACTGCGTTACTTTAATGGATCAACAAAGCTTACTTGCATTATAGAGGAAAATATAAGAAATACCCCATATGAAATGAATTGACTTGGCTTTGCAGAATTCAGCTGCAAGAGGAAGGGCATTTTTAAACCGTCCTGGTTCTGGGTGCTCAGGATTTAGAGTAGGAATGAGCTTCATTCCCCAACCCTCCTGAAATGCATGGAAATACCAGCGCCTGGGCCCTGATTAAGCAGAGCACTTAAGCACATGCTGGAGTCACATTTACTTCAATTGGATTTCAGGGGGACTTCAGCATGAGCTTAAGTGCTTAGATGAATCAGGCCATAAAGATTTACTGGAGGGGGAAAAGTCACCTCTTTCTTTGGGAATCTTCAGTTTTTGAGACAAACTTATTAATTATTATTTATTGCTAACAGTTGATCATTTCCATTAGAGATGTAAATACCATTTTAAAAAGTACCCATTTAAACTATTAAAATTATATTGGTTAACCGTTTAATCGTTAACAAGTTCAGCCAGCAGAAGGGGGCACAGCACCATCTGCAACTGGAGAAGGCTGTTTGCACATGAGTGGTGTGTACATGCGAGGTTCCGGGAGCCAGGGCAGAGGTGGGGGGGTGGGTGGGACGGGTGCATGGGAGAGGCGGCGGGGATGGGGTGGTAGTGTAGCAGAACTCGCTCATGCTTCTCCTCTTTGGTCTTCAGCACCCAGTGTGATCAGCCACCTGCGGGTGGCCGCCGCTGAATGGGTAGAAATTGGCAGGGACTTGGGGGCCCAGCAGCAGCTGAAGCAGACTGTATTAGGGCAGGAACATCCTGGCTGTGTTTCCCCTCCCCTGGCTGGGCACATGCTTCCCAGCACATGTCCCCGCAGCGGCTGCCGCCGCCTCCCCCAGGTACCGGCAGAAGAGAAGGAGGAAAAGGAGCTGCTGGAAGCAGGGGGAGCTGAGCAGCACCTGATTTACGAATGTGTTTTAAACGTTAACTGCAATATGTCAACAGCAAGACTAATACTTAAAGGTTATCTGTTTAACCATTTAATATTTTACATCCCTAATTTCTATAGGCCCATAAGTGTGTGTCTGTCCCTTAACAGGATTTGTTTATGGAATTTAGACTCAGAAAAACAGAAGGAATATGCTGAATATTCTATTGAGTGTTAAAGTGTTATCGTTTTAGCTAGCCACAAACATGGTTTTGAATAGTGTAAAAAATGTGTACATCAACTTCTTCATACCTTGTAGGAACTGCTGATGAGATTTCTAAACCCCTGGAATGCACCCATACTCTAGATATATAGGGAAAGAAGGGAAAGACTCCTATATGTAGAAGGGAAAGACTCCTATATGTAGATTGTCTAACACTTTCTACATAAAAAATTCTTGTGACCTTTACTTGAGCTGCTCTCACACTTCTGTTGTTTCCAGTAGACCTTTGAAATTTGTCAGGGGAAAGCCCTGGAGATACATCTTTCTTTTTCCCCATGAAATTCCATTCAGGTTTGGTGAAGATATAAACTTTTAAATTTTGGCCATCTGCCAGAATAATAGCCAGTCTTGATCATTCTAAAGTATTGAGGTCATGCCTCCACCATAGAAGCTGCTCATGGTATCCTGGGAACAGCCAGAGCAGCTGTAGTGAGGGGATGGGGAACAGCCAGGCCCCATTCCACTAGGCCATCACAGGTCAGACTGCCAGAGTCCCTGAGGTTTTTCACCTTCCTCTGCAACATGTGGCATAGATCACTTTCAGGTTTAAACTAGTTTAAATGGTGGATTCTCTGTAACTTGATTTGAGGACTTCAGTAACTTGGACAGAGGTTATGGGTCATTACAGGAGTGGCTGGGTGAAGTTCTGTAGCCTGCAGTGTGCAGGAGGTCAGTCTAGATGATCATGATGGTCCCTTCTGGCCTTAAAGTCTATAAGTCCATGAGACCTGCAACAAGATGCCTAGTATGATATGAGCACTAAGAACTGGACTGATATTTTCAGCTTATTCCACATTGCTCACCAAACAGCCATTACATGGTAATGACTTTCTGACACTATCAGCATGGCTCAGAATCAAACTTGGGATCCAAAGATGGAAGGTTTCATATTCCATTAACAGTCCCCTAGGCAGGTACTTCTGAAAACAGGTGTGTCCAGAAGCCTGGTTGGATAGTCATGATCACGGTAAGGTCCATAGTTCTATAACTATGTAAACTGGAGGGCAGCAGCCCTTCCACTAAAAAATACCCTAGTTTCATTCTGTCTCCTCAGCTGTAGGCAGAGTTTATGCCTAGGTCCAGTGGCTCCTCCTTTAGGCTTAGATGTGGATGGGGCCAAACCCTCCCATCCCCGGAACCTCAATAAGTGCAGGCAGCGTTCACTAAAACATCCCTGTATGGTGAACAAAGAAACATGTCCCTGTTTCTCAACAAAACAAACTGCCCCCATCTAAATTGTTAGCTGTGCTTCAGGGCTGCATTGGGCTTATAGGACTTCCACTTTATTCTCCCCTCTGTTTTATTTCTCTGCTGAGGTACTGCAGCAGCTGAAACCTCTGGATTCTCATGGGGTGGCAGACAAGGCCAAGGAGAACAGGAGAGAGAGAAGTTTCACCCCCCCAAATTATATGGTGGCAATAAAAAAGGGACAGACAACACCCCAAATTTCATATTTCATTGGTAGGGAGAGGAGAGAAGAAGGTGACAACAGAGAGGGGGATGGAGAGAAGGATTTTAGACATCTCCTCCCTCCCGAAAACCTTTAAAAAAGACTGAAAATGATGCAAAATTCATGTACAGGAAAAACACCAAAAAGCATTACTAGAAGGGGGTATGGCCAGGCCAAGTATGTGATGCACTGCTTCTGCTCCACTTGTGAGCATCCTTGGGAGCATCCACCATAATTTAAAAACATGGAAGTGGTATCACATCCTGATCACTCTTGGAGTGAATGCTGCAAGGGGCCAGCCAGGCTGGTTCAGGGGTGTGTAATTTACCATTGCTATGTTCAGTGGCTGGTCCTGTAGTGTTGCAGTAAGTTTAATTGGTTTGTGTCTTGTTGCTCTCAATAAATGCCTGCTTAGCAATTTCATGATACGTTAGATTGATATTGTCTGCCTTTTTTTTGGATGTGTACTACAAAGTTTCACCATAACTGATTTCTGCCTTGTATCCTGGGTTATAACCAACTGATAGCTCTGCTGATCCTGAAACGTTGCTTAGGGCTAGTTCCTTTTGAATAAAAACAACGAGGAGTCTGGTGGCACCTTAAAGACCAACAGATTTATTTGGGCATAAACTTCCGTGAGTAAAAAACCCACTTCTTCAGATGCATGGAGGCTCAAGAAGTGGGTTTATTACCCACGAAAGCTAATGCCCAAATAAACCTGTTAGTCTTTAAGGTGCCACCAGACTTCTCATTGTTTTCCTGGATACAGATTAACATGGCTACCCCTCTGATACTTGGTTCCTTTTTAATTTCTCCTTGGAGAGGAGTGTTAGACTATGGTGACCTCAAAGAAGATACGTGTGGCCAGATCCTACCCTTGGATATGCACATGGGTAAAAACTGGATTTAACTTCAACAGCAGCCCTGTGTGTGTGCATCTGAGAGCCAAATTTGTCTCTGTAGAATTGTTTGTCTTTACATCATTTTGGTCAAGTATGTGCAGTAGCGTGTGCTTCCAGAAGCCAGTATTTATATCACCGCCTGCTACCTGGGTATAAACAGGAATATTCACCATGACTATTTGTGAAACAGCACTAGAAAGTTGGGTATCAGGATTCTGGGGTTCATTTCCTGACTCTGAGAATAGAGTATAGTTTCATGCTTGCAGACAGTATCGCTAAGTGTAATATAGGCCCTACTTGGGTCTTCTGCTGAATTTGAACTCTGGGATATCTGAGCATAGGCCTTGAACTACAGGATCATTCTATTAGTATGTAGGCAGTACCAGACTCATAAACCTCTACATATGGTCTAGCCACCAGGGAGGGGCAAATAGTCACTAAGAGTATTAGCATGTGTTGACCTATTTCTTCTGAAAGTAAGTGTAGCAAAGTGGATGAGACATAGGTTCCCAGCTCTACCTGCAGTGACTCTGTGCAACCTCTTAGTTTCCTTATCTGTAAAATGGGTAAATGATAGTTGCCTTTCCTTGGTCTGGGTTATGCAGCCTTTGTCAATAAAGGGTGTGAAGTGAATGGAAATATTAAAAGCTTCAGTAGAAAAGCAAGGATTAGATCCTTCAGCTCTTAGCCTGTAGTTTAGTGAACCTTTTCCTACACTACTACTGTAGCTGGGCACATCTGCCTCCCCCTTCCTGCCTCTCTAATTTACGGAATCCTTTCTGCTCCCCTAACCCAGCAAGCCACCTTCTGCCATGCCCTTTGAGCATCAAATCTGTTCTGTCCTTCTGTCAGGTGTACCATTCGCAGACTGGTCCAAGGATTTTTCTTTAAATGTTGGCAACTGTTATTTTGGACACAAGCTCTCACTGAAATGTATTCTACTCTGTTTGTCTAATCTAATCTTATTTTAGTGTGGTTTAGTCTAATCTTATTTTATCAAGTGTGTCTAATCTAGAACATGTCTATCACCTTGGTAAGTGAGGGTTGAATATGAGTGGTATTTGAGTCCTTAATAAATCTCCATGAAATGTCAGGTTTTTGTTTGCTTTGTGTAATGTAACAGTTGATCAGTGTAAGGTTAGGTTTATTTTTTAGTTATGAAATCATAAGTAAATGAATGTATCTTTAAACTTATAGAATTTAAGTTTATACAAAGTTATAAATAAAAGTAAAAAGGGGAATGGATATCTCCATGGATTGTTAATGAGATATGGAATCGCTTTACCTCTAGTTTACTTATTTGATTCTAGCTCAGGATGAACATCACTAAAACACTCACAATAGATAAAAATAGATTAAAAAATATGCTGAAAATACTTTCAGTATACAATGCATATTTAAAATCTCCAGTAAGTCAAAAGTTACTAACTAAAAACCTTGAGATAATTTCAAATTTAAGGCTACAATCCTGTGAAGACTTACTCATCTGCTTAACTTTGTGCATGAGAAAACCCATGAAGACAGTGGAACTACTCATGTTCATAAAGTTGGGCATATGCATGATTGCACAGGATTGGGGCTTGAACCTTAAAATCAGATTGTTTGAATGAAGGTTATTTATTTCTGTCAAGGGCAGGCATAAAAATAAATCTGAAATAATTTGAGAAAGCTGCCTGTTCCTGGTTTGGATGAATTTATCTAGGGCCTGAGTTTAAAATGGAGAACAACAGCACTGCAAAGTTAAATTGAAATATTTGCAACACTGATTTAGTACAGCAGTTCTGAGCAGCAGTTATTCAAGAGTTTTCCATTTCAGTGTCTTCCTGAATTTTTAGATAAGCCTTGAGTAATTAAAGAAGAGGAAATAATGACGTTCACTGTCAGAATAAACAAAAGACCTATCTTTTTCTGCTAGTGTTATCATTGGCAGAAGGTGATTGAAAATAGTAATTTCAAAGCTTTAAAAAAGGCAATAAACTAGACACAGGCTTAACCAGTCAGGAAATGTCAGCTTTCCTTTGAGTGTTTGTCTTTATGCACATTCCAGGGACAGTGTGAATGTGTCTCATGAGCCAGAAGTCGGAGTCTTTTTGGCCAGCAGTACCCATAGGGCACTCATGCACTCTTTCAGTCCTCATGCTCTGCAGCGAAATCATATAAGAGTGAGGCTTGCCAGCTGCCATTTAGTTCCTCTCGCTTCCTCATGGCTTAGAGATGGTACCCTGACTGCCTGAGGTACTGGCAGCCTTTCTATTATAGTCGATAGCTTATTACTTTTGCAGTTTAGTTCATAGTTAACCAGTAATTATATACATGCATCTGACGAAGTGGGTATTCACCCACGAAAGCTCATGCTCCAATACGTCTGTTAGTCTATAACAGGTGTCGGCAACCTTTCAGAAGTGTTGTGCCGAGTCTTCATTTATTCACTCTAATTTAAGGTTTTGCCTGCCGGTAATACATTTAAACATTTTTAGAAGGTCTCTTTCTATAAGTTTATAATATATAACTAAACTATTGTTGTATGTAAAGCAAATAAGGTTTTTAAAATATTTTAAGAAGCTTAATTTAAAATTAAATTAAAATGCAGAGCCCCCTGGACCAGTGGCCAGGACCCAGGACCCAGGCAGTGTGAGTGCCACTGAAAATCAGCTTGTGTGCCGCCTTCGGCACCCGTGCCATAGGTTGCCTACCCCTCGTCTATAAGGTGCCACAGGACTCTTTGCTGCTTTTACAGTAATTATAGTTGTTCAGTTGCTTTTAGTTTTATTTGTTGCTGGTATGGCATCGTCTGGTTCTCCCAGATTCAAACATTACCCCTCATGTGAAGGAATTATCTTAACCTCAGATGGACATTCAGAGTTCCTCTGTTGTTTGGGAGAATCACACTTTCCCAATAAATGTGCAATTTGTAAGTCCTTCAGCTCCTATGTTAGGAAGCACTTGAAGGTCCACCTTCAGGTCTTCCTGATGACTAAATTTATGAGACCCACTTCCAACTTGGGCTTGCTAGATGACACCCCTCCGCCCACCCCCAGTTCAGGGACCTTCAGAGCCCAAGAGCGTAAGTGCCAGGCTTTTTGCTGTTGAGAGCCTCGACTAGAACCATGGCCATGATAACAGAGTCGTCCTCTGACAAGCTGCAGGGAGCCAGAAGCCCCAGAAGTAGATTGCTGAACAAGGCTTCCTCTGAGAAGAAAACCTCCCCTGGTACTGAACATCATCTGGGATTTTGCAGCCTAGAATGGTTCCTGCTGAAACTCAGTCTTGTGCTGGTTCCCACTTGATGGCACAAAGCACCTGGCACCAAAATCCATGACTTTGGGAAAAAGTTTGGCACCAACCTTGACATCGTCTACCTCAACAGCCCCAATGCCAACTCCCTGGGCACCTGAACCAAGCCAACCAGGGAAGCGCACTATTGCCACTACAAGGATTGCGGTACCACCCTGAGAAAAATCTGGCTCCAGCACACCTATCTACACTTCCCTGCACAGCACTGTTCAAGTACGTGGCCTGATGGAAATGGAGATACATCTGGAACCACAGTCCCCCTTGCTGTCAACTTCAGTACAAGTGTCAGAAATTCTGCTCAAGAAGGGGTCTGAGTCAAGAGTCTATAGAATATACATTTCTCATACCATGGTCAGGAGACCTGATGTATACTTATCCCTGACCCCTCTGATTCCCAGAGTGTTCTGCAAACACAAGGAGGCCTTGATAAAGCTAATCCTCATAGCTCCAGCATGGCTCAGACATGTTCTGGTTCAAGGAGCTGTTGAACCAGTCAGTATCTCAGCTCAGGTCCATACCTCTACTCCCAGATTTGCTGTTTCAGAACCAGGGACAGATTCTACACCTGATTCTAACATCCCTACATCTCTCAGCATGGCAGTTGGATGGATGTCATTGGTATAGCAGGCTTTTTCCTCCCTGGTTAGAAAAGTTCCAACAAGCAGTGGGAGAGGACTTACTGGCAAAATAGCTGAGGATCTCCCCCTGGTGCCACCAAAATTTATTAATTCTGTGTCAGTTCTTGTTTCCACAGATTCTCAGATAGTTACTCAATAATGAAAAAGGATGAACTTGTCCCTCAGTCCCTTCAAAGTGCACTTGGCAGCAATTTCAGCTCACCATCTGCTAGTGGAGGATCATACAGTCTCCTCCCATCCAGCAGTAATTTGGTTTTAAAGGGACTTAATAAAATGTTCCTGCCTGTCAAGGAACCTGTACTCCCACAAGATTTAAACCTATTACTTGCAGCCCTCATGAGACTACACTTCAAAACCTCTGGGCTCCTTCTCTGCTACGCCTGTCAATGAAGGTGGCATTTTTGGTTGCTATAACTTGGGTTAGAAGAGTGGGAGAGATTGAGGCCATAATGGCTAACCCTGCCACACATGGTGTTCCACTCAGTGTCCATGAGAATACACCCTAAATTTCTCCCCAAAGTAGTGACAGTATTCCATTTGAATCAACAAATACATCTACCAATATTCATCCCGAAACTCCATGCAGCCAGATCTGAGCCAACGTTGCATACATTAGGAGAGTCTTGGCTTGCTGCTTAAACAGAACAAAACCCTTTAGAACATCACCAGGACTGTTTGTCTCTATTGCAGACAGGACAAAGGTTCTGCAGTTTTTCCCAGAGACTATTGAACAGGATTTCCAAATGCAATAGAACCTTCTACAAGGTGACCAAGGTAGATGCACAGTCCACAATCAGAGGTCACTCTGCTAGAGCACAAGCTGCATCAGCAGCATCACTGCAAAACTTACAGTACTGGACATTTGTAAAGCAATGACTTAGGCTTCAGTCCACATGTTCACATGACACTGTGCCCCAACTGAAGCCTCCAGGTCCAATGCTGCATTTGATAAAACCCTTCTTCAGTCGTTGTTTACCTAACTACTCCAAGATCCCACCTCCTTAACAAAATGTCTGCTTGGGAGTCACCATCAGTTGAATGTGCATAGGGACAAGCACTTGAAGGAGAGCAAAAAGTTACTGTGTACAGTAACTGGAGTACCTCAAGATATATTGTCCATATGCAGATTCTACAACCTGTCCTTCCATCCCCTCTAACTCAAAATCCTTACCTCCAGGAATTCTTCAGTGAGAAGGAGCCAAATGATGATTGGTGGGCCTCACCCCATTTGCTCTCACTTTAAAGCATTAGGTCTGAAAGAGCACATGGGTATTGCTGGCCAAAAACCCTCTTATCTCTGGCTCATGAGGTGCATATGGAGAACACATCTCAAACAACCCTGGTAAGTCTACACAATAAGTAACTTCTCATTCCACCAACTTTGGGAATACCTACAGTATTTATCTAACTTCTGCTACCAAGTGTCAGGCAGAACAAGCTACTTTCTGAAACAGACACCCACAGAAATGAACTAATATGATTCACTTAATAATTATATAAAAAGGAGAATGGAGAGTATCATAAAACAAAAGCAGATGAGGGATAATAAACCAAAATAAAGCTAAGATTGAAAGGTTTTTAGGATATATTTATGAAACACTATTCTGCATTGTCATGTTGTACTGTGGATGTATCTCTATATTCAGGATTGTATACTGAAAAAAAACCTCTATAGATTTAGAAAAGGAAATAGAAATATAACCAAGAATAGATATTGTCATCTATAATAATAGTTACTGAATTTTTGAGACCATAACAAGGTCTTATCTAGTCAACTGTGAGCTTAATTGTAATAATACTTTGCACTTAGAATATGTAGTGGCCTCATACAAGGAGCTGAATAGTTTACATCTATTAGATAAGTAACCATCAGAATTGGGTACTATTATATTTATTTTTCAAATGGGAAAACTGAGGCTTGGATAAACTAAGTGACTTGCATGGAGTCACACAATAAGCCAAAAAACAAGCAATCTAATGTTGAGAAGAAAACCCAGGAGGTTTGACTCCCAGTCTCCTGCTTCAATAATTGTGGTATGTTTCCTTTAATAATGAAACATTGGTTAAAGGTATCCTTGGAAGACAACTGCCACATTAAGTCTAGGGCTTAATCCTGCAGCCCGTACTCACACGGATGGCACATAAATCTATGAGCATGCCTGTAGAGAAGGGGCATGTGATCCAGAGGCTTCAGGATAAATCCTTCAAATTGCTATTGAGGAGTAAAGGTCAGATATTCAAAACAGCCTTTGAAATTATGCACATCAGCTTGTTCAGACAAATCAGTGCAAACAAATCAGGTAATTATACACACAGATATCACTTTGTGCGAGTGAGTGCATGTGCCAGATTTGCTCATGCAGTTTTGAAGCTACTCGAAAATTCAGCTACCACTTATTTTAGTAACAGAAGTCTCACGACATTCTACAGAACATTTTACAGAGGATCTGCAGAACACTATTGTTTTCATTTGTACAGCACCAACAGTGTTTTTTAGGCAGTGCACTCAAAGGTGCGAAGAAAGATTCAGAGCAGTTACAGTTTAGAGAGACAACAGAAAAATACAGAAAATGAGATGCAATGCAACAACAACAAAAAAAAAAGGACAGAACAGAGAAGTTTAGCAAATGTCTTGTTTGTTCCATGATTTTTGTCCGGGTTTTTCAAAAAGTTTTCTGTTACTCGGTTTAATACTTCTGAGAGACGAGAGACTACAGTTTGTAGGCTGTTTAAAAATCTGCTTTTCTGATTTTAATAATTACATACTATGTATATTAATTGATAAACTCTAAATTGTATTGCTTTCAATGTTCAAAGACATTTTCTGAATATTAGCACAAACGAGAGACCAATTTCAAAGAGCAACAGGATTATCCAAAAAATTCCCACATTAGGTTACATTTGTGATCAGTTCTAATCTGTATTTAAATAAAATACTTAGTATGGGAAAAAATCAGTTTGCTAGCCTTTAAGAAGCTTCCCAGTTAATTCATATGCCTCCCACAGTGCTCATGAATTTACTTGTGGTGAATGTGCCTCACCACTCATGTCTTGCCTCCTCACAGCCACTCTTAAATATCATTATTACCTCAAGTGTAACCGTCACGCCGTATGTGCTGGAGTTATGGAAAAGTTAGTGTTGATATAATATGTGTGCTTTGCTATTGCTTTGATATTTTGGAGGAAGAAAGCAGACACCTAAGGCCTTGTCTTCTTTAGGAAAAGAGGGTGTTAACACATCAGCTAACAAACTAAGATGTATTAAAATCCTAGTATAGATAAGGTAAGTTGTAGTTTATATACATGTTAGCTGATTGAGGAAAATTATATGTTTACAGCTTGACTTGGCTACACTAGGATTTTAATGTATGTTAGTTAATATATGTTAAAAATACACCCCTTTTCCTAATGAAGACAAGGCCTTTGTTATCTGCTTACTGCTTCCAGTATAACAAAGTATCAAAGCAATAGCAAATCATATATATTATATCAACACTAACTTTTCTATAATGCCAGCACATATGGCATGTTAAGATCAATGTTATTTATTCAGTCACTATAGCTGTAGGGACCAATCACAAAGCCAGTGTCTGGATATAGATCTAATATTTTCTAAAGTTCAGGTATGTTTGTACCACGTGTTTCTACAGATTTCATGTTAACATTTTGACAGTACACACTGGTAGCTGGATGGAATGCTTGTTAAGTTCTGGCCCATCTCTAGTATAAACAGTATTCAGTAGATTTTAACTTTATTCACATTTTTAACAAAAGGTAATGACTTTCTCATTTGGAGGCTACCAAGGAAAAAGTACATGTTAGCTGACTCACATTATTCAAGTTGACATTACATATGCTGCCAAGGGACATGTGTTTATCTATTCTAGTAAAAGAATCACTCTATGTTAGTGTGAATGGAAAGTTTTCCCATGAAAAACAGGAATTTTATTTAAGCTATCATATTTAGTGTTGCATATACAATAGTATAAAATAAATATCTAGAAACTTCTTAGTGTCAGGAAGTTTGTGTATGCTACTTGGGATATACTGAATTTCATAGGTACATGGAGCTGAACTACAATAAGGCTGATGTCCACAGCAACCTTAAAAAGAAGAGTTAGTGATTGCCAAAAAAGTTAACATTTGCTAGCCATTCTCACACTGGCATGAAATACTCCAGGAGATAATTGTGGTATCATAGGCATAACAGTGTGAGAAATGTTGAGTTTGTGACCACTGTATATTGATAATAAACATGTTGGAGATGGATCGATGTGCGTGTTGGATTTTTTTGCAGTTAAATATCGCAGACTGTATACATGCTTCACATATAGATGCTTCTAAATGCAGTGTGCCAAATCATGCAGTCCTGACTTAGATCTTACTCAGGCAAAATCCCAATTCACTTCATCACACTCTGCAACAATATAACCAGAATACAGACGGAAGTCAGTGAGAACTCTAAGAGCTGCCAAAGCATTTGGCTTTATATTGTTGTTTGTTTCTGCTAAATCAGTAATGTCTTAACTAATACAGCGTGACCATGGCAGCATACAAAAAAAAACAGAACAAAAAAAAGTTGCTATGTCATTTACTTATTGTTCGTAAGAAAGAGTCTTGAGTTATTAGCTATGCATACACGTTATTTTTAATCGGGTCCTTAGATGCTTTTCTCTTTTGAAACAGATGTCAATATTTTAATGGCACTAGAAGACTTTACATTATGATGTATATTGCACCAAGCATTTTGGGCTAGGAAGCAAGCTACCTACCTAATTTCCAATTTATGAGGGAATGGTACCAATCTAGTAATTGTGTATTGCACAAAGTTAGCTCTTAAATGTTCATGTCACTTATCTATGTTTTCTGCTTCCCTTTTATCCCTTTTGTACTGGTTTTATTTATATCTCTATGCACGTGTTCTCTTCTGCTATGCGCTGCGAGTGATTGTAAAGAGAAAAAAATAAGACAACTTCAGTCAATAGAATACGCTGAGGTTTATTTTTACCAGCTAGTACCAGCAAGAGATGAATTGCAGTCTCTTGATTTAAGAGGAACTGTTGTGGTTTCCCTTACTTCTCAGCATTTGATCTCAGAATCTTTGCTTGTCAATAATTTGGTTGTTTTTTTGCCACTTCTCATCTTTTCCAGCACTCTTTATATTTTGTCTCCTTTTCCAAGTTCTATGAAATCTGTCTTCACAGATTTAGATTGCATGGAAAGCACAGCATTTTAGAAGTTAAATTTTCTGGGAGAAATCCTGGTTTCATTGAAGACAATGGCAAAATGACACGATTTCACCCACAGTTATTGATATGATGACCTCCCTTATGGATCATTATCTTCACTGCTAAATCCAAATACTTGAAAGAAGTACAATGTTGCTTCAAAATTTACATGGGAAAAAACATCACAGAAGGAAATGAATTGTATCTATATCTGTAGCATGTAATGCAAGATTGCCTGGGACAAATCCATTCTTAGTGAATTTGTTACTCCATTGATTTCACTGGAGTCACAGTGAGGAAGAGTTTGGTCTAACATCGAGGTATGAGTAAAAATGTAAGTGTGGTAAGCGGAGGGTTTTTCTTTAAACAAAATTATTCATTAATCTGGTACTGTTAAATTTACCGACTGGTGTTTGGTGACACTGGCATATCAGAATGAAAAGAAGTTTACATGTTATTCTGATCATCTTTTTTAAAATTGTACAACACATTGTACAGTAATGTAAAGGAAACCTGAAGTTCTCTTCCTGTAGCTGTCACAGCATAACCACATAAGAAGTCTTAAATGTACAGACTCATTTCAACAAAAGAATGTTCTTTTCACCTAATGCTAAAAGTATTTTTTCATAGAAGAAATAGATAATCTAGATAAAACAACAAAGGGAGAGTATTTTCAGTGTTGGAGGCTACAAACCCAGGGATACTTTGCTTTTTCCTGCCTTGTTATATGATCGCTGCTCCTGAAGGGAAATGCTTCTTTTTTTATCTCCAGCTCTTCAGTTACTTTCTGTATTAACTATACAACAGCAGTACATCAAGTTAGTTGTGCAAGCATGATTTTTCAGATGTACATCTAATGTAACCATAAAACAAAATAGGCACCTCTTTTGCAGTTTAGTGTATATTAGTCCCTGATACTCATAGGTTATGCTCTCACTTATTTATCTATTTAGTCACGGTAACAGTTGTTATCCTGCATGACTTCTGTGAGCTCAGGGTTTTTTGTTTGTTTCTTTTTTTTCTAGGTTTTACAAACAATGAAGACTGAACTTTGTTATTGTTTCATTATGTGTTTATATTTTATATCAGGGGTCAGCAACCTTTCAGAAGTGCTGTGCCGAGTCTTCATTTATTCACTCTAATTTAAAGTTTCGTGTGCCAGTAATACATTTTAACGTTTTTACAAGGTCTCTTTCTATAAGTCAATAATATATAACTAAACTATTGTTGTATGTAAAGTAAATAAGGTTTCAGAATGTTTAAGAAGTTTCATTTAAAATTAAATTAAAATGCAGAGCCCCCTGGACTCGTGGCCAGGACCCGGGCACTGTGAGTGCCACTGCAAATCAGCTCGCGTGCCGCCTTCGGCACCCGTGCCATAGATTGCCTACCCCTGTTTTATATAAAGAAATAAAAATAAAGTTTAGAAAAAAAGTGTGCACCTGAAAAATCGATGTTATTGTTGCCCTATTAGACAATTATCAGCAACAAAACATGTGGATGCTTATAAACTCGAGGTGAAATCCTGGCTTCAGTATAGTCAATGTGAATTTTTCCACTGACTTCAATGGGTCCAGGATTTCACTATATTTTTTGATGTGCTAGGTTAGGGAAAATGCATGAAATTGTTATTGTACTAGCCAACTGATAGAGTTACATAAAATGGCATAAGAAGTGTCAAAGCAGTTGAGAGAGTAGAGTTTAATGATGACATCTTATTGTTCAGAATATCTGGAAACAAAATCTGTTTAAGTATATTTTCAATATTATCATGCTGTCTCTGAAAATTTAATAGCATGTGTTACAGTAACTTGTCATGAGCGGGAACTGATGTTCTGAGTAACTTAGTGTTGGAGAACTGCAGTGCCTTGAGGAGAAGGGGAGGGGGAAATATGGCAACCTTCTGAAACAATTGTCAGCAATGTAAAAGTAGTGTTGTCACTCCAACAGATCCAGCACACTAAAGACTTCCTGGCACACCTTGTCTTCCCTTCATACTACTCACCTAGTTGTATGTTTCAGGCTTAGATACTGTTGAAATTCCTGTATTGTATTGAATACTAGGTGGAATATGAGATAAATCAAAATATGACTGTAATTTTGTATTCAGGAACTGTGTGTTTGACCTTACTTAATAGTTTCTTAATGTGCATATCGCCATTGTAGATTCCTCCCAAGTTTACAGTTTTTAATAAGAATGACAGATTTTTGGGTTTCTACAGCAAAAATGATGGTGAATCTAAATGTAGATGAAAGATGCTTTTAGGTTTGGAAATCAGTAATGATTATTGAAATTGTAAACAGTCACTCAAAGCCGGGACTTAAGGTAAAGGGTTCAGTGATGTGGGCTTACAGTTTAAGAATATTTAAAGTGCCACCATATTATTTTTTACATTGCACATCTGTATAATAACTTTGTATCCTGCAAGTCTATGTGTTCATTGCAAGTGGATGTGGAAGCTATCCATGGGCATTATTAATAAGATTAAAAAGTAGGCATAGTCCTTCATATGGAGCATCTAAGCCTATTGTTTGAATGTTCCCTTCCTCTCAAGAACACAGAATCAAAACCAGAACTAATTGTGGGAGGGCAAATCAATGTGCATAAACAGATTTAAGCTGAAGTGTGATCCTGAGCATGAAAACTGAACATATAACTATACACAGGTGGTAGGGATAGCTCAGTGGTTTGAGCATTGGCCTGCTAAGTCCAGGGTTGTGAGTTCAGCCCTTGAGGGGGCCACTTAGGGATCTGGGGCAAAAATTGGTCCTGCTAGTGAAGGCAGGGGGCTGGACTCAATGACCTTGCAAGGTCCCTTCTAGTTCTAGGAGATTGGTATATTGCCTATTATTACTCTCCTCTCTTTGACCTTAATGCTGCTAGTTGGTGGGAATAACTTGGCAGCTGCCTATCTCACTAATGCAGAATATAGCTACCTTTCACTCTTGGTCCCTCTTGTCATTTTTACCTGGATCTCACAGCTAGTCAATGGAGCTATGCTGATTTACATCAGCTGGGGATCTGGCCCTATATGTTCAACATTCCATGCCTTCACTGTGCAGGGTAGTAGATTTATTTCAGGTCCTTCCATTATGATATGAATTCATCTAGTATTACATTCCAGAGCCAGCAATGCCAAATAGTAACTGTCCCATTAAACCATTGCTGACAAAGACCAGATTAATTTTCTATCCCTTTCTATTTTAACAAAGTAGTAGTATTGGTAGTTATGACATCTGATTTCTTTTCACCTTTCAGCGCAATCCCCCCTTGGTGGTCAATGATCTGTTTGAAGATATCAAAGATGGAGTTATGCTACTTGCTCTTTTGGAGGTTCTTTCTGGTCAGAAACTGGTAAGGATTTGTTTCCATTTCAATTGAGATAAGATGGCTCTCTGAACTTCTGAGTTGATTATTATAATTAAATAATTTTCAGTTTTTTGTTTTTTTACATTGTAATACATGAAAGTCAACAGGTGCCTGTGTGTTACAGCATAAAACAGGTATATTAGCTGTGTGGTCTGCCGGGTTAAGGTATAAGGAATACTTTATTATAGACTGACATTTTTTGTTTTACTCCCTGTTTGTGATATGCTGAAAATATGCACACAGTGTCTGTTGCTATCAGTGTGTATGTGTTTCACTGGAGCTTAACATTAAAACACAACATTATTTTTGTTGTGTTTGTGCACCGTTAGAGCCAGTAGAGGGAAAATAAGAACATACAACACTTTCTGTACATCTCACAGAAATAGTGGCTATCTTACTTGTTTAGTTTATTCATTTCTTTATGAGAGTCGTGAATAGTTAATATTAGCTAGAGCAGCGTTTCTCAAATGTGGCCACCGGCCACCAGAGGCTGTTCTTGAGGCCACAGGCTCCTGGGCAGTGATTGGAGGGGGACGGGATGGGCAAAGCAGTAGCTCCTCCTCTGGGGCCGCCAGCAGGGGTTGGGCCCTTCCCCCCTTTGGAGCCACAAACACCAGAGGAGCAGGCAGACGGTGTGAATTCCCCTCCTTCCTGGTGGCAGTAGGACTTGGGCTTCTGGCTTCAGCATTGGGTCAGTGGGCTCCATCCTCCCAGCTGCGGGTCGGTGGACTGTAGGTGCCTGGCAATGGACTCTGGCTTCACGTGCCGGCCCCCGGCTCACCCCCACACACATCGTCCCTGGCCCCCACTATCTCCCCAGCCTGCCATCCATCCCCCCCATTGCCCCTAGCCTCTGCTGCCTCCCTACCCACCTCCTCATCCGGGGCTTAATTTGTCTCTGGCTTGCTGGGGCTGAGTAAGTCTGCTGTGAAAAGTGATATTTGTATGTTTGTTAATATCACTTTTGAGGGCCTAGCTAGCAAGTCTTTATTTAAAAAAAAATGGCAACCAAAAAAGCAAAAGAAACAACAATAAAAGACAAGAACATGCAAAGCACCTTATTTGTGTTTCTATTCTGTTTAGGTCCAGTAAAGTATAGAGACAACTGTACATTATTTTTATTACTGAGTCCTTCACCTGTACTCCCAGAGCCATGTAATGGCTCTTGATCCGCTCAGTGTCACACCTTGCAGTATCATTTGTTCCCACATGGATGAGTAGCATGGGGTAGTAGTCAGAGGGCTGGATGATCCTCAACAATGCCTCTATAACATCTTGGATACGGGCCCCTGGCAGGCAGCATACCTCCTGAGATGAAATGTCAGGATAAATCAGTCTTTAATTCTGAGGCCAACTTGGCCCTATGTGGGTCAGCAGAGGTGAGTAGGGTTATCCGTTAGGAGTTCCAGCTCCTTCCAAACCAGCCCAGGGTTCAGATTGCAAGTTCCTAAAGGATAGAGATAGAATCCTTCCCTGAACTCACTCTAGGGCTCAGGAGTTTCACTCTGCCCCCTACTCAAGTCACTATCTAAATGCCACACTTCAGCCATTATTCTTTAGTCGTATCTAGCTATCATCTGCTTCCATAAAATATAGGGAGGCATTTTGATTCCAGATGGCAACCTACACTAGATTATAACAGCTTTAAAGTCATTTAAACTATTTGCCAGTCTGACAGTAAGCATGCATAAGGATACTTCACTTGAATGAAGATTGCTTAATTTGAGTTATGTGTTCTGAAGGGTTACTAGGATTTCTGCTGTGTTGAACTGCACTAGTTTTTTTACTCTGTTCTATGCTTTTCCAAGAAGGGAAGTCTCCCCCTTGTGGTAAAACGTTATTCATGATCCAAGAAAGGAACTTTACCTTAGTTAATAGTGACATTCAAATTCATTATATCAAAGTCAACATAAATACACTATTGAAAGAAAAGAAGCAACATAGACCCAGAAAAATGACTGGAGTTTTAAAAAACCACTGTATCTGGTTTACTGAAAGGATAGGCAAAAGAATAATAATAGATAATTTACAGGTTGAAAAGGACTTTTCATCCAGTATGATGCCAGAGTGTTTTATAATGTATATATAAGTATTAGTTAGGATTACCATCTCTGGAAATACAGCCACTGCTGGGGTGGAACATAGTTGGTGTTTTACAGTGCACAGCAACAGCACACTACAGTTTAAGACAGGAAGTGAAGATTATTAGAACCCACTGAATTGCAGGGGGAATTTCAGGATCCATAGCAGACCTTTATTAAAGTTGTTCATGATTTTCTGAATAGGAATGAAAATGGAAATAGGTAATGATCCAGTGATACCAAAATGTGGATTGCCTATTAGGTGCATTCTGTAGAATGAGTTGTTCAAGATAGGGGAAACCTATGGGTCTGGGTCACAGAGATCCATTTTTCAGATATGAAATTTACTTGATCTTAAAACTTGTCTAGACTACACTTTGATTTTAAAATTTACCAAAGAGATTAATTGAGAATGATACAACCATTCTCTATCTTTCTTGATGGAATAATGTATCACAGGATGATTAGATGTAAATGTTAATGTTCACTTTCAAATTTTAAAAGTTTAGGATTTAAGGGGTGTTTTTGTCTTGATTACATTCAAAGACTTGTATGTCTCTCCGTTGGAGAAAATCCCCTGTTCAGAAAGGACTCATGATAGTTTGCTGGCCTCAGAAAGGCCGTGAACCATATTTGATAGCGTTCCCCTGGAAAAAGTGAAAAGATCTACTGCAAATTGAGTTTTTGAAGTAATAACCACCATTATCATTCCCTTGTAAACAATACTTTGGAGATGGCATGTTCACTTCCCTTACTTATGTGTCCAGAAAACAAAACCTGCTTAAATACATAAGAGTTATTGGGAAGAAAAATAGCTATTAGTATTATAGGAATTGTGATTTGTTATTTAAACTTCAGTGAATCTTCTAAATTTATACCTTTAGAAAAAAATGTAGTAAAGAATAGAGAAATTAGTGAATATTGTTTTTACTAGCTTGTGTTGTGAGGTTGTTAACTAAATAGAACTTGATTATACTTTTGGATTGCAATACATAGATCTAAAATTTAAGCAAAGCTGTAAAATTCGCCTTCAGTATTCGTATCTATTATTATATTAGCTGTATATCTATTTGCATATACAAAAATCCTAATTTGAGTGCATTCAACAATATTTTCACATATCAATCAGGTCACAGCACATGCATGTGTGCTTTTATAATGACATGGCTGTCACTTTGTAAGAACGTTGGTATAAATCTGATTGTAATTTGCACTATTCTTTCTTTAAGCCCTGCGAGCAGGGACGTCATCTGAAGAGAATCCATTGGGTGGCTAATATTGGCTCTGCCCTTAAGTTTCTAGAAGGAAGGCGGGTAAGTTTAATTAACATTCTGTCAGCACCATTTTGTTTTCCTCAGTTGTTCTTTCCTGAAGTCCATATTCTATCTTCACCTAATGGCTGTAATCTTGAAGCGTCTGAGCTACACAGAATCCTAAGTATCTATGTGCTGTACAGAGATATGCTTATAAACGTATGACAGAAAGAAATCCGAATATCAACTTCCAAGATATGATATTTTTGGTGCAACTTTTCTTTTTTGGACATTGAACAACTATTAATGGACTCCTCAATTATTATGTGCTCTTCAGTTAATTTTCTTAGATCCCGTTATGAATAAAAAGCTGCCCTACCTGTTGATACATTTGAGGTAAGCAGCTCATCTGCAATTAGAACACATCCCCAAACTTAATTAAATGATATTTGCAAAAATAAATTCCCGAAAAGAATAGATGTGAGAACTTGAAAACATTCTGGTCATTATTTCCCTAACTGGCATTCAGGCCAAGATCCTGCCTGATTCTGGAGAAACCGAACTGTTGCCATTTTAGTGCCAGAAATGAAACAAAACACAATAAATAAAATTCAGAATGTTCTTGGTATGAATGCCAAATAAAGTAATCCTACTTCTGCATGTATTCCTGGGTCTCCTCCTCCTGCTGTCTTTTGACTTACGTTTATCTTTTTTTATTAGCTTAGATGTCTTTAGTTCCTTTTTACATTTGGCTTTTTTTAAAATTTCTGCAACACCAGATTGCATCTGATAGCATAGTGATAAGAGAGATTAAACCTATGAACCAACAGCCATCAGTGATTTTTGGCACATTTTGCTTCCATCTCACACTATGATATCTCTGACCTAATTACTTTACTTTTCTGCCACACAAGAGACTGTCATAGCAGCTCCCTGTAGAAATAAATCCACCTCAGGTTGTTGGGGTTTTTTTGGCTGAGTCATGGGTGGGAAAGGTAGATTTCAAGAAAAGACAAAAGTATTCCCAAAACAAAATTTTGCTTCGGCTGACCTAGTGAAGTTTGTTAATACAAACTGAGCTACAGCAGCCGTTCACCCTGAGAACTTTGTGCTCAAATGCAGTGAGGGCTGCCTTGCCTGCTCAGACTGGTGGTGCCAAAAAAAAATGACTAGGACCAGGGAAAGAGGGAACCCGGGGTGCAAAAAGAAAGACATACCTATTTTCCTCCTCTCAGAGAGGCCTGCGTAATCTTTAGTAGAGGCCACATTACATAACCTAAAGCAATCTCATGTGATTTCCACTCTTTCATCAAAAAACTCTCCTTCTGTATAGAAGGAATGCTGGACCATCTATTGAAGGAGCCCCGGGATCCATCTTACGCTCTGTTGTTGAATGTTGTCTTTGGTCTCGGTTGGGGTAGCGAAGCTTTTGTCAGATAAGTTTTATGAATTTATCCAGTGATTCTACAAATACTACAGGGATGTCTTTAAAAATGAAGCTAATATTTTATATTCCTGTGATAAGGCTGGGACTAGGGATTCAATCAAAGTTCCCTTTGAGCTACAGCATTGCTTCCCATTTTCATATATTCGGAGGTAGAATTGAGTGAGTCATGTGCTGCATTGTGCAAAAATCTGAAAACTAATTGGCACTAACCTAATATCTTTTTGGACAAAACTGGGTTTTGCCGTGGACCTGGAAGATTTCCTTTCTAATTCCTCAATCAACTTTAATAGGGTACAAGCCAAAGAAAATACAGTACTTGAAGGGATATGTTCATATGAGCAGTTGCCTAATCAAAAGCTTTTTTGAGAGCCCTGCCAATCTTTTTATCTGTGGGATCTGTTAGGAAAGCTTCACTTTCTAGAGGAAATGAAGATTTGTTGGGGCTTGAGGCAGCTTTGGGGGATGAGCCCCCAAATATATATTTTTTGAGCTAGGCTATATACAGTAACTTTTCCTTGTTAACCAGTAGAAGAAATACAGAATCCTAGTTTCCCCAGGAGACTTATACCAGATTTTTGTGGAGTGGATTGTCAAAATATCTTGTGGGGAATTCTCCTCTAGGGCTCTTTTCAGGGTTTCTGTGGGATTTTAAGAGAGGAGGGAGTTAGCTGTACAACCCTACATGAAAGTTTTGCCAAACAAACCTTGATCCTTTGCTTTAAATGTTATAGCACAAGGGTGGGCAAACTTTTTGGCCCCAGGGCCACATCTGGGAATGTAAATTGTATGGCAGGTCGTGAATGTTCACAAAATTGGGGTTGGGGTGCAGGAAGTGATGCAAGCTCCAGTTGGGGTGTGGGCTCTGGGGGTTTGGAGTGCAGGAGGGTGCTCTGGGCTGGGATGGAGAGGTTCGGCGGGGAGGTGGATCAGGGCTGGGGCAGTGGGTTGGGGCATGGGGAGAGGCTCAGGGGTGCAGGCTCCTGGCGGCACTTACCTCAAGTGGCTCCCAGAAGCAGCAGCATGTCCCTTTTCCGGCTCCTAGGTGGAGGCGTGGCCAGGCAGCTCTGCATGCTGCCACGTCTGCTGGCATCGCCCCTGCAGCTCCCATTGGAGTGCCAGAGGGGGCCATTGGAGCGCATACGAGCTGGAGGGGGGCCATGTCATGGCTTCTGGGAGCCATGTGGAGTGGCCCCTGACCCTGCTCCCTGGCTGCAGCGCCAGAGCAGAGCCATGTGGCTGCTACTGGGAGCCACATGGAGCAGCTCCCGACCCTGCTCCCTGGTTAGAGCACCGGAGTGGGGCAAGCCCCAGACCCTGTTCCTCAACAGGAGCTCGAGGGCCAGCTTAAAATGGCTGGTGGGATGTATTTGGCCCACAGGCTGTAGTTTGCCACCCCTGTTATAGAAGCTTCTGTGACTCCTCTGTTGCTGGGTCAAAGGACATCTCTTTTCTCCATATGGTTAAAGGTCACATGAAATTAGTCTCCTGCCCTCTTAGTGCCAACCAACATTTGAAGGTTCTTCCACCGACTTCCACCCTCATCCCCATCTTCCTCTCACAAACATACCTGCATAACAAGGACACCTTGGGAGTTCTTGGTCAGAGATAACACAGTGACTGGGAGCACCCAAGGAGTGTTTTAAAAGTTATTGGTGGTGACTGGCAGTACTAATGCTTTTTACAGAAAAAAGGAGGATCTGTCTGCCTGAGGATACAGAACATTGACATTAAATTAATTCATTTATTCATTAATATATTTTGGAAGTGCATGGCAGAGCTGAAATTCAGCCAGAACTGTCTGGAGCGGAGATCCGGTAAATATTTTTAACCCCCCTGGAGTTTTCATAACATGTTGGAGGGTGCGATGTAGGGGGCTCCGGGAAATACTCTTTGAGAATTTAAGCCCAGGTGCATAGATATTTGGTTCTTTAAACAAAAGGAAGTTCTCCTGAATTTCTCAGCAGGATGATGTATTGGGAGGTGGTGCTTTATCTTAAGCTACACAGTTTTTCCAATTGTCTGTGTTTGTTTTTGAAAAATTTCAATAGAAACCTAATATATCAAAAATCCAATGTGAAAAAGAAGAAAAAAGTTGAAATTTACTAGTTTTACACAAATGTAACATTGACTTCAGAAAAGTTATTTATGATTTGCATCACTGTAACTGACAGAAGAATCAGATCCACTATGTATTTTTCTTTGCTTTTTAATGCTAATTCTGTGGATATTCTCTCTTTTTCTGTTTCATGGTTTTCTGTTTTGCTGTTACATTTTCTTTGATTCTACAGTCTATTTTATATTCAACCTCTTCTTTACTGAGTTTTGTCTTTTGAGGTTATTTTTGGTGAGCATGTGTCTAGTGGTTAGTGTAGGACCCTGAGGCCATGTCTACACTTACCGGTAGAACAGCACTGCTGCAATCGATGCAACAGGTGTCAATTTAGCAGGTCTGATGAAGATCTGCTAAGTCTATGGGAGAACACTCTCCCATCGATTTGTGTACTTCACCTCCCCAAGAAGAGTAAGGGAAGTCGATGGGAGAGCATCACCCGTCGACACAGCGCGATGTAGACACAATGGTATATCGACCTAAGCTATGTCGACTTCAGTTATGTTATTCGCATAACTTAAGTAGCATAACTTGGGTCAATTTATCATGGTAGTCTAGACCAGCCCTGAGTCGGATTCTGATCCTGGATTCTGTTCTTGTCTTTGTGATTGATTTACTGCATGACTTTGGAAAGTCATTCATTCTTCTCTGTGCATCCATTTACCTATTTTAAAAGATGCATAATAATGCCAACTGCACTAGGTATATAGTTAATCTTAATGTTGTTAAAGTCCTTTACAACGCTTGGATGAAAAGATCTCTCCTAGACACACATCTCATCTTTTCTTTTCAACGTCTGTTTATTCTTTTCTGGCTCCCCATTTATTTCCTGTTTCCTTCTTCTCTCTTTCCCTGATCATCTTCACACAAAATATGGCAAGAACAGCTTGTTCATAGCTAAACGAGTAACTTGAGATAACAGCAAGTGAGTACAAGAATGGAATACTGTGGATTCTATGCATTGCATTGCTGATTAGTCTTGTTATAGCAGTGCTTTCTTTACATTCCAGAATTTAATTACCAGTAAAAGGAATTAATGTATCACATTAAGCTGATTTTATATATCACTGTTTCCCCTTTGCTTTTCATGCTAGTCCATGTACAGAGGATCACCGGTTGGTACAAAGATTTTCTGGAATTTTTAACCCTATAACAAACTTGCATAAGTACAAAAAGTATAAATTAAGTGTTATATTTTTTCCATTTGAAGTTGAATATATTAATGGAACAATCCAGTATTGGCCAAGGTGGTAGTTTAGATTAGTTTTTATATGTAATTTCTATGATTTTATGATATATCATGTTTAATCACAAACTGAAAAATATATTCATTTTGTTATACTTCTGTTTGTTATCTTGCTCCATTTTAAGGCATTACTGTAGCTGTGCAATATATTAACTGAAGTTCTGGTCACTGCACTGAATTTTTGAAGAAAAAAACTATTTTTGCATAAATTTGTTACACACCAAACCCATTCAGAATCCAGAATTGTTACTCTCTCCTGCATTTGCTTTATAATGTGTATTTTCTTTTCTAAACAGATTAAGCTAGTCAACATCAATTCAACTGATATTGCCGATGGTAGGCCTTCTATTGTACTTGGCTTGATGTGGACCATAATTTTATATTTCCAGGTATTGTATTTTCTACATTTGACTATTATTTTTTGAAGTAATGGGCCAGATCCTCACCTGACATAAGTTGGTGTAGCTCCAATGACTTCATTAAAGCTATGGCAGTTTACACCACCTGAGGATCTCGCCCAATGTATGTTTGAGGATGGGACTATTCACTATGTATAAAGTTAAACGTGTGTGTAAGTTTTTACAGGATTGAGGCTCAGGAATGTACCTTTAAAATGATGCCAAGTGATTATTGGCATACACTCCCACTTCTTTTCCTGAAGAAAGCAAGCTATATATATATAGTATAGTATATATATAGTTTGCTTTCTTCAGGAAAAGAAGTGGGAGTGTATGTGTGTGTATGTATATATACATACATATAACCAAGTAAATAAAAAAGGACTAGTTGTAAACAAGCACCATCAATCACTGTAAGCCTTATTTATACTAACAGAGCCTGCTAGCGAATGTACCAAGTTTTCAAGTCCAGCACATTCAATATGTAAACACAGTTTACTATTTAATGGCTGAAGTCTGGCCTCACATATACGTGTGTGACATTTGCTTATTTCATTGGGAGCTGCAGCTACTTTCAAGGACAAAGTTTGATCCTGTGTGTAATGAGGCACTCACCTTCTGAGCACTTTCTTGTAGCTGGGAGTGGTACTGCATGCCTTTTCCTGCTCCTGGCACCCCCTGTAGGTTGCTGGCTGACTTTTTAGGATCTTCTGTGGCTTGGCCCTTTGACTGAGTCACAAAGTCCAAATGAATCCCTACCACAATAGTAAAGAGCTACTAAATGAACAGTCCTATTAAGTCCCTGGCTCTGGTCTCTTTAAATTCAGCCCTTTGTTCAGGCTTTAAAATAAGCCCTGCCCCCTTCTTGTGGTTGATGCTATTGTGGCCAGTGGGGGAGCCTGGGTTACACTGCTCTGAGTTACAATCTAGTAATCCTGTATACAGCAGCCATGTATGGCTTGATTTCAGTTCATTGCTGCTTCTTCCTTGGCCCTCTCCCTACCTGATCCATGTTAGCTTATCTTAGGGTAAGGTTCTTAGACCCTCCCTCTCCCTGCAAACCCAGATAAAGCAAATGCAGCCAGAAACAAACTCTGGTTCTTTTTCAAGGAGTGTCCCTCTGGGTGCTCCACTTTAGGTGTCTTGGCGCCCTGCGCTTGCAATCGGAGATTTGTAATAGCAGTGCCCCGGTTTTCTGAGCGGCCACTTAGCATGCACAGCCAACCATCCCTCAGTTCCTTCTCTATTGCCTTTGGCTTGAGTTGGACCGCCAGCAGCGCCTCTCTCAAATCATAAATAGCTACCCTTTCCTTTCATTTTCTGTATAGTTTCTTTCTTTCACCTCGCCTCCAGCAGGCCCAACTTTGAATAACAACAGCTAAGTGCGGGACTCATCTCCTTCCCTCAGGCATGCCTGGCTCTCCTGGTTTCAAACGCTGCCTAACCTGCAGACTCTCCATTCCTGTATTGGACGGCCATGCTCAGTGTGTCCGCTGCCTCGGAGAGACACATATTGCCTAGAAGTGTCCGCATTGTAAAAAATGAACTGCTAGGACACAAAAGGCGAGGGATCTTCAACTTAAACTATTAAGGATGGAAAAATCCCTCAGACCAGCCTCCAACACTGAGACCAGAATGCATTCGGGCCAATGATCACCATCGGTAGCCTCTGACAGGGGTTCTATCTCTAAGCCTGTTACCAAGGAGCCTGCTTTCAAAAAGGATGCAAAAAAGCGGACCCATACATCCCCACAGAGAGATTCGCCCAAAAGAATGTGATCTCCAGGTGGAAAATCTGCCCTGGTATCAACAGCACCGAAACTGTCGGACTGCGAGGCACCGGGAATGTTCGGTAGGGAGACATCCCGTGGCGCTAAAGACCCAGCACAGGTAAGCTCTCTCTCAGGTGTGCGCCATAAGAATAAAACATCTACCTTGGCATCGGCGGAGCCAAGGAAATCCTCGGCACCAAGTACTGCAATGAGGTCACCCTCGGTACCCACGCAGCATAGCAAGTCTGCAGTACTAACAGTTCTGATATCAACAGCAAGTTAGAGTGTACTCCCATCCCCGACACCGAGCTTCCCAGTACCATGCCAGTTCAGCAGGCACACGGACCTTCTAGTCACCTCCATGCTGGGGACTCCCTTGTTCAGCACCAATGGTACCCCAGTTAGACTAGCACCGAGCCGAATAGGCACTCCTAGTCGATTTGCACCTCCACTATCTAGTGATGAGGATGAAGAGGATGAATCAGGTCTTTATACCCCCTTGTCATTCCTCCCCGAAACCGGGACCCTCTCACCAACAACCATCTATGCAAGGGCAAAGCTATCAGGCACAACCATGGATGCCACTGTCCGTTGTTATGCCACCCAATTGGCCATATTGGGACTCATGGGCAATCTACAGAGCCCAGAATCTTAAACCCCCCAACCTACAAGCATCAAGGCCACCTGGTCCCCTTCACCCACGAATGCACCACCATCAGAGGCCCAGGAGGAAGAGGGAGAGGAGCCAGAAGAGGCCCCTCAGGGCGGCACACTGCCACCCACAAATATTTCATCCTCGTCTCCAGATGAAACAATTATGCCACCGCCTCCCACCACAGGAGATGACTTCAGGTCTCTCCAGGACTTATTCAAATGAGTTGCAGAATCCCTGGACATCTCTCTAGCAGAGCTGCCAGAGACCCAGCAAAACTTACTGACATCCTGCAGGCATCCCCATCAGCAAAGATAGCTCTGCTCATCAATGCTGCTATAATGGAACCTTCAAAGATAATATGGCAGACACCTGCCACTGTCCCACCCTCCTGTAAATGCTCAGACATAAAATATTATGTACCAGCGAAAGGGGCTGAGTTCTTATTTACTCACCCAGCTCCAGATTCACTGGTCGTAGAGGCAGTAAACCAAAGGGGAAAACAGCACTAGCCAAAAACTACCCAGTATGACAAAGACTGGAAAAGGCTTGACCTCTCTAGATGCAAAGCCTGTTCCTCGGCCTCACTGCAATTTCGCATAGCAAACTACTCGGCTCTGTTGGTGAAATACACTTACAACTTGTTTAATAAAATGACATCTTTTATGAACAAATGCCGGAGGAATAAAAAAAAAATACAAAGCTAACAGTGTGGCTCCTTAATTGCCAAAACAGCTCTACAAAACAGGACTCCCTTCATTCTGCTGACATGGCAGCTTGTTATATCGCCACGTCTGTGGTCATGCATCGAGCATCAAGGCTCCACCTGTCTGGATTCCTTATGGAAGTACAAGCCACAGTTGAGGACCTTCCCTTTGAGGGATAAAAACTATTTGCAGAAATCACAGATGCATCTCTACATACCTTAAAGGACTTGAAAACCACCTTGAAAAACTTAGATATTTACATCCCCCCCAAACAAGAAGAAACAGGGCAGATTCTACACTAAAAGATTATGCCCTACTCTGTACACTCACCCCCAGAGACATTATGATCAACACCGCAAACAAAAATAATCGAGGCTCAGGCAGAACCAAGATCAACCCGCCACGTCTCAAGCTTCAACATCATGTCAATTGTTTGGAAATATCAGTCGAGGGCTCGAGACTTCTGTGTTCTCCCATCCTGGAATATCAGATGACCTCCAGTCCATTTGCAGACCGTGTACTACCACACTACCTAGTCTGGAACAACATCACTACAGACAAATGGGTTCTGGTAATTATCCAGAAGGGTAACTTTATCCCATTTACTTCTACTCCCCCTACCCACCCACCTTCCCCATCCCTCTTCAGGGACCCCTCTCACACACCCCTGTTACAGCAGGAAATAAATCACCTCCTGCAACTAGGAGCCGTGGAACGAGTACAGTCTCAGCACAGGGGAAGAGGGTTTTATTCCCGTTATTTTCTCACTCAGAAAAAGAACAGTGGATGGAGACCCATTCTGGACTTACGCAAACTCAACAGGTTTGTGAGGATTCAGCGTTTCAGAATGGTAACCTTGGCAACCATAATTGCGGCATTAGAGAAAAGAGATTGTCTCTTGTCCCTCGACCTACAAGATGCTTACTTTCACGTCACCATTCATCCAGCGCACAGAAGATTCCTGCGCTTCACACTAGGCCATCAACATTACCAATACAAAGTGCTACCCTTTGGATTATTGACAGCCCCAAGGGTATTCTCCAAAGTCTTAGCCATTGCTGCAGCTCACCTCTGCATGTAAGGGGTAATGATCTTCCTATACTTGGATGACTGCCTCATAAGAGCATCAACACAACAGCCAGGAACTGAGCTGCTCGGGCCAGGCAGCTTCTTTTGTCTAGGCCAGCGGGGCCCTGATTGGCTGTGCTAGCCCCTCTATCCCTTGGAGGGCCACATCTCTCTAGCTTTCAAAATGACTACTCCAGAGAATCCTCTCTAGGCAAGCTTGAAGAACCCACATTAGCTGCTTTTTTCCTTTCAGCACACTGCTTCTTGGGGCAGGGTATGATAGGACCATGGGGCCTCCAGCAGGGAACTGCAAAAGCCGAATACACCCTGCAGCACTGTGGGTGGTAGAGTGGAAATCATTAATGCTCCCCAGGGGTCAAAATTGGAAAAAAGATGGTGTTACTCTTCAGACTCTGCCCCTCTGAGCTGACAGAATGAGACACTGCTCACAAAGGGATGATGGTGTGTCCTTTTTGGCTCCACAGGGCTCCTTGAGTTTGGCTTCCCCTTGGTATAGCTTCAGCTGGCCCATGGGCCTTGCTAGGCTTCTTGGGCTTGGCTCCTTCTTGACCAGGGGGAAAAATAAAGTGGTGGTATCTCCCATATGTGGCACCAAAATTACTACAGTAAATTGTGCAGATCTGAGATTCTCCCTCTCGTTTCTTACATGAGGAACGCAATAATTAACCATGTTGACATTTAAATTATCATCACTGGGCAACTGAGTTAATGTCTCACTGAGATGAGTGGGGCACTTCTCACCCGGCAGAGCTGTTATTCCAAGCTGTCTCTAAAGCAACCTTTGCACCAGAGAAGTGCTGGTACAGGGTATGGGCATGTAGCAGCTGTTGCCAATCCCTGATACTCTCTAGGAGAGCCTGATTCTTTAAGGTACTGAGCTGTTCTGTAATGAGCAGTGTAAACTCTCTGAATCTTTGTTTTTCAAGTAGGCAAATATGTGCCAACTATAAATATATGTATAAAAAACTATTTCCTATTAAAACCAAGTTGTGAATGTAATGCTGTTAAAAGTGTGGCACTAATGGTTTTCATTTGAGCTAAGCATGGGGCATATAAGTGCTCTGCGAATTCCCTCACCGGTATTTGCTGATGTACACCCCTGTACTATTCCATTGCAAGGCCTCTCCTAACTAGAGACATCCAGTCATTCAGAATCAAGCCATAACAATGGATTAGTTTGGGGATGAAAATGAAACTACTACACTGAGTTCATCAGAGTACTTTAACTATTTTGAAGAGGTCATGCAAAGAGGACCGAGGCCTTGTTAACTTCCCCAGCTGCCACCAAATGCCCTCTTCTTGGCCATTGTTCGTTAAACATAGCCTATTTGGAAAGGTCGCTTTCAAGTGTTCACTCTGATTCAAATTCACCAATGGCATCAGGAGATGCAGCTCTGTTTAAGTTGATGGAATTGTCTTTTCCTGTTAATGTCCTGTTCATTATGATTAAAATAAATATCAGTATTACAATAAACTGATGTCATTCTAAACACAGATTGAAGAGCTGACAAGCAACCTTCCACAGCTGCAGTCATTGTCTAGCAGTACATCTTCTGTGGACAGTGTCGTCAGCTCTGAAGCTGCAAGTCCACCAACAAAACGGAAGGTAGTACTCAAAGTTCAAGGAAACGCTAAGAAGGCTTTGTTAAAGTGGGTGCAGTACACAGCAGCAAAGTAAGTTAAACTCATGAATTAATTTAGATCGTAATCTTTTTACGTAGGACTGGAGTTCTTTTTCTGTGTTTTTACAGTGCCCAGCACAATGTGTTCCTGGCTCATGACTGGGGCTCCTCGGTGTTACTATAATACAAATAATAATAATGAATAATAATTTAGATTACGTTTGCAAAGCAATCCCATTTTATGGTATATGAAGCAGAATTATCCCTGAGACAGTGAAAAACTGGAAGGAGAGTTGGATGTTGTCTGAATGGCACAGTGTTGGCTCTTGCTGCCAAAACCTTTGATACAACGTTTGCCCCATATTGAAAGGGCACTCTTTACAGACTGCTTTTCTGTCATTTCTGTCTCAGTGAGTGAGTACAATTGTACTTGAGTGCGAGTTGTTGAAAATTCTGACTATCATGCTTTAATCATTGATACTCACAGTTACATATTATTATAAAAATTGCATTAATTTTCATTTCCTATTAAACTAAATTGGTTCAGAGGTTTAACAGGGCAGCCTCTTGTTGGCTTCAAAACATTTATCTTCATTTGGTACAATTCTCCTATGTTTGCCGATTCCAAAGAGGGCATAAAACAAAAAGTAAATTATATCAAAGAGACAGTAGTGATCTGATTACTTCCACAATAAGAAAAATAAAAAGACAGATCCTTCACCCAAAAGCCATAAAAGAATAAACTGTATTTAATTGTTCAAATAAAACAAATAATTATCTGAACATACAGACATCCACAAAAATATCCAGGGAGAACAACCAGCACAGAGAAATAGAATGGAGCCCCAGAGAGAGTAAATATGATCAGAATGTCATAGAACCCTATGTCCGGGTCTCTATAACACCAGAGCAGTCAGTATAAGGCAATTTACAATACAATGCAATCTACTTTGGCATACCATTCTTCCTACAAAATTGTTTGCAGTGAGAGACAGACTACTGAAAGCCGATAGCAGCACCATCCAGACAGGTGGCAAGTGAAAAATTCTAGTGATGGGTGAATACAGCAACCAAATTGACCCAAACATGGGGAGCGGAAGGAGCATCATGGTCCCCATCCCTCTATACAAACTCACAGAGTGGAATGGCTGCACTGCAGGAGCAGGCTGTGCCGTCTGAAAGCATGGGGTACCCTGAACAGCCCTCAGGAACTGATCCAAAGCCCACTGAAGGGATTGGGAATCTTTCCAAGGATTTCAGTGGGCTTTGGATCAGGCTTTGGATCAGAGAAAGACACTGCCTCCATGAAAAACAAACCTCTCTAAGCTACCCCTGCGACTCCGCACTACCCCAAGAAAGGGCAAGCACCTGAAGGCCACAAGATGGCCTCACTGGAAGTTTGCCTGAATAAGGACTGTATAAAAAGTGGGATAAGGACTTCAGTATCTGGACATGAACATAGTTTTCAGAATTACTTTGAAAAATTAAAGTATTACCCATTGCTGATTATTTTCTCTTTAGTGCTAATCACTTAGGCCTGGTCTACTCTGAGGAGGGGTTGATCTAAGTTACGTAACTTCAGCTATGTGAATAACGTAGCTGAAGTCGACGTACTTAGATCTACTCACCGCGGTGTCTTCACTGTGGTAAGTCGACAGCTGATGCTCCCCCTTCAACTCCGCCTACCCTTTTCAGTCTGGTAGAGTATCAGAGTCAATGGGAGAGCGCTCGGCGGTCGATTTATCGCATCTAGACTAGATGCGATAAATCGACCCCTGCTGGATCAGTCGCTGCCCGTCAATCCAGCACATAATGTAGACATGCCCTTGGATTCCCTCTTGCATCATTGTGTGAGTTTCACAGTGGCAGTGTAGGCGGATTGGATGTTGTGTGAGGACATTATCACTCATTCATGGAACAAGAACTGTAAGAAAGTACTCCACATTACCTTTTTGGACTGAACCACAATGGCATTACTTCCTAGGATGTTATTTTAAATGAGAAAATTTTATTGTAATCATTTACTTTAAAAATCCAGATGCAGATAATGAGGTAAGTATACTTATTGTGAAGGAAGACTGGAAGGGTTCAGTAAGGGGGGAGGGAATAGTGAGTAGTGTTTTATATAGCAACATACTTTGTAGTGTCTCACATACAAAAACAGAGTTGTAGTTCATTTGCTCATAACCCATGGGGCTTAATGTAACCAAACAGCTCACTGGAAACAGAAATTTTAGCTTGAGGCATATTGGAAAATGCACTCTTGGCCATTGATAGAAAACATAACCTTGTATCCCGTGTCTTCATATGACTAGACTGATACATTGTCTCTTTTTTTCTTTTTGTTAAATTTTAAGGCAGGCTGGAATTGAAGTCAAAGATTTTGGACGAAGTTGGAGGAGTGGTGTTGCCTTTCATTCAGTTATTCATGCTATTCGTCCAGAGCTAGTGGACATGGAGAAAGTGAAAGGAAGATCTAATAGGGAAAACCTAAATGAGGCCTTCACAATTGCAGAAACAGAACTAGGAATCCCAAGACTTCTTGATCCTGAAGGTACTTTACGTAAACTATACTGCATCAAATTTTGGACTAGGATAGGCTAATTTTTGTTTGGAAGTTTTTCAATGGTATGTAACATTTTTGCTGTGCAATTAAGAATTAATTTACTTTATATTCTGCACTCTTCCAGATGTGGATGTTGACAAGCCAGACGAAAAGTCTATCATGACCTATGTAGCACAGTTCCTGAAACAGTATCCCGATCTTCATAATACAACTGAAATGCAGGAGAATGATGTAGGTGTCCATTACATTTCCATTTTAATCAGTTGCTTATGCACATAATGGCCGTATTTTGACATCTATTTTCAAAACATATAGGTTATCTCTGTTTGTTTTTTTAAGGAGCAGCTGAGTGCAGAACCACCAGAGCTAGAAAGACCATTGTCCAGAAATGACTAGCTGACTATAAAAGAAGCCAGTGTTGTAAATGAACACTAGTAACAATTTTGAAGTGGGAGAGAATAGAATGATGATGGAAATAATGACCCTGCATATAACAGCAGAAGGCAGAGGGAGCAGGAGTAGCTCTGGTGAACAGTAGCAATATCATACCATGTCTACACCAGAGGGACTATAGTGGCATAGCTGTGGTGCCATAGGTATAATGGCATAATCCCATAGTGTAGACATTGCCTACGGTCACAGAAGGGATTTTTCCATTGCTATAGAAACACCACCTATCTGAGCGACAGTAGCTAGGTTGACAGAAGCATTCTTCCGTCAACCTAGCTGTGTCTTCACCAGAGATGAAGTTAGAATAGCTGTGGTGCTCAGGGGTATGGATTTTTCACCCCTGAGCACTGTAGCTATGTTGACCTAAATTTTGAGGCAGAGGCCAGGCCTGAGTAACCCTAGGAAATTGTAGGTGGCTTTCAAACATAATGTCAGTGAAAGTGGAATAATGTATTACCTGAAGGAATGAGTTATTTTTGCTATATTTCCACCACTGCTTTTTTTCATCAAGATCTCAAGTTTGAAAAATTGCTTATGTCCAAGCCTGCTCCGAATGCATCTTCTGGACTTGGGAGTTAGTTATGATGGCAAGAAGGTCTCCTTTCCATTGCACAGTCTGGCGTGATTTTTCACCTTAAAAAGGTGCTTTCAGTCAATGATTTTTCTTGTTATTGATTCAATTTTACACATGCTCTTTGGGACTGGCCTCCCTTCTAAATGGTAGTGCTCTGTGCAAGAGACCATGGCTTAGTTCTTAATCCTGATCATTTGCTCCTTGGGTTGTCAGAGGCTGGAAATACTGCAGAGACAATCTGCTCAGCCTCTGACAAAGGAGAAAAGTGGGAAGATGTATCCAACAGTTTTCAGCCACAGTTCCTATGGCTGATTATGGAGAGATATTGAGGAGCTCAGAATGGAGCATAATCTGATCTTCCTTGGCTAAACCACCAGTGACTGTGATGCATGAGTTGGAAAAGAAGGAAGATATTGATTTATCCTAGGGAGCTCCCTAATGGATCATCTGGAAGAACAAGAACAACATTATTATTCATTTGACATCAGTCATATGTCTGCCTGTCTGTCCGTCTGTCCAGAATCACCTCTTCTCATTGTGGGTTTCTCTTCTCTAAGAAAGATTTAGAGGTAGTTTGATATAACTAGCACTTCCCTGAACAGTAAAGGATAAATATTGCACTGCATAAATCATTGCTATGGATGCCTGTTATGATCTGTCAAGGCCTTTTAGCTTTACTCTCAAAGGAGTTTTTAAAAGATGCAGCTGAACTTTAATAGACATTTCCTGTAATCCTCTTTTGTTAAAATACAAGCATGGGAAATGAATTGGAAATTAGACTCTGGAAATTCTGAGTTATTAGCATCTGTTTTAAATTCCAGGAACATAGGGCCAGAAACATAGCCCATTCAAGTCCATGGAAGGGACTCCCTTGACTTCAATAGGGTTTGCACTGGAGCCATGGCTTGCTGTCTGGTTTCTGACCACTCCAGAGATACCACCCGGATTATATTAACCTGAGGAAAGCCTATATTTTTTACTGATGTCAGCTGGCAGGCTGTGGGCTTGTCCAAGAAAAATAAATGATAGAAGAAGTAGCACACCAACATTTTTAATTTTAGCTATCATTAATCTTATATTATTACTTCCAAGAAATCTTAATTCCCTTGATGAAGAACTCACCAGCTGCCCTTTTTCACATCACCAATGGATTGTTTAACGTGGAACTGATTGCTGCAGAAGCTTTTTGAGAAAGCCGAATATCAACAGACTGGCAATGCTTTGGTAGAGTCTGGCTTCGATATACAGTCTCTGGAGTTGTCTTCTTGATTTATTGGTTTGAGAGCCTTCACTTGGCAACCTCCACACTTGTATTATTATTTCAGTCATTTTGCTTTGATATCTGGGGGAGGACAGCTGAATTTGTAAGGCAATGCCATTTCTGCTACACAGAACAGCAAATATATAACCAGAGACTGATCTCATGAACTGCTGAATCTGAACATACACAGTCTCTATTTTACCAGAGCTTAGAGAGGCCAATTGTGGTAAAAAAATGATTGCTTAAAATAAACATAATGCAGCCACCATTTTTTTTGTTTTTTGGTATGTAGTATTATGGAGGCGAGAAACTAAGAGTGGAGATACAGGGTTTATGTAGTATTTTGGACCAATAATTGGGCTGTGCTATTGCAATGTAGAAAAAATTTCCAGTTCCAGAAAAAGGAGACTGAGTGTAAAACAGCAAATGTGTCAGGTCACTGTAGGAAAACACAATAAATTAAGCATGTAAAAGTCATTCTGTGCTGTTTTTGTGATGCAATCACTACAGGCATCCAGTGTTTTACCCTTTATAGCAGCTTTAGACCTTGACCTCACAATGTCACTCTCTTTCAAAGAAGGTCATTTCTGTTTCTTTAAATGAGTGACTTTTTTAATGTACTTCTTCTCTCTGTACTTCTTTGTATCTGCTCTGCTTTTTGGTTTGGTTCGGTTTTATTGGCTATCCATTGTTTCTTCATACTGCCAGGACACACTTCAGGCAATCCCAACTTTTTCCATTATTATTCCTAAATTAAAGGTAAGGTTTAAACACTCTGGAATAAGAACGTATCCCTCAACTGAGTGTTACTGCTTGCTACTTTTTCACACCAGTTACTCCTATAAACTTTTTCACTGACACTTAATTTAGTAAATAATTCTATAGTGATATGGTAGAAAAGCAGAACAACTTATATGTAGGGTATCTCAGCCATGCTTCATTATGGTTTTGTTAAATCTAAGTCTATATATAGAAAGACAGGGTTGGATAGATAAATGAAAAGTATCTATCTATCTATCTATCTATCTATCTATCTATCTATTTGTAGATAGATAGAGTTTAGCATGCACCATGACCCCCTTCTGACAACATAAGAATGGCCATACTGGGTCAGACCAAAGGTCCATCTAGCCCAGTATCCTGTCTTCCGACAGTGGTCAATGCTAGGTGCTTCATAGGGAATGAATAGAACAGGTAATCATCAGGTGATCCATCCCCCTGTCGCCAATTCCCACCTTTGGCAAACAGAGGCGTGGGACACCATCCCTGCCTATTCTGGTTTATAGCCATTGATGGACCTGTCCTCCATGAATTACTACACGACTCTGGGTGTGGGGAAAAGGGAGGGGAGAGGGGTCTGGAGTCCGAGCCCTGCTGCCGCCAGGTGCGGGTGGAGTTCAGGCCCACAGTTTGAAAACCTCTGGGTAGCTATTAGGTTGTTTCACGTAGCTGTGGTATATATTATATGTGTTTGAAAGAGAAAATATATGCATAACAATGTGAGGTTTGATGAAGCTTTTATTACCATATGTCTGTGATGATTTTGAGGGTGCCATTTTCAAAGGTGCCTAGCAGTTGGGTGTCCAGTGACGCAGGCTGCAAAAACAGAGTGGTAAAATAGGAGCATGGCTAAAAGTTTAAGAAATTAACAAACGATTATTCCTAAGCAAAAACATTCTGGGCCAAATTCATCATTTGTGTAAGTAAATACAAATCCATTGACTTTAGGTTGATTTTACAGCATAGCTGAATTTGATCCCTTCTCTATAATGGGGCCATGTCTATCAACATGAATAATTTGTTTTATACAGTGTGGTAAATTGGAGAATTGGTCTGAAATTCAATAAAGACAAATGCAAAGTACTATACTTAGGAAGAAAAAAATCAAATGAACAAATACAAAGTGGAGAATAACTGGCTGGGCATTAGTAATGTTGAAAAAAATCTGGGGGTTATGGTGGATAACAAATTGAATCTGAGTCAACAATGTGATGCAGTTGCAAAAAAGGCAGATATACCAGGGTGTGTTAATAGAGTATTGTATATAAGGCATAGGAGGTAATTGTCCTCCTCTACTTGGCATTGGTGAGGAGGCCCCAGCTTGAGTAGTGTGTCCAGTTTTAGGTGCCACACTTTAAGAAAAATGTGGACAAATTGGAGCAAGTCCAGAAAAGAGTAACAAAAATGCTAAAAAGAAATATGAGCTATGAGGAAAGGTTAAAAATATTGGATACGGTTAGTCTTGAGAAAAGAAGACTGAAGCAGGACCTGATGACACTCTTCAAATATGCGAGGGATAATTAAGTACGGGAACAGGTTACCAAGGGAGGTTGTGGAATCCCTGTCATTGGAGTTTTTTAATAGTAGATTAGACAAACATCTGTCCTGGATGGTCTGTGTATGCTTAGACTTGCCTCAGCATGCGGGTGGCTAGATGGTCTCTTGAGTCCCTTCTACTCCTACATTTCTATGGTTTCTATGAAATACGGTATTGGAATTTACAGATATAGGATGAAATTTTGGCTTCATTGAAATCAGTTGCAGAACTTCCATTTATTTCAGTGGATCAGGAATTTCACCCAGAGGTTGTGTGCCACTATACAATGTGCTATATGGAAGTAAAGAGCTAAACTTCAGGGCTTAAATCCTGGCCTTATGGCAAGACTCCCACTGACTGCAGGGGAGGTAGTGTTTCTTCTCATATTCATAAGTGAGCATATCATTTCTGTGTTACACACAAGATCACATAAAAGTTGTCTCACCTATTGAGTATCTCCCACCCATTGGTATTTATACGTCAGATACAGAATGTATGGAAGTCCAGTTGAGGAATAACACAAAACCTTGATGCCTGTCACTCTTTTAGAATTGTGATGTCTTAAAAATCAATCTTACTGCATATAGAAGTAGCTCCTTTTTTTTCTTTGCTGTTAGATGACAAGATTGTACACATTGTTTAGCAGTCTTCAAAGGACATTATGGAAGGATTTATTTTAACTGTTAAGTCTACTTTCAGCTAACGTAGACATGTTCTTGCGGCTGCTGATTCTGTGTTTCAAAGAATCTTGGGCCTGATTCCCCCACATGGCTTTGTGGCTTATATAGTCAGTCACCAAGTCAGAATGGTAGTGTTTTACATCCATTTTAGATTTGTCTCTATAAACACTTAGTATGCTGCAAGCTGGGGTACAAATCACTAGCCTGCTGTGCACTAAGTTGCTGTGTGGACCTTGCTATCGTGCACTAGAAGTTCCGTAGTGCTCTTTGACCCACTGCTGTAGATCAGAGCACACGATGGAGCTTTTCAGTGTGTGTGCGGTAGCAGGGATACATAGCTGTTTAGTGCGCAGCAGGCTAGAGCGCTATAGATTTATACCCCAGTTTTCCCATGTACTGCCAGACCATGTAGACAAGCCCTTTGTACATACTTTGCACAGGTATAAATAATTCCACAAGATGCATGCAAAGTTAATGTAATCTGGCTGCAGCTATCCTGCTGAGAACTCCCCTGGAAGGGAATTCTCATCAGGCATATAGCCAGTGGAAATGGCTCCTGTGCCAGATTTGCCTATCCTGCCATCTCAGCACTGAGGGATTGGGTTGCTCCATTCCCATACAGCAATTCTCAGCTGATGGATGGTCCAAAGAGACCATAGCTAATGGTTATAAAATAATAGCCTCCCCAGGGTTGCCCTAATATACTTCTGGGCTGAGGGCAGCTTGAGAATTAGAGAGCTATTACTGACTCCGTGACAACCCTCTGTAAGGAGAGGATTTTGGTAAAGAGGGAACCTTAAATATTTAAGTTTAAAATGACTGTTCTTTAGTACATTTCAGTTGCTTTAAAAACGTATAGGTATTTCCTCTACAGTTTTGTAAGCATGAATCCACTAATTTGGTGTGATGTTTGAAACTTACTCACATACTTTAGATTACTAAATAATTGGGTTTAGTTGAATATAATGGATTTGCTTCTCCTCTGACTGGTTTTACAGGAGTATATCTTCATTCATTTAAATGAAGTTACTCCTGAGTTACACTAGTGATAGTGAGAGATGCATGTGGCCCACTGTGTGCAAATCTCAGTCACTTATATCTTGCTTAAGGATTAGGCTGTTTACACATTGCACAAATGTCCCTTCTATCAGATGCTAAATCCTGATATGACAAGTTTACAGATCTGTGATTTCCTGTTGATATTTTTCTGTTGCTGACTCTCTGATCACAGTGTTCCAGATACAGCATTAATAAGAACTGTGTGATTGACAGTACACCGTACTAAAGCAATGTTGAAATGAATAAACAGTATACTGTTGTTGAATGTAGAAAGATCAGTGTGTTGTGGTATATGAGCAAAAGAAACTGTGAAGATCAGTACCTTGCAAATTTTTTTTGTCGTAACTAAAATGGTAGAATATGTAAGCATTTGTCATTTATACCAACTTGCTGTTTGATACCGGAGGGTGCACTTAAATCAGGGAGCCAACAGTCTGGTAATGTAGGATGTCATTATGACCACACGGTTTATCATCAATACCATAAGTGATAATAAATGATAAAATCAGGAATAATGCCCTTTTCCAAACAAATTGACCTTCATTGAAATTCACTGTGAACAAATTATGATTTAATCTGTGGCAGATTAAAATTAGTTGTTGCGATTTATTGCAGTGGCTGCACATTAAATTGGCTTTAAATGAGAACTCCATGTGACACTGCAGTACCCCTTGCTAGTATGAACCTCATGTCTAGGGGTCTAAATTCTACTCTCACATCCAGGCAACCCCATTCATTCAGGTTGTGTGCAGATAATAGACAGTCGAATTTGACCCAAATGTCTACATTGACTTTTTCTGTAAATGAAATTGGCCTTCTAGGAAAGAATAATATATTGCCTATCTTTGGCACTGACTAATAACCATCTACAATGCTGTTTGGGTTTCCCATCTCACAGAAAGAAGATAGACTGATGCTGAGAGACCTCAAAGTTTGGGTAGAACAGTTTGAAAGGGACCTGACCAGGACACAGATGGCAGAAGCAAGTTTACAGGAAAAATACCAGGTAAGCTGTGGAAAACTTTAAATGGTGGAAGATTTTTGTCATGATTTGGTGTAATATGTACCCCGGAATTTGTATCCTTCCATATAACTAATACAGTGTGCTCACTGCATGAAAGTATACAGTGTTTCACTGGTGAAACAAATCTAAGTCTGCAGATGCCTCCATTGTGCCCCCTTCAAATAAAGGGGACTTGACTAACACAGATCTGCATCCTGCAGGATGGAAGAACGGCTAGGTTGCCCTTAGGTGGGCAACTAGGGGCAGCTAAGTCCTCTCTCCCCAAACATACATTCTGGATGCTGCAGAGGCTGCTCTGCATGATAGAGGTTCTGTGAGGGGGAATAATTGAAGGGGAGGTGGGCCAAGAGGAAGAGTGGGCAGGCCTTGGGCAGGAATGGAGGCCACATTTCACTCCCCTCTAGCCAGGTCCTAGAAATTAGTCAAAATGGCTAATGGAGAATGGGCCTGTATTATATTTTAATGGAAACCCCTTCTTCCACTGGGGCAGTCATAGCCCAGGATAGGCCTTGATAGTGTGGCTCCAGTGGAGCCATGCTGCATGTGGGGGAATGGGTGGGTATGATAAGAGCCAGAGTCAATATGGAGTCTGCCTCCAGTGGATATGTCTTCCCTGCCTAATTTAGGTGCAGATCCTACCACCTTTTCTAGATCGGTTAATTCTTCTCCTGTAACAGGATGATGTCAGGGAGGGTTTGTAGAGATTTGCTCCCTCTAAAAACCCTGCCCTAGGGTTTGCTGTGGGAAGTGATGATCTAGGCCTTGACAATGGTCCTGAAATCATTGAAATAAAGAAGCAGTTTTCGTTGCCTGCACTTTACTTTATTTTCCTTCTATCGTTAAATATATGTATTTGGGTCACATTCTGCTCAGTTATAATTGTATGAATTTGGAGTAACTCAGTTGTTGGTGTGAATCCTGAAGAAGGCTGTTGAACTTCATGTGTGACTGGATTTAAATTGCTTTAGCTCTAAAGAGTGGATTTCAGCAGTTTTTGTTAAATCATAGGGTTTTTTTTGCCTCACAGCCTACTTTCTTATTTTGTCAGATTCAGCAGTGAAGTCCCAATTATATTTTTTTGATACCATAAGTCTTCCTCTCAGAATCCTACCACAGCCAAAATACTCATTGATTTCAGTGGGAGTGCCATACATAGGACAGCTACAGGACCAACTCCTGATTGTAAGATGCTGGTTCAAAAATCATGGTAGATCTTTGAAGCAGATGGAATTCCCATCCTCTGCTGAACAGATTATATGTACAATGTATGAAGTCCAAATGGAGGCCCTGAGCCTGCAAACAGTTATGCATATAAGTAAAAGTACACAAGCGAATAGTCCCAGCTCATTCAGAGCACACTTGTGCATAAAATTACTCAAATACATAAACGTTTGCAGTATCAGAGTCCTGCTTCTTCCTGGGGTTTGGCATTATTGGTAACACCACATCGGAAACTTCAGCCTAAACTTCAAATATGGTTATTCATAGGAGTTTCCATACAGGCCATTTCTGTACCAAAACCTAGTTTTCTCTGCCTCTGAGAGGGGCTCCAACCCCTCTTTTAACCTGCTAAAAGCTAATTGAATGTAATTGCTAGTTCTACTCAACAGTAATTTCTGCCTTTCATGTAGGGTTCAGGTACCTAATAACTGGAGGAAAACAAAGGAGTCCTGTATCTCTACAGAGGTCCCTTGAGTCTCTTACCTTGTTAAAACATTTATTAAAAATGTATTTCAAGGAAGTTCATAATTGAATACATATTCCCACTTATGAAGGGTAGAATCTTTTATCAATTCAGAATTGTAAAATAGCCAACCTTACCCCGTACGTGTCCTGTTATTTCCTTCTATGCCTCGTACTGATTTTCTTTTCATGCAGTCATTTAAACACTTCCGAGTCCAGTATGAAATAAAGAGGAAACAGATTGAACTTGTAATCCAGTCTTCACGTAAAGATGGTAAATTGTCACTTGAGCAAGCTATGGTGAAGCAAGCTTGGGACAGGGTTTCTTCCAGGGTAAGTTAAAAAAATTAATACACTACATACATTTTATTAGACCTAAATTTTTAAGTTTTGCTGAAGCAAAGATTGAATAAAGTCTTTAGAATAGGGCATCTACCTTGAACTGCCTTTTGTTAGAAAATCTGTTGATAAAAACATAGTAGTATTGAGTATTTTGAAAACACGACTAAAGTACAATACACAGTTCCCCTCAAATTGGATTGACAGAACAGGTTTTAGACAATATTGAATGCCCTATAAAATTCTACATCTGCTCATTTACAGAACAATTTGTGTCTGCCTACCAACTACTAAATGTTGCAGTGTGTTGTAAAAGTGTAACGGTATTCGTTTGGCATGGACACATTACTTATGAGTGGTGAAGCAACAAATGAGTATGTAGGTCATTCCAAATAAGAGCCAATGAAACCTTTATAAATCACCATGCTGTCATGAATTTTTCTATGTCATGTATTTAAAATAAACTATATTAGAAATATTTTGAAGCTTTATAATTGTTATTGACATTATTTTTCTCTTTCTTAATTGGGACTCTTCCAGTAAGACAGGCTACTTTATTTCTATAGATCCAAATGTACAGGCTTCTGAGGAAGAGAAAAATTAATAGAGATCTTTCAATATTACTGAAAATAGCTTCTTTGTATAACTAATATTAAATCTTCAGATCTGAACTTCTACAGTCTACCAGGGTAAGAAACAAGTGCTGTATCCCCCTGGAAAAAGCATTCTTGGCATTCAGTGGGATAAGGAAAGTGTTACTATCCCTGATAACTGATGACATATTAAGCTTGTCAGGTTCAAGTCTGCATAATGCCAGACAATTATAATTTGAAGAGAAATGGGAAGCTAGGTGGAATAAAGTTGCATTTCTGAAGCACAGTGTATAAGCATCTGTCTGAAACTGCTGAGATCCCTGGAATGTTGACATTTGTCTCCTCTGAGATGGGGTAATGAGCAGAGGGCAGACGAAACTATCTGACATGTATGAAGTTCAATTTATGACATGGTTTCAGTTTTTGTTCACAAACCTGTTCACATCTGTGGTATAAATATAGAACATCTGATTGCTTATGGTGGTGGACAAGTTTTACTAATGTATATGTATTAATGTAACCTGCACCATTAATGAATAATGATGCCATGCATGGTTTATCCAGAACAAATTGTTGTAATGGAAAATTATAAATTACCATCCTTAATACTGTAATGCCATAAACTGAATATCAACATTTACATTTTATACATCACTTATTGTTCTTTTAATTTCTTTTTGGCCTTGTAATTATCCAGCTCCAGGTTTGTTAGGAGTCTGATTGTCTGGATAGTTACTTGTGCAATTAATCCTGGAAGGATATTCAGTATTCTTAATTTTGTTTTCCAGCTACTAGATTGGCACAAATATCTTGATAAATCTCTTCCTGCGCCTTTGGGTACCATAGGTGCCTGGCTTTACAGAGCAGAGGCTGCCGTTAGGGAAGAAATAATTGTCCAGCAAGCTCATGAGGAAACAGCAAATACAATACATCGGAAGCTTGAACAGCATAAGGTAACTCTGTATGAGACATCTCTATGCATGACATTCCAGTTTCAGAGTGGCCACTGTTCCTAGGATTGTGGGTGACTGAGAACTCATGCTGTATGAACAACAAATTTTTGTGGTTGTTGTTACTTGGTTTGTTTTGAAAGTGAATTGTGATGATGAGGCAATTTGCACAACATATGGAGTCCTAAGATTTCCTTGATGCCATACAAATTGGGTTTTTGACATGCTGTAGTTAGGAGGCTACATGTACTAGTTGTATTGGTAGATAATCTCCTCCCGGTGGTAGATGAGGATCAGGTGTCCATGCCTATTCTTTTAGATCTATCAGATGATACCTTTGACTATGAGGTTTTATTAACATGTCTGCAGATTCTAGAAGAAGTAGTTCGAATTATTTTTGAATGGCTCTTATTCCTTTCTTTTTGAGAGGTCCCAGAGTGTAATATTCCATAGCTGTTCATCTGCTCCAGGAGCTCTCTCCTACAGAACTCCACCCTATACCATTCTATTACTCAACCTATATGGGAACCAAGTGAAATAGTGAGGTAATGGAGAGACTACAACATTTTAAATATGCTGATAACCCGCATTGCAGTTGGTCTTAACCAATGCCTAACCAAGACTGAGGCTTGGAAGAGAATGGGGTGAACCTAGATCATTTTGCGCCTGAACAGGGCTTGAAAAATCCACTTTCCTATGGTGAATAAGAAGCTTTCATTGGCAAATTTGAATATTAGTGCCATCTGCAGATTCTAAGCTCTCATTTAAAAGTAAGTTGTATATATAGACAGGCAGATAAAAATCTTTGGGGAGAAGTAGGAGAAGAAAGCTGAGACAGGAAATATAGAGAATGAAGTAGAGAACAATGTAGGGAAAGAAAAAAAGGGTATGTAAGCTGGGAAAGAGAGGAATAAAAGAGAGGACAGACACTGAAAATATAAGGATAGAAAAGGAAGAAAAATTGGAGTGGAACCAGCAAGGGAAAGAAGGTATTACAGAAGCAAGAGAGAGCTGTAATAGTAAGTTATATTTTAAAATGTTTTATATTGAAAGTTGATTGACGGCATGGTATAAAGAAATACAAGGCACAACTGTTTTATTGCTGCAAAAATAATCTGGCAAGGATTTATTTAAAATTATATTTGTAGTCCTTTTAGCTTCTTTATGGTGTACAGTATAGTGAAGGCTTGAAAGGTTTCTTAGCAAAAAAGTTTTTGTCAATCTTGGCAATATCATGAATGTCAGCCCTTGTTTTTGCTAGAACAACTCCTGGAAGTCTTAGAGATATGTATTTTGAGCTCTCACATCTTAATTAATCACCCTGACAAGTAAACTTAGTCCTTAGGTTAGTAGATGTCAGGTAAATTTTTCAAGCCCTTTATCAGTGGTTCTCAACCTATTTAACACCTTGGGCCACATATATGTGTTATGTGGGCCACATTCAGTACTACCTGTGTGGCTCTGAAGTTATCACATGGGCTGCAGCTGTGTGTTGATGGGCTGAAAGCAGCCCTCGAGCCGCAGGTTGAGAACCACTGCCCTATATGTAGTGCATGTGAGATGGAGAAAGCATCAGAAGAATTAGTAGAAATCAGCTCCCTGTATTGTATGAGTTTGCTCATCTTTGTCACTCAGGTTCGTGACGCAGGGGTCATGAAGGTCCTCAGCTGCTTAGGTAACAGCAATGGCTCAGTGTGTTTTTGCAGCTGTGCTTTGCAATATTTTTTTAAATTTCTCTCTGCTGGGAACCTCAACACATTATCCATACCTTTGTCACCTGCAGAAGTTGTTACATGACATTACATATTATATGGCCCCTTAAGGTTATTCTGAAGTTTCACCTAATGCAGAATACATTATTATTAATAATAACATCTAGCTTTTATATAGTGCTTTTATCAGTATATTTCAAAGTGTGTTTTGCCTTCTTAGGCACCATCCTGCACAAACTTTGCTGTGTTCAGCTTTACATCCATAAGTAGTCCTATTCAGGGCCAATGAGGTGGCGGGGAGGGGAAGCCAGTACAAATTACCGGGACCCAGTGGTCCGGAAGGGGGCCAGCTTCGTCGGCCCTGTTTAGCCGGTCCGCCCTTGCTGGGGGGCCCGAAAATTTTTTTTCACCGGGACCCGAACTTGCTCTCGGCAGCCCTGCCCCCTATTGAAGTCAGTGGGACTACGCACAGTTGTTTAACTCAAAGTTAAACACGTATATTAGTCTTTGATGGGTCAGGACCTTAATAATTAGTAATTCACTTGGGGAACAAATTGCATCTGAAAGCCAGAGTTTTCATTGGCCTCTACTAGATTAGTGGGTGAAGTTTCAAGTACTGGTTTTGACTAATAAAGATCTAAAAAGCTTGTTTCTATCTAAGGATCTCAGGCTATGTCTACATGGGAGTGGGACTAGAAGTGCACACCGAAGTGCTGTCTTGTAACTGCCCCGTGTGGATGCTGTGAGTGCAAACTAAAAGGTTTCTATTTTCATTAATGTAGTCTGGTTAGCTGAGGACTATGTTAATGTGAACTAAGACACTTTCAGTTCATGCCCACTCCATCCATATGTGGGGAGGTTGCAAAGCAGCAGTTTGGTGCTTACTGCTATTCACACCCCTGGACTCTGAACTGTGGGGCAGTGTGGACAAGCCCTTAGAGACAACTTCCCCCCTTGCATGGCCAGGTGGCAAATGCAGTCATGTGAAATGTTTGTTCTAACATCCCTCATTTAAATGTGAGAGGGCTAGCTGCAGAGAATTCTCAGCCAGGGTTTCTTGATTCTCAAATTGACCTATCCCCTTCGCCTTACAAAGCCTGATATATCCTCCTTCAGAAACACTGAGAGTTTTATCTGTTCTCTCAAACTTTCTTCCAAAGGGGAGGGTTGAGTAGAGTCAGGTGGGTTGGTGGAAGATCATGGGGGATATTGGGCACAATTTTGTGAATTGAGCCAATAGAATTGTATATTTATCTCTGCTGTTGCACAAGTGCTCAGTCAGAGCAGTCTGTGGAGAGGTGATATTTTAATACATTGAAAAAATTGACATTTGAGATAAATGTACTAGTTTGTATGTTTTTAACCCAGTTCCCTCAGCCTTGAGAGAGGAGGAGCTGTGCATGATATTCTTTGTCAGTACAATACTGATCAGGTTCAGCGAGGGACTGTACAATAAGCTATCTACTCCCTCACATTTTGGCAGCCTTCTGAAGACTTGACATCGTTATGGTTACCGCTTTGGAAACCGTTGCCACTCATTCATTTTAATAAGTAATCTCCAGGAAATCCTTTGAAGTAGTGTTGCTTGGTTACTATAGAAATGAGCTATTATGAGGCTTATGGTTGTTCATATCTTATCATAAGCCTACAGGTTTAGGTACTGCATTCAGTGTAGGTTTGCGTAATATATAGCATATAATCACTGAATCTTCTAGTGCTGAGAGTCAGGAGTTCACTTCACATTGAATATGCAATAACATCAGGAACCCTGAATCTGCTTCTTTGTATTGTGGGGGAGGGATTAGACTAATTGTGTAATATTTGAAATAGCAATTAATAAAAGCTGGTATTTGTGGTAAAGACATAAATGGTAAATTTAGCAAAATTATGTACTCATGAAATTTCAGCAGTTGCAGACTTTATCTCAGATTAGTCACATATAACAGAGTTCATCGTGTTTCTTTAAATCTCTGAGGCAGTGCAAGTGCCATCTATTTTAAAAACTGCCAGAATTATAACGCACAGCTTTAGCAGAACATCTCATAAGGTACTTTCACTGTGCGGATGCTCAAGCTGCTATATAATGCTTTTATATTAGGAATTAACTTGCATGCAAATGTGACAGCATGTTCAAATACTTAACTACATTGACTCATCATTGCAGCCTTAAAATCATGCTTATTAGTTAGTCTGCTGTGAGCCTTTTCTCTCTTTTTGAATCAAACCAGGACCTGCTTAAAAACATAGATGGTCACAAAAAGGCATTTCAAGGGATCCACCGGGCTAGGTCTGTTAATGGAGTCCCTGTTCCACTGGAGCAGTTAGACGATATGGCAGAGAGGTAAGAAGAATTTCAATCTTAAATGAAACCTC